>NC_058133.1:170482687-170590143 GCF_016433145.1 Gracilinanus agilis
ATATATATATATATATATAAAACTTTGTCAAATTTATAAGAATAAGAGCCCATCCCCAATTTATAAAAATAGTCAAAAGACATGAAGTTTTTATGAAGAAATCAAAGCATATGAATATGAAAAAGCAGATAGACATATGAAAATGCTCTAAATCACTCCCAATTAGAGAAATGTAAATCAAAATAATACTGATAATCTCAGACCTATCGAATTGGCCAAAATAATAAAATAGCAAAAGGAAAATGGAGATGTTGAGAAATGGTGAGAAGAATACACTTTTGGTGGAAAAATGAACTGATATAAACATTTTGGAGAGCAATTTCAAATTATACTTAGAGTTATAAAATTGAATAGAACCTTAGACTCCACAATACCACTGTTGGGTCTGTTTCCCAAGGAGATCAGGGAAAAAGGAATAGCACCTACATGTTCCAAAATATTTATAGTGCCTCTCTTATTGGTGCTAAAGAAATGGAAGTTATGGGAATGCTCATCAATCTGGGAATGGCTGAACAAATTGTGGCATATGGTTGTGATTGAATAATGTTCAGTAAGAAATGATGAACAGGTTGCTTTTTTTTTTTAAATTTTGAAACACCTACATGAAATAATGAAATAAGAGAACATTATATGCAGCTATAGAATTAATATTTGAAGAATAACTTCTGAATGTCAATTCCAGAGAAAGAACAGATGAATAGAATATGAAAGACATAATTTATATATACATAATTTTTTGTTGGATAATGTCATTTATGGTATAGTAAAGTGGGGAAAAAGATGATCTACCTCAGAATTTTTATGTAAACAGAAATACATTAATTAATTTTAAAAAGAAGAAAAGAAATACATGTTCCAATGGTATTAAAAAAGAACTTTCCCCCTAATATCAACAAGAAAGTTTAATCTCCTGACCAAATTAAACTATTTGAGTCTTTGGGAATTGGAGGGAGAGGAAGTACACAACTTCACTCCATTCCTCTATAGCAGTGGCTACCAAACTTTTTTGGCCTACTGTCCCTTTCCAGAAAAAATATTACTTAGCCCCCTGGAAATTATTTGTTAAAAATTTTAATAGCGATTAATAGGAAAGATAAATGCAGCTGTGGCCATCACTGCTTCCCTGGATCGCTGCAGCAACCAACAGGGGGCAGTAGTACCCACTTTGGGAATCATTCCTCTACAGCATACTTCCACTCAGTTTAAAATCCAAAGACACCTTGGAGGCTTCCATCTGTCCTAGAATCCTGTCTCTAGGTTAGCATGGCTGGCGCTCCTAAGATGTCTGTGGATTTCACCACATGCACCTAGAAATGTAGTGGCACAATTGAAACAGAGCAAAAACCAAAACTGACTTTCAAGACCACAGCTCATAAAGGGTCTGGGTGGCCTTTCCTTCAGCCCTCTATGAAAATATAGTACACATAAGCTTTGGGTGAAAAGGAATCTCATTTCCTGCACACTGCTAGAAAAAGAGAAAGACTATCCCCAGCTTATAGTTTCAAAGATATCATGGTTCCAGCTAAGAAACTAAAGGAAAGAGCTACCATATCTTTCACAGTAAGGGAACACAGAATGTTTGCTCCAATGAGCCTCAATCATCCTCACATGTGCCCACACCAGAGGTGACCTGCATTTGTACCAAAGCTTTATTTCATAAACAAAATGAATAGGAATATCACTGAGGAGATACTGCTATGATCAAGAAAAGATTGTAAAGTTTTAACTAAAATGGTGGCATTAGCAATGAAATGCATGAGATTGGTTCAGGAATCAGGGATGAATGAATGAATAAGAAATCTTTATTAAGCTTTTACTTAATGCTAAGTAGTATACTAAGACCTGGCAATGCAAACACTAAATCAAGAAATTCATCAACCTAAAGGAGCTTGCCTTCTCTCAGAGGAGGGAAGAACATTGAGAGTAGCAGTGGTCAGAGAAAAGAAACATGGTCTCAAGTGTTAGTTACAAAGACAAAGAATGGAATAATCCTTTGCATACTTTTTATTGAGGTAGTAGTAGTGTTGAGTTGATTTGGGTTCTGCAAATAAGAAATTCAAGAGGGAAAAAAATACTTGGGCACTGGCAGAAAGGAAGTTCAAGGAGGTTGACTCCTCCCAAGAGTTATTTCTACAGATCTGGTTTGGAAGATTTTCCAGTAGCAAATCAATTGATCCTAATGAAGAGGTAGAATGGACAGGACTCGACAAATGACCAAATTGAATGTAAAATGCAAGCTCATGGTAGAACAAGAAATAAGATGTGGCAGTAAGACTGACAGTATTACAGATCCATTTCAATATTCCTAAGAGTTAAGGACTGAGCATTGAACATAGGATGCAATCAATAATGATTTGTTGAATAAAAAAATACAAACTCATTAAGGGTAAGGATCATAACTTATTTTTTTTTCTTTATATTTCTGACATCGAGAAAAGAGCCTTGCCTGTACTTTACCCTAGATATGAGGCATGAATTCTGATTTTTATGAGTGGTTCCTAGGAATAAGGAGAATAGCCTCCATGACAGTGTTGCCCACCAATATTAACTGACATGGGAATTTTTCTTGGTGATGCCCTTCCCCAGATGGCTAACTCCTTCAAGTCACCATTTCATCTCAAGCAGCTATGGTCATCCCAAGATTAAGTTGCCCAGACAGACCACAAAACCTTTTATTCTAGAACTTTCCTGTCTTTGTCCCTTCTACCATACTGCTGCATCTCCTTGAAATTTACATATACTCAACTACCCCAAATCAAAAAACATAAGTTTGGAATAAAAAGAAGAGGAAGGAAATTATGAAAAGATTGAGTTAAAGAAATACTTCTCAGAAAATGACAAAGAACAAAGGAAAGCATTTCATAATTTAACAATGCTTAAATCAGTTTCCTAACCAAATGTTCATTCCTTCTTGGCCATTGCCATTATTCATAATTCAGAAGAATCTCAGACACAAGGATTAATTAGTGAAGAGGATATTTGAAAAAAGGTCACTGACAGAAATACAATATCCTCTTTTTTTTCAATCCATACCAGTGTTCTCGTCATAGACATTGTCATCAAGTGGAAGTGTTATCACTAGATACCCTGAAGATAAAAACGTTCCCCTGGAAGAAGAAAGAAGTCAGCTGAGCAGACCAGCACTTTATAGAATGATATCTCTCTGTCACCTTTTACTGTAGGAAGGGAAAAGAGACAATATATGTAATATACCACTATTGAGCATAGAGAGCTCCAATTTCCTTTCAAAAAATATAAGTGGCATATGCTCCTGAATAATAACTATACAAGATGAGATGGCATTAACTGGTAGTAATAAAGAGGAGACCACAAATTTGAGCTTACATTACCATTCTAGATACAGTCTACCTACATCATAATCTGAGGGAAAAAAGAAATGATATAGTAAAAAAAATAATAATCAGAGATTCTTGTTATAATAAAAGATACTCCCTACTAGATGTATGTAGATGGAGTATAGAGAGAGGATGGGATGACACCGCCCTCCTTTATAACAGTTGCCCAGGTAGGATCCTTTAGGTCAATGGATGATATCCCTTCAGGACCCACCTGAGGTTAATTGATATTATTTAATGGGCTCTTTAGCTGGGTAACTTTGGTATCTGACTGCTTCTCTCCCTTCCCAAAAAAGCTTTGAATAACCACTTCCAGAAGAAGTGGTTATTCAAAAGAAGAAGACTTTAAACTTTGATTGTATTTAACAAAGGAGGATAATGGGATTGGATAGAGGTATTGGGAGACCCTAATTAAAATGATAATGATGAATCTCTAAACTGTAGGCAAGTAAAGGAATTAGGATGGTTAGCCTCTCTCTGGCACAGCCTGGCCAGAGCCACACCAGAGCAGGCAAACTGCTGTATAATCTTTCAGCTTCTTCACTAGATGATAAGCCTAACCAGTTTGAGATAGCCACCCCTTTCCACCCTCTTCTTCTTCTCCTGCCCACTTTACGGATCCCTCCTGGGCCCTGGGAAACCTAGGTAACTGAGATGACGGATTTCCTAATTTCTAGGGGCAATAGAATCAGAGATGTTGGTCTGGGTACAGGTTGTTGATGGTACAGGAACAAACAGGAGGAGTTTGCAAGGTTGAGTATGCAAGTCTCAATCCCATAAAAGACTAGGATCCACAGATCTCAGGTCTCAGGGACAGAAAAGGAACCCCTGCCAGGGCTGCCAGGGTGGTTTTATACCCCCTGTGCCAACTGCCATCTCCTGTGTCCGCACGCCTCTCTGGGAACATTCCAACATCCAACGGATCCACCTGTCAATCACAGTGTGAACTCCTGGCTCCCAGAGATTCAATAGAACAGTCTTTCATATATTCTAGAAGAAAACTCAGTTTGGCATTAGAATTTGCACTGTAAAATCAGACATAGGAAGTGATGATTTATGAAAGATTTCTGAAAGAGGGAAATTCACATGAGTGCCATTAATACACAGGACCTTTATCTAATCATTAATCATGGATGGAAAACACTAATTTGAAATGAGCAGACACCACCATGTAAGTGAGCTATGAAGGGAAGGCAAATAGAATTAAAATAACAGTTCTGGTCTCACCATGAAACATTTGCTTTATTTGGGGCAGTAGGAGTAGATATACAAAGACAGTAGAAATAGAAATCACCACCCAGGTTATAGTGCAGAGGACAAGAGATACAGTGTTAGGGTATTAGACAGTATGATCTTTCAAGGTTGCTTTTCTTCCCTGTTTTCAAGAAAGCTGATATTGAGTAGGATGAATTTTTCTTTGTAGTCTCCAACCTCTGAATGTGTAGGGTTGGTGGTAGAAATTAGGAGAGGCTAGTATCTTGTTCTCAAAATAATGGTAGCACCAGGACCAAAAACCCTTTTCCCAGGGACATCACCCATAGCAATTCAATGGCAGAGAAGCACAGAGGTTCTGAGAGTGATAAAGAGAGCAGGCCTTTACAGAGATGCTCAATCTTCTTGTTTCATGGTTCTGCCAGCATCTGACACTGTTACTTCCCCTTTGGTGGACATTGTGGCTGGCAAGCTGCAAGGCAAGGGGGACATCCCTTCAGGTACCGTGGTGGTGAACATGACTCAGGGCACTTGGGAATACATGGCTCATAACATTTGGGAACACATGGCTCTGGACACTTGGGAATACAAGGCTCAGGACATCTGGGAATACATGGCTCATAGCACTTGGGAACACATCGCTCTGGGCATTTGGGAATACAAGGCTCAGGACATCTGGGAATACATGGCTTATAACATTTGGGAACACATGGCTCTGGGCATTTGGGAATACAAGGCTCAGGACATCTGGGAATACATGGCTCATAACATTTGGGAACACAAGGCTCTGGGCATTTGGGAATACAAGGCTCAGTACATCTGGGAATACATGGCTCATAACATTTGGGAACACAGGGCTCTGGACACTTGGGAATACAAGGCTCAGGACATCTGGGAATACATGGCTCATAACATTTGGGAACACATGGCTCAGGGCATGTGGGAAGACGTGATGTTCTGCACGTGGTTTCACAAGATTTTATACAGATTGGAGGTGGCTGGCAAGGCTGTTTACATTGCTGATCATACTGGTAGGACATCTTTCCCAGATCTCTGCAAATCTAAAGAAAAAAAAAGACAGAGTTCACAAGTAGGCTAAGAAAGTCTAAGTGTTTTTATTGACGTAGATTATTAACTTAGAAGACTCTTAGACAAGATTTAGAAATAATCAAGCATGAAGCAGAGTAGGAGTTAAACATCTGCCTTCATATACTGGGTCTCACAGAAACTATCTACATAACTTTAATCATGTCACTGAACAAATTTCAGACTTCATTTTGCCATGCCAAAATAGGCATAATAAGACCCTATTTACCCACCAGATTTGTGGTGTTGGGTTTTCAAGAGAAAGATCCATAGTGTAAATTACTAAAAAATTCTGACTTGATTCTTTGATTCTATTTCCATCTTCCAACAAATCTTATATGAAGACAAAAATGTTCTTGGGGCTCCAAAGTTGAAGGCTGAGGAAAACAAGCACTTCCTATTTGGAAGAGTTTCTAATACAGAACAAGGAATAGATAATTTGAGTATTACCTGTACTTTATCATCAAAAGATTGATTGTGGAGGATAGAATATCTGAAATTGGCCCAAGACTTATACCCATTGGTCAGAATCCTTAGAATTGTGGGTTTTTAAAGCCTTTTTATGATTTTTACATTGATTGAACTGGATTCCCTTGCTTTCCACATTGACTACTTGTCTACTCATTTGTCCTTCTAGCTAATTCTCTCTTTCCTCAATTCTGTTGCTAAAAACTTTTGAAAATCCTAGCCCATGATGGAAACAATCAGGACAAGTGTCTTGTGGAACTCTTGAGGAACTTCTTCCAATTCCATGAGTCTCACTATCTACAAAATGAGGCTGTTGGAACAATGGTATAGAAAAAGAAACTCCGATATAGAATACATGAGTATTAAGTAATCAATCAGTCAATAGTCCATGAGTAAGTACTTACTCTGAACCAATCCCTTCACTAAACTCTGGGAATAGAAGCAAAGGCAAAGTCCCTTCACTTGATATAAAGGAGTTTACATTCCTTTGAGGAAGACAAAATATGAAAAAAAGGTTTCTATATGATACATGCAATATCATTGGAATTTAACATTAAAGAGGCAGGTTTCTCTGCTTTCATTGTCCTCCTCTGAATGTAAGAGAATTGGATGCAAAGAAATGGATGACTCTCATCAATTCTAATGTTACAAATGAATCATTGTGAAATGATTTTTCTATAGCTCTAAAATTTTACAAATGATCAGCATGTATGAATAATAACTTGAAGTTGAAAGACCAAAGTCAATGAAATTCTGGCTGCTCTCAAAATCAATCCAATCCCATTAGGATCATCAGAAGCATGACACCTTTATTAAAACCTGAAGGGAATTATGAGGGGAGATTTTTATAGAAGATATGAGATTCCCCTCCTATCCTTGGAGATCAGAATCCCTGATCTCTCACAGATCAGACTTTCTAGATGTTTGCTGACCCTCTTTATTTTCCTGTATGAAGTAGACTTTCAACCCATACATTTGAAAGTCAATAAAAATAGAATTTCACCAACACCTTCATTGATTATCTTCCAATACCTCCCACTTAGACAACAAAACAAGAACTTCATTTGTTCAATGGAAGAAGATTCAAAGAGAAAAGGCATCATAGAGATCACCCAAATCTAACACCCTCCTCTTAAAAACAAGTGAACTAATGCCAGTAAATTGTGAAAGATCACATATATAGGAGTAAGTGACAGAACCAAAATTTGAACCCAGGTCTTCTCATTCTCAACCTAGTCATGACTTCCCACGTAAGCTCCATCTTTATCCATATCAGAGAATTTCAGTTGTTGAAAAAAATATTTTAGTTCATAGAAAATGAAGTATTTGAACTAAATATCCTCTAAGGTCAAAGCTAGAAGAGGCTTTAGAGATTATCAAGAGCAAATTTTTCATTTTAGAGATGAAAAGTTGAAACTCAGAGGAAAACAATTATCCTACCAAGGCAAGCGATCTATTCAATAACAGAAGTAGGAATGAAATTCAGGTTTTCTCATTTCTGACTAGAACTCTTTAATCAATATTACTCTTTTTAGAGGAAATTAGGACAGATCAAAGGGACCACAAGGTTATCTCAGATATAAAATATAAAAATGTTCTTTCATAATATCTAATAGAATTTTCCAGAAGAACCTCTTGAAAATCACCAATAGGCCAAGAATTTGGCTTTTTCCAGAGGAGACTGACACCAAATGAGTTGAAGTCACATCCTGAAAGGTTCAAAGTTCATTAGAGACTGAACAAATTCTAGAAGCAAGACCCCAAGACCTATGATTTCCCCAAAGGGTGTTCTCTCCATTCCACCAAACTGTTTCCTTTGCCTTTTCAGCCTCCAAGAGAAATCCCATCCCTGAAATTAGCCCTGAAGAATGCCACACTCACCAGATACTCAAGCACAGATTGGAAACCAGGTGGACAGTGAATGGGTATGGTATCAAGAGGAGCTCCTTTATAAGGTTGAGGAGTTCTACCCATCCCAATTATCTCCTCAACAAAGCGTACTCCACCTGCAATTCTCAAAATGACTTCCTGCATTCATCTCTGTCACTAAAACTTCCTTCTTTCAAATCTCACTGTGGCTTGCTTGAGTGATTCATTCAGAAGTCACAGCCATGACCTAAAGTTCTAGCCCATTCTATCAGAATTGATTGAATATAATCCACTATTTTTCTATATAGAGGCATTTAGCTACCCTAAAACTTTAACTAAGTAGATTTTGAAGTAAGTCATATTTGAAATAATACATAAATTTTCCAAGTTTTACTGGAAACAAAAGATATTACAGAGTGATAAGACAAGTGAAACCTTGACACAGAAACACCACTGGTTTGGGGGAATGGAGGGTTGTCTCAGAGTCCTAGAATCTGACAGCTTATAGGGATTTCAATGATATCTAATCCAATTCGTACTTGAAAAGAATCTCTACTATGACATACCAATTAAATGAAAAATCTGGAAATGAATATGCAGCCTCTCTTTCCAAATAAAGTAGTTTTCCTATAATACTACTTTCATTATTGTAGAATTAGGATACACAATGTGCATTTAATAATTTGTTTTCTAACTATTTAATCCTCAAAATATGGATTTTATTGAACCAATTAGACTCCCTAAGTTCTCTATTAGGATGTATGCAGGTACTCTCATTCTTGCAGGTCTCTCCCTTCTGCCCACTCTTTTCTCCATTTCAGTATCAATTATAGCTATTTCCAAATACAACTTATCAGATTCTTTGAATTGCACATCACTCAATAGAACATTATTCCAGAAGGTCCTCAATTCCTTATGGATAATTCAGAAGCATTTCTTGGAAAGGGGCTTGCTAGTTAGGATAATGTCAAAGAGGTAATGATTATTTTATGATAGATGGAATGCTAGAAGGGACCAATAAAGTCAGTGATGATTGAGAGCTAGGCATTTCCATTTTTCAATAGATGTCTTTCGAGCAGGGCAGGGGTTCTAAGTAAACCAAACATACCACCACCCTAGATAATGGGTCTCTTAGATTCCATCATTTCCATCATATCAGCAAGGGATTAATGATTAGTGAGTGACATCAGTATTTCTGATGATTTCTTCACAGACTCAGAAGCTTCAGTCTTCGAGAAAAGGAAGAGGAAAACATTGACTCTTCCTCCTGAATTTTTAGGCAGTATTTTTTTTATAAAACCCTAGTGATCTTCATTAGAAGGAAGGAGGACTTTTAGGCGATTGAAGTGGAGAAACCTTCCGTGCTTTCATAAAACTCATATTCTTCTACTACCTAAATTCATCAGTATAATCAAGCTAGTCTGTTGCTTGTATCCCTTACATTGTGTTCCATGTCCCAGGCATCTACCTTTTCATAAGTGACCCCTGAAGGTTAGGACGTCCTCTCTCCTCACTTGTCCTCATAGATTTCTGGAATTATTGAAATGCTCAACTCCTATATCAACTCAAACACCAGACCTTTGCTAATATTCCCATTTAAGAGCACATTCTCCCCCTTGAACTTCTTTTATATTTCTTATATATTTACATCTGAGTCATAATGTGGACATTTAAAAAAATTATATTTTTGTAACTATTATCTTATAGTCACTCTACTAAGTGCTGGGGATAAAAGGAAAGGTCAAACACAGCCTCTACTCTTAAAGGTCTCACAACATAATGGGGAAGATGACAGGAAACAACTGTGGACACAGAAAATATATCTAGGATAAATTAAAAATAACCAAGAAAGAGAAGACACTAGAATTAAAAGGGATTTCATAGGCTCTTCAGTAAGTGTGAGATTTTAACTAGCACTGAGAAGAAGTCAGAGAAGTGAGGAGAAAGGGATGAAAAGGGAGGACATTTGGTCTTAATCTTCAAAGTGCAATGAAATCTTCCCCATGATAGAAAATATTTTTATATTAAATTAGATATTAAATTTATTTTTAATGTTTCTTCCATGATTCCATGATTCATTTTTTCTCACTTTCCTCATACCAACCCCTCCTGAAGTTGACAAACAATTCCACTGATATATATGTATATATACATAATTACTCAAACCCATTTCCATATTATTCATTTTTATAAAAGAGTAATCCTTTAAAACCCAAACCCCAAAACACATACCCATATAAACAAATCATATGTTTTCTTCTGGATTTCTACTCCCACAGTTCTATCTCTAGATGTGGACAGCATTCTTTAATAGAAAACATTTAGCTTTTGGCAGTACGTTCCCAGTACGGGAAGTAGCATTGAAAAGAGAAAATACTTAGTAAAATGTTGTATGAAATGATTGGAATTGAGTTTTTGGCACCACAAATGGATATACAGAGTCCAAAATGATGAAGAAAATAACCCATCTCTACATTGCCTTGGTCAGAGGACATGTGATATATTGTGTCCAATTCTGAGCTCAATATTTTACAAAAGGCATTATTAAACTGAAATACATTCATATGGAAAAACAAGACTTTAAATCATGCCCTATAATGACATGACTCCAGTATCCAAAGAAGTTATTAAAAAATTTAGGAATGTTAATCCTGGAAAATGGAGGAAAAGCATTATACCTGGTTTTTAATCTATGAAGAAATTTAATGTAGAAAACTAGTTTTATGACTCAATGAGTTTTCAGAGGGCAGGACCAGGATGTATGAATGAAAGATGTAGTGAGCCAGATTTCAACTCAATGGAAGAAAAAAAAATCTCAGATCTGAAACAGTCTAACAATGATGTTGTTATCCCCATGAGTAAGCCAAGAAGAATTTGTTTTGTTGAATATATACTAAGTTCTATGACAAGCCCTGGGGATTCAAAAAAGGATATGATAGAACTCATTTTTTGAGCTCATATTCTAATGAGACAACATACAAACATATAAACAAGATGTAAAACAAGATGTATACAAAATAAATTGGAGATGATCAAGAGAGGGAGGGCACTGAAATCCAGAGTGAAACAATGAGCTTCCTTATACTAGAAGTGTTCAAATAGGCATCTTTCAGCCATTCAATTGGGGATTCTATAGAAAAGATTCTATAAAGAAGAATGAAATAATTGGTCCTATTAAATCCAGTTCCATTTAACCACTTATGGTGTCTAAAAGTAATTGCAAGGTATAAAATAAACCATCATAAGTCATTAGTATTTTTACATATCACAAATAAAAATCTGCAAGAGAAATGAGAGGTCCCATTTCAGATAGCCTCCAATAGAATAAAATATAAATAAAATATATACCTGCCAGATCAATTTCAGGGACTACATGAGCATAATTATAACACATTTTACACAAATAAAGTGAGACAAATAATTGGAGAAATACTAATTATTCAAGGCTGAGCAGAGCCAATGTAATTACAATGATCATCCTACATAAATTAATCTGCTTATTCAATGACAGCTCAATTTAATTATCAAAGAATTATTTTATTGAACTAGAAATAATAGTAACCAAATTGAGTGGGAAGAACCAAAGAACAAGATTATCAATGGAATTAATGAAATGCAAAGGAAGAAGATCTAGCTATACAAGATTTTAAACTCTATTATAAAGCAGTAATTAACAAAATAAACTGGTTCTGGCTAAGAAATGGAAAGGTAGTAGAACAAAAAAGACATAACAACAATCAGTAGTAAAAGATTATAGTAACTTTGTATTTAATAAAAATTTAGATCCAAGTTTTTGAGATCAGAACTCAATGAGTGGTAAAAATTTCGGGGATCATTGTAAAGTCATTTGGCAGAAACTATATATAGGTCAATATCTTACACCAGTCACAAAATAGGTTCAATAGGTTCATGACCCAGATATAAAGAGAGATATCATAGGCAAAGTTAGAACAGGGAATATACTACTTATCAGATTTATAGATAGGACATGAAATTATGAATAAAAAGAGATAGGGAATATTGTGAAATAGATATAAAAATGTATAATTTTTATTATATTAAATTAAAAAGGTTTTGAACAAATAAAAGTAGTTTAGCCAAGTTTAGAAAAAAGTAGAAAATTGGGATTTTTTAATAGACAGTTTCCAATGTAAGGCCTCATGCTAATATATATATATATATAAAACTTTGTCAAATTTATAAGAATAAGAGCCCATCCCCAATTTATAAAAATAGTCAAAATACATGAAGTTTTTATGAAGAAATCAAAGCATATGAATATGAAAAAGCAGATAGACATATGAAAATGCTTTAAATCACTCCCGATTAGAGAAATGTAAATCAAAATAATACTGATAATCTCAGACCTATCGAATTGGCCAAAATAATAAAATAGCAAAAGGAAAATGGAGATGTTGAGAAACGGTGAGAAGAATACACTTTTGGTGGAAAAATGAACTGATATAAACATTTTGGAGAGCAATTTCAAATTATACTTAGAGTTATAAAATTGAATAGAACCTTAGACTCCACAATACCACTGTGGGGTCTATTTCCCAAGGAGATCAGGGAAAAAGGAATAGCACCTACACATTCCAAAATATTTATAGTATCTCTCTTTGTGGTAGTAAAGAAATGGAAGTTATGGGAATGCTCATCAATTTGGGAATGGCTGAACAAATTGTGGCATATGGTTGTGATGGAATACTAATGCTCAGTAAGAAAAGATAAGCAGGTTAATTTTTTTTTAATTTTGAAACACCTACATAAAATATTGAGTGAAATGAGTAGAACCAAGAGAACATTATATGTAGCTATAGAATTAATATTTGAAGAATAACTTCTGAATGTCAACTCCAGAGAAAGAACAGATGAATAGAACATGAAAGATATAATTTATATATACATAATTTTTTTGTTGGATGATGTCACTCATGGTACATTAATGTGGGGAAAAATATGATCTACCTCAGAATTTTATTGTAACCAGAAATATACTAATTAATTTTAAAAAGAAGAAAAGAAATACATGTTCAAATGGTATTAAAAAAGAACTTTTCCTCTAATATCAAAAAGAAAGTTTAATCTCCTGACCAAATTAAACTATCTCAGTCTTTGGGGATTGGACTGATAGGAAGTACGCAACTTCACTCCATTCTTCTATAGCATAATTCCACTCAGTTTAAAATCCAAAGGCACTTTGGAGGCTTCCATCTGTCCTAGAATCCTCTCTCTAGGTTAGCATGGCTGGAGCTCCTAAGATGTCTGTGGATTTCACCACATGCACCTAGATATGTAATGGCATAATTGAAACAGAGCAAAATCCAAAAACTGACTTTCAAGACCACAGCTCATAAAAGGTCAGGGTGGCCTTTCCTTCAGCCCTGAATGATTATATGGCACACACAAGCTTTGGGTTAAAAGGAATCTCATTTCCTGCACACTACTAGAAAGAAAGAAAGAAAGAAAGAAAGACTATCCCCATCTTGTAGTTTCAAAGACATCACTGTCTCAGCTAAAAAACCAAAGAAAGAGCTACCATATCTTTCACAGGAAGGGAACACAGAATATTTACTCCAATGAGCCTCTATCTTCCTCACATGTGCCTGCACTTGAGGTGACCCACATTTGTATCAAAGCTTTATTTCATAAGCAAAACTTAGCAAAAGGAATAGGAATATCACTGAGGAGATACTGTTATGATCAAGAAAAGATTGTAACATTTTGACTAAAATGGTGGCATTAGCAATGATATGCAGGAGATTGATTCAGGAATCAGGGATGAATGAATGAATCAGAAATCTTTATTAAGCTTTTACTAAATGCTAAGTAGTATGCTAAGACCTGGCAATGCAAACACTAAATCAAGAAATTCATCAACCTAAAGGAGCTTGCCTTCTATCAGAGGAGGGAAAAAACATTGAGAGTAGCAGTGGTCAGAGAAAAGAACCATGGTCTCAAGTGTTAGTTACAGACAAAGAATGGAATAATCCTTTGCATGCTTTTTATTGAGGCAGTAATAGTATTGAGTTGATTTGGGTTCTGCCAATAAGAAATAAAAGAGGAAAAAATATTTGGGCATTGGCAGAAAGGGAGTTCAAGGAGGTTGGCTCCTCCCAAGAGTTATTTCTACAGATCTCATTTGGAAAATTTTCCAGTAGCAAATCTATTGTTTCTAGTGAAGAGGTAGAATGGACAGGATTCGACAAATGACCAAATTGAATGTAAAATGCAAGCTCATGGTAGAAAAGAAAGAACATGTGCCAGTAAGACTAACAGTTTTACAGATCCATTTCAATATTCCTAAGAGTTAAGGACTGACCACTAAACATGGGATATAATCAATAATGATTTTGTTGAATAAAAAAATACAAACTCATTAAGGGTAGAGATCATATCTTCTTTTTTTCTTTATATTTCTGACATCTGAAAAAGAACCTTGCCTGTACTTTACCCTGGATATGAGGCATGAATTCTGATTTTCATGAGTGGTTTCTAGGAATAAGAAGCATAACCTCCATGACAGTGTTGCCTACCAATATTAAGTGACATGGGGATTTTTTTGGTGATGCCCTTCCCCAGATGACTAACTCCTTCAAGTCACCATTTCATCTCAAGAGGCTATGGTCATCCCAAGATTAAGTTGCCCAGACAGACCACAAAACCATTTATTTCAGAATTTTCCTGTCTTTGTCCTTTCTGCCAAATACTACCGCATCTCCTTGAAATTTATATATACTGAACTACCCCAAATAAAAAATGAAAGTTTGGAATAAACAGAAGAGGAAAGAAATTATGAAAAAAAAAATGAGTCAAAATACTTCTTAGAAAATGGCAAAGAACAAAGAAAAGCATTTTGTAAATTAGAGATGTTTATATCAGTTTCTTAACCAAATGTCCATTCCTTCCTGGTCATCAGATGTTGCTATTGTTCATAACTCAGAAGAATCTCAGACACTGGTATTAATTAGCGAAAAGGATATTTGAACATAGGCTAACTGACACAATATCCTCTTTTTTACAATCTGTACCGGTGATTGCATCATAGACATTGGTATCAACTGAATGTTTAAATACAAAACTATAAAACTAAGACTCCAGATACCATGTGGAATTGCTCCTAAGTATTTGGAAAGCCATGTGGGTAGCATAAATAAAGTTTTAGAAGTAGCCTTAATGGGCTAGGGGTTGCCAGTTGACATCTCAGAATTTTAGAACTTTCCAGATGTTGAGAACCATATGCCATTGATCCATCTGCATTAAGATTTTTCTTCTAGTCCTCTGCCTCCTTTGGGGAATATGCCTTTTGTAAATCTGTTTCTTCCACCAAGGATAGGCTAGAATATAATAAGGTCTGTATCTAGCTCCAAACTTGGCTGTGTCATTGGCTCTGTGTGGTTGCCTAGTAACACTGTATGTATCTATTAGCTATTGATGACTTTTGCAATGCATTATTGCTATTTCTTTAGGTAACTGGACTGCTTCCAGGAAATCACTGATAATTTTGCCATATGCAATTTTTTTGCAACCACTTGTAATGAATCCACAATGTTTCCAGATTTCACCAATGCTATGAACTAATTCAAAAGCATATTTAGAATCTATATAAATGTTGACCCACTTATCCTTAGCTAATTGGAGTCTCTTCTTCTTGAGCACTGATGTTATGTGGTAAAGCCACATACCGTAATGTCCTATCCTGAGTTACAACAGCTGCACCCATTTATCTTGTCCCATATACCATGTACGAAGATCCATCGGTGTAAAGTGTCATGTCAGAATTGATCAGAGGAATGTCAGTCAAATCCTCCTGGTTTTCTGCACTAACTGCAGTGTATCATTGCAGCTATGGATGCTTTCACCCTCTAATAGTAGATAAGGCATTAAGGTAGCTGGGTTAATGTTCTTACAATGATTAAATGTTAGATTTTTCATTTCACAGCAACATGGCTTGATATTGAAACAAACGTTGCAATGTAAAGGCTTGCAGGGTAGTATTCCTAAGTGTTATTTCAATTTGATGTGGGGAATATACCCTGAGTTGATATCCCAATACCAAGTCTGATGATTTTTCTCACCATCAGAACTGCTATAGCGATAGCTTTAAGACATGATGGCATTCTGAAAATCATAGGATCCATGATTGAACTATAGTAAGCAATAGGTATTCATTTATTCCTCAGAGTCTGCATGAGCACTCTAGAAGTTATTCCCTTGTCTTTATGAAGAAATAGATGAAATGGTTTGTCATGGTTGGGGATGTCCAAGGCCAGGACAGATAAAATATTTAAAAAAATTTTTTTTCTTAACTCTTAACTTTTGTGTATTGGCTCATAGGTGGAAGAGTGGTAAGGGTGGGCAATGGGGGTCAAGTGACTTGCCCAGGGTCACACAGCTGGGAAGTGTCTGAGGCTGGATTTGAACCTAGGACCTCCCATCTCTAGGCCTGACTCTCAATCCACTGAGCTACCCAGCTACCCTAAGGACAGATAAAATAGCAGCCTTGAGCTTCTCTATAGCATGCTTGTGCTTTTTTGTTAACTTCTAGGGTTCTGTGACAATGTTCCTGGTTAATTCAGTCAAAGGTTTAGAAATTAGAATGAACCCTGGAATCCATTGATGACAGTAACTTGTAACTCCTAGTATAGCATGTAATTGTTTCTTGGTCTTAGACATGCTTGGCTTCTATATATCTGCTCTTCTCTTCTGGGAGATTTTTCTTTTTTTTTCTTTTTTAATCATTTATTAATATTCATTTTTAACATGGTTACATGATTCAAGCTCCTACTTTCCCCTTCACCCTCCACTCTCCCCCCACCCATAGCCGATGCACATTTCCACTGGTTTTAACATGTGTCCTTGTTCAAGACCTATTTCCAAATTGTTGTTAGTTGCATTGGTGTGGTAGTTTCGAGTCCACATCCCCAATCATGTCCTCCTCAGCCCATGTGTTCAAACATTTGCTTTTCTTATGTTTCCTCTCCTGTAGTCCTTTCTCTGAATGTGGGTAACATTTTTTACCATAAATCCCTCAGAGCTGTCCTGTGTCATTGCTTTCTGCTGGTACAGAAGTCCATTACATTTGATTTTACCATAGTATATCAGTCTCTGTGTACAGTGTTCTTCTGGCTCTGCTCCTTTCGCTCTGCATCAGTTCCTGGAGGCCTTTCCAGTTCACCTGGAACTCCTCTAGTTTATTATTCCTTTGAGCACAATAGTATTCCATCACCAGCATATACCACATTTTGTTCAGCCATTCCCCAATAGAAGGGCATATCCTAATTTTCCAGTTTTTTGCCACCACAAAAAGTGCAGCTATAAATATTTTTGTACAAGTCTGTTTATCTATGATCTCTTTGAGGTACAAACCCAACAATGGTATGGCTGGATCAAAGGGCAGGCATTCTTTTATAGCCCTTTGAGCATAGTTCCAAATTGCCAGCCAGAATGGTTGGATCAGTTCACAGCTCCACCAGCAATGCATTAATGTCCCAGTTTTGCTACATCCCCTTCAGCATTCATTGCTCTCCCCTTCTTTCATTTATATATATTAAGCAGTGTTATTTCCTCATTGTTTATACTGCCTTTAATCAGGATGTAATGACCTTCCCTGTCTTTTTTAATCATATCTATTTTTACTTTGGCTTTGTCAGAGATCATAATAGCCATTCCTGCCTCCTTTTTTTCATTTGATGCCCAAAAGATTTTGCTGAAGCCCTTGACCTTAAACTTGTGTATGTCTACCCACCTCATATGTGCTTCTTGTAGACAACATATGGTAGGATTTTGGTTTCTGATCCACTCTGCTATTTGCTTCCGTTTTATGAGCGAGTTCATCCCATTCACATTCAGAGTTATAATTATCAGTTGTGCACTGATAATTTTTGTATCAGTGTTATTTTGTATAATAATTCACTGACATTTTTGTATCCTCCCCTAGACCCACCCCTTCTTCTTACACTATTTTCTTTTAAACCAGTGGTTTGCTTTGAGCTGGTATCCCTTATCCCCTCCCTTGATTGACTTCCCTTTCTGCCCCCTCCCTTGTTATTCCCCTCTTTTTGTTTTTAAAGGCCTAATGAATTCCCCCCCTCTTTTTCTCCCCTCCCTTTTTTGACCTCCCCACTCCCCTGCTCCCTTTGGTTTATTCCTTCTGACTTTCTCAGTAGGGCTAGATAGAGTTTTTTATCCCATTGGATAATATAGCTACCCTTCCCTCTCTGGGTTGATTACATTGAGAGTAAGGTTTAAATATTACCTCTTAATGCTCTCTTCCTCTCCTTATAATAGTATTTATCCCCTCCCTTTCCCATGCCCTCTTTTTGTGTAATAGAATATCCTATTTTTCTTATTTACTCAGATTTCTCTTGGTGTCCCCTACTATTCCCCCCCTTCTTTCCCACCCTCCATGTCATCTTAGACCATTTAGTATCCTGTCCTCTCCCTATGAATTATTCTTCTGGTTGCTATAATAATGAATATTATAATAGTGAATAGAGTTCACTATAGAGAATTATACATAGCATTTCTCAACATGGGAATACAGATAATTAGATCTTATTTAAGCCCTTAAAGAGGCAAATTTTAAAAATTATGAGTTTTCTTTCTTTCCCCTCTCTTTCTTATTTACCTTTTCATGTTTCTCTTGATTTTTGTGGTTGGATATCAAACTTTCCATTTAGACCTTGTCTTTTCTGTGCAAATACGTGGAAATCTTCAATTTTGTTGAATGCCCATACTTTCCCCTGGAAGTATATAGTCAATTTTGATGGGTAGTTTATCCGTGGCTGAAGGCCCAGCTCTCTTGCCTTTCTGAATATCGTATTCCAAGCCTTGAGGTCTTTTAGCGTGGAGGCTGCCAGATCCTGTGTGATCTTGATTGGTGCTCCTTGATATTTGAATTGTCTCTTTCTGGCTTCTTGTAAGATTTTTTTCTTTTACTTGATAGCTCTTGAATTTGGCTATTATATTCCTAGGTGTTGACTTTGCTGGGTCCAGTGTAGAGGGTGATCTATGGATCCTTTCAATGTCTATATTGCCCTCTTGTTGTAAAACTTTGGGACAATTTTACTGAATAATTTCTTTAAGTATGGAGTCCAAGTTTCTATTAATTTCTGCTTTTTCAGGAAGACCAATAATTCTCAAATTGTCTCTTCTTGACTGGTTTTCTTGGTCTGTCACTTTCTCACTGAGATATTTCATGTTTCCTTCTATTTTATCAGTCTTTTAACTTTCCAATTGCAAAATTTTGCCTTTTAAACTGTTATTTTCTTGCCAGATCTCTTCCATCTTCCTCAACATCTCATTTTTGAACTCTTCCATAGCTTATGACCAGTTTTCATTGTTTTGGGAAGGTTTGGATACTTGTTTGTCCTCCTCTGTTGTCTGACTTTTCTCTGTGTAAAAGTTGTCGAGTGTTCCAGAGTTTTTCTTGATAATCTTTTTCTTCTGGGGTTCTTGGCTTGCCATTGTTAGCCCCACCCCTTCTCAGCTTTGTCTTCACACTGAGGGTCTGTCTGCTCTTTCTAGGCTCCCGAGGAGGGCTCAGGTCTCCTTGTCCTTGGGGTCGAGTCTCCTGGTCATCCCCGGTCTGCCCCTCTACCCGACGCTCCTTCAGCAGTCTCAGGGGCTGCTTCTACAGCCTCGCTCCCATCTGCACAGGGTCCCCACTCGAGGTCCAAACTTGTGCTCGAGATCTTTATCCGCGCGTAGGGCTCTGCCTTCACCCTCGCAGATGCTCGGGAAAGTCTGTGCGTGTTCTTTAGCTACTTGGGGTCCTACATCTTGCAGCTCTCAGGTACAAGCCCTGGAGCTGCCAGTGACTTACTGGGTGCCCCAATCCTTCTTTCACTCTTGTGCGTTGGCCTTGGAGCTGTGCGTGGTGAGGGGATGGGGGAGGGGCTTCTTCCTCTCGTGTTTTAGTGAGAGCTGTTTCACCCCTTTATAGCGTGGAAATGCCCAGATTCCACGTACCTTCAATGCTGAGCCCTGTTGTTGGGTCCCTTTGTTCGTCTGGATTCGTTTTTATGTCCCCTTGAGGAGTCCTGTATGCTTCGGTTAGGAGAGATAGAGCAGCTGCTCCTTACTCTGCCGCCATCTTAACGGGAAGTCCTTCTGGGAGATTTTTCTTATGCCTTTCTCTAGAATTAATTCAAGATATTCCACTTTTGGCATTACCCACTGCGAGTTTCCTCTGAAAACTTTATGTCCTCTCTTGCATAGTTCTCTTAGCAAGTGTGCACTATTCCATTGACATATTTTAGCTGTTGGTGACATTAACAAAAGATTGGCCACAAAATGTATTAACTTGCTGTTGGTGAAAGTGATTGATTCAAAGTCTCTCTGCAAGATCTGACAGAAGATTGCCACTAAGTATCTTGCTATGATGCTAAAATAGTTTCTTGAATTGATAATACTGGCTTATTCTGGCTGAGATTTATATAAGATGTAACTGACTTCCAGTTAAGAGACAGTAGCTGATGTTGCTCAGTAGTCCAGCATTCAGCTGAGACAGCCAGCAGCTGCCTCTTCACTTTGTAATCTTTCCTCAGAGAAACATATCAGTAGATGGATCTTCTTTGATTAAAGTGATTTATTTTAGGGTCTGTATTTAGGATAAAGTAAAGTATAACAAGGATGATTGAAAGGTAAATAAAACTGAGAGGAACAAGGGATCAGGATAAAGGGTTCAGGAGTTTCTTACCTAACTAGCTTTAACTAAGGTTCAGCTGGTATTGAGTAGTAGCCAGTTAGAGAATACTGGTAGGCTGCCAGCCGGCCTTCCAGCCTAGCTCAAAATAGTTGTTTGTTTGATGGTTGGCTCAGCTTGAGTGGTTAAGTTTAGATGATAAGTTCATGATGTTCTTCTGATTGTAATTAAAGCAAACTTGTTTGATGATAGTTGAACGTTGCATGTTAATCATTGATTGTTGGCAAAAGCTGATATGCTAAGATAACTGTACCTGCAAGGTGATAGCTAATCCCTGGCCTCTAAAATTCCTTATGAGAAGAAGTGAAAAGCCTAATCAAACCTCCCACCTTTCAACTCAGAACTGAGTCCAATTGAATTAGTAAGACCCCCTTTAATAGGGCTTTTCCAACAGTCTCCCAGGCTCATGGCAGTGCATGCCAACATTGGAAAGTTCTAAAATTCTGAGCTGTCAACTGGCAACCCCTAGCCAATCATGGCTACTTGTAAAACCTTATTTATAATAGCTTCAACCTGCTAAATTGTAGGTAATTCCTAGTTAGGGATTCTAAGCCAACCAACCAGGTTTTTCTCTAATAGAGAATTAAGAGTGATTGCTTTCTCTAATAACTATGTTTTTGTTTTAAAAACAAATAACATTTTCACATAATAAAAATAAACAAGGTTCTTCTTACATTGAGACTCTAGGATTCTCCCTAGGAAGGATCAAGAAATGCTTCCCACAAATTTTTTCTCTAATCAATTAAAATAGTATGAGAATGACATCACAAATAATCCCACGTGGAATATTATTTTTTGCCTGAATATTCGTGGTTTATTATTGATATATTTAGTCATTTGTTTTACCTTTTTTATTCAACAAATCATCATTGATTGCATCCCATTTTCAGTGCTCAGTACTGAACTCTATTGGGAATATAGAAATGGATCCATAATACTGTCAATCTTACGGCCACATATTATTTATTGTTCTGTCATGAGTAAATTGAGAGACTGGAAAATTAATAAATTGGAAAAAATGGAATATCAATATGCACGTGAAGTCCTCTATTGTGAAGTCTTCTTCATAAGGAGGATAGGTTATGAGCCAGTCAAAGTTTTTTTTTTCCTTTTTAAGAAACAAAGAAGAATATCCTGGAGATCAATAGATAAAAGCAACCAGTATTGTGATGGAATCATCTTAAAGGAAAAGAGTTCATTGGGTGATTGAGATCTAGGAGAAGCAGAGACATAGCAATAAAGAGCAGCACCCTCATCTTTACCAGGGAGTTGGAGAGAATGAATGCAAGTACTATCAATGCTGAAAAAAGATGGACTGAGGTCTTATTACTAAGACAAAGGCAGGTCTTTGAGTAAAGGAGAAGATGGAAAAAATGGACAAAGAAAAAATTTCAGATGAAAACAATTATTGAGCAAGCATTCCAGAGAGAAGAGTGGGAAAAAATGAGACACTGGAGCTGTTGAGTTGAGGAATGAAGAAATAGGGACTGGAGAATAGTCAAGAAGTTGTGAATGATGATAGATATGGGTTAGTATTCACTGAGATGTTGAGGGTATAAAAGGGTGAGAATTTTTTATTCACTAAAAGAATTTAAATAGGTAAATAATATCATAAGAGGTTCAGCCTTAAAGATAAGTTCTTTCAGGATTTTATACAGCTCAGCTGAAGACACAAGTAGAATGGAACTGACTGAATGGCATTTTGCTCCCTTCAATATAGAAACATCGGGTCAACAACTAGAATTAGTATTATGTGTCATCACTAGATATCCTCAAGATAAGAAAGTTCCCCTGGAAGAAGAAAGAAGTCAGCTGAGCTGACAAGCAATCTACAGAATGACATCTCTATGTCACCTTTTATTGTAGGAAGGGAAAAGAGACAATACGCTCACTATACCACTATTGAGCATAAAAGAGAGCTCCAATTTCCCTTCGAAAAATATAAGTGGCATATGCTCCTAAATAAGAGCTATACAACATGAGAAGGTATTAACAGTTAGTAATGAAGAGGAGACCCCAAATTGGAGCTTACATTACCATTCTAGAAACATTTACCTATATAATAATCCAAGGGGAAAAAAGAAATGATATAGTAAAAAAATAATAACCAGAGCGTCTTTCATATATCCTATGAGGAAACTCAGTTCTGCATTAGATTTTGCAATGCAAAATCAGACATAGGAAGTTATGACTTAGTAAGGATTTCTGAAAGAGGGAAATTTACATAAGTGCCAACAATACACTGGACCTTTATCTAATCATTAACCATGGATGGAAAACACTGATTTGAAATGAGCAGACACCACCATGTAAGTGAGCTATGAAGGGAAGGTAGATAGAATTAAAATAACAGTTCTGGTCTCACCATGAAACATTTGCTTTATTTAGGACAGTAAGAGTTGATATACAAAGACAGTAGAGATAGAAATCACCACCCAGGTTATAGCGCAGAGGACAAGAGATACAATATTGGGGCATTAGAGAGTATGACCTTTTAAGGTTGCTTTTCATCCCTGGTTTCAGGAAAGCTGATATTGAGTAGGTTGAATTTTTCTTTGCAGTCTTCGACCTCTGAAGGTGTAGAGTTGGTGGTGGAAATTAGGAGAGGCTAGTATCTTGTTTTCAAAATAATAGTAGCACCAGGACCAAAGACCCTTTTCCCAGAAACATCACCCATAGCAATTAAATGGCAGAGAAGCACAGAGGTTCTGAGAGTGACAAAGAGAGCAGGCCTTCACAAAGATGCTCAATCTTCTTGTTTCATGGTTCTGCCAGCATCTGACACTGTTACTTTCCCTTTGGTGGATATTGCGGCTGACATGGTGCAAGACAAGGGGGACATCCCTTCAGATACTGTGGTGGTGAACATGACTCAGGGCACTTGGGAATACATGGCTCTGGGCATCTGGGAATATATGGCTCACAACATTTGGGAACACATGGCTCTGGACACTTGGGAATACAAGGCTCAGGACATCTGGGAATACATGGCTCATAGCACTTGGGAACACATGGCTCTGGACACTTGGGAATACAAGGCTCAGGACATCTGGGAATACATGGCTCATAACATTTGGTAACACATGGCTCTGGACACTTGGGAATACATGGCTCTGGGCATCTGGGAATACATGGCTCATAGCATTTGGGAACACATGGCTCTGGACACTTGGGAATACAAGGCTCTGGGCATCTGGGAATACATGGCTCATAACATTTGGGAACACATGGCTCTGGGCATTTGGGAAGACGTGATGTTCTGCACGTGGTTTCACAAGATTTTATACAGATTGGAGGTGGCTGGCAAGGCTGTTTACATTGCTGATCATACTGGTAGGACATCTTTCCTAGATCTCTGCAAATCTGAAATAAAAAAAAGAGGTCACAAGTAGGCTAAGAAAGTCTAAGTGTTTATATTGATATAGATTATTGACTTAGAAGACTCTTAGACAAGATTTAGAAATAATCAAGCATGAAGCAGATAGGAATTAAACATCTGCCTTCAAACACTGGGTCTCACAGAAACTATCTACATAACTTTGATCACGTCACTGAAGAAATTTCAGACTTCATTTTGTCATGCCAAAATAGGCTCAGTTAGATTACCCTATTTACCCACCAAATTCATGGTGTTGGATTTTAAAGAGAAAGATCTATATATAATGTAAATTGCTATAAGAATCTTAGGTGATGCTATTCTATTTCCATCTTCCAACAAATCTTATCTGAAGAGAAAAATTTTCTTGGGGCTCCAAAGTTGAAGGCTGAGGAAAACAAGCACTGTCATGTCCTTCCTATTTGGAAGAGTTTCTAATATAGAACAAGGATGTACTTTATTATCAATAGATTAATTGTAGAGAGTGGAATATCTTAAACATCATAGCCTAAGGCATATGTCCATTGGTCAGAATCCTTAGAATTGTGGGTGTTTGAAGAATTTTTATAGTTTTTACATTGATTCAAGTGGATTCCCTTGCTTTCCACATTGACTACTTGTCTACTCATTTGTCCTTCTAGCTAATTCTCTCTTTCCTCAATTCCATTACTAAAAACTTTTGAAAATCCTAGCCCATGATGGAAAAAAATTACCATAAGTGTTTTGTGAGACCCCTGAGGAACTTTTTCCACTTCCATTGGTCTCTCACAATCTACTAAAATGAGGCTTTGGAAAGGTGGTAAAGATCAGTGATGGGCAAACTATGACCTGCAGGCCAGATGGGGCCCTCTGAAATGTTCTATCCAGACGCAGGACATTATTCCTAATCTGACGAATACAATGAGTAGGATACAATACAATGAAACTTCAATAGATTGGCCTTAGAAATAGACTGACAGAAGAGCATTTCCTTTCCTTTGGCCCCCTCTTCAAAAAGTTTGCCCATTACTGGTATAGAGAAAGAAACACTGATGTAGACAGTGGAACACATGAGTATTAAGTAATTAATCAGTCAATAGTCCATGAGTAAGTACTCACTCTGAACCAATCCCTTCACTAAACCCTGCAATGCAAAATCCCTTCACTTCCATCACTTGAAATAAAGGAATTTACATTCTATTGAGGAAGACAAAATGTGAAAAAAAAGGTTCCTATAAGATGCATGCAGTATCATTGGAATTTAACATTAAAGAGGCAGTCTTCTCTGCTTTCATTGTCTTCCTCTGAACATAAGAGAACTGGATACAAATATATGGGCAGCTCTTATTAATTCTAATGTTACAAATGAATCATTGTGAAATGAATGTTCTATAGCTCTAAAATTTTACAAATGATCAGCATGCATGAATAAAAATTTGGAGTTGAAAGACCAAAGTCAATGAAATTCTATCTATTCTCCCAATCAACTCAATTCCATTAGGATCATCAGAAGTATGACACCATTATTAAAACCTGGAGGGAATATGAGGGGAGATTTTTATAGAAGATATGAGACATTCCCCTGCTATCCTTGGAGATCAGCATCCCTGGTCTCTGACAGATCAGACTTCCTAGATTTTTTGTTGACCCTTCTTATTTTCCTGTACAAAGTAGACTTTCAACCCATAAATTTGAAAGTTAACAAAAATAGTCTTTCACCAACACCCTTCACTGATTGTCTTCTAATTCCTCCCACTTAGACAACAAAACATGGGAACTTCACTTGATCATTGGAAGGAGATTCAAAGAGAAAAGGCATCAAAGAGATCCCCTAAATCTAACTCCTTCTTCTTAATAATAAGTGAACTATTGCCAGTAAATTTTGAAAGATCACATATATAGGTTTAAATGACAGAGCCAAGATTTGAACCTAGGTCTTCTCATTCTCAATGTAGTCATGACTTCCCACATCATCTCCATTCTAACCTTTATCAGAGAATTATAGTTTCTGAAAAACAAATCTTTGAGTTTGTAGAAAATGAAGTGTTTGAGCTAATTATTCTCTAAGGTCAAAGCTAGAAGAGGCTTTAGAGATTATCAACAGCAAATCTTTCATTTTAGAGATGAAAAGTTGAAACTCAGAGAAAAAAAAATGACCCTACAAAGGCAACGCATCTGTTCAATAACAGATCTAGGATTGAAATTAAGGTCTTCTCATTTCTGACTAGAACTCTTTAATCAATATTATTCTTTTTAGAGGAAATTAGGACAGATCAAAAGAACCACAAGGTCATCTCAGATATAAAATATAAAATTGTTCTTTCATAACATCTGATAGAATGTTCCAGAAGAACCTTTTGAAGATCACCAATAGGCCAAGAATGGGCTTTCCCAGAGAAGGAGACTGATACCAAATGAGTTGAAGTCACATCCTGAAAGTTTTAAAGCTTTTTAGTGACAGAACAAATTCTAGAAGCAAGACCCCAAGACCTATGATTCCCCAAAGAGTGTTCTCTCCATTCCACCAAACTGTTTCCTCTGTCTTTTCAGCTTCCAAGAGAAATACCATCCCTGAGATTAGCCCTGAAGAATGCCAAACTCACCAGATGCTCCAGCACAGATTGGAAACCAGGTGGACAGTGAATGGTGATGGTATCAAGAGGAGCCCCTTTATAGGGCTGAGGAGTTCTACCCATCCCAATTATGTCCTCAACAAAGCATTCTCCACCTGCAATTCTGAAAATGACTTCCTGCATTCATCTGTCACTAAAACCTCCTTCTTTCAAATCTCACTGTTGGTTGCTGCTGGTTTGAGTGATTCATCCAGAAGTCACAGCCATGACCTGAAGTCCTAGCCCATTCTATCAGAACTGATTGAATCTAATCCACTATTTTAAAACTAGAGGCAGTGAGCTACCCCAAAACTTGAACTAAGTAGGTTTTGAAGTAAGTCATATTTGAAATAATACAAAATTTTCTAAGTTTTACTGGAAACAAAAGATATTACAGAGTGATAAGAAAAGCAAAACCTTGACATAGAAACACCTCTGATTTGGGGAAATGGTGAGTTGTCTCAGAGTCCTAGAATCTGACAGCTTATAGGGATTTCAATGATATCTAATCCAATTCGTACTTGAAATGAATCTCCACTATGACATACCAATTAAATGAAAATTCAGGAAATGAAAATGCAGCTTCTCTTTCCAAATAAAGTAGTTTTCCTATAATACTACTTTCATTATTGTAGAATTAGGATACACAATGTGCATTTAATAATTTGTTTTCTAATTATTTAATACTCAAAATATGGATTTTATTGATCCAATTAGACTCCCTAAGTTCTCTATTAGGATGTATGCAGGTACTCTCTTTCTTGTACATCTCTCCCTTCTGCCCACTCTTTTCTCCATTTCAGTATCAATTAAAGCTATTTCCAAATACAAGGAGATTCTTTGAATTGCACATCACTCAATAGAACATTATTCCAGAAGGTCCTCAATTCCTTATGGATAATTCAGAAGCATTTTTTGGAAAGGGGCTTGCTAGTTAGGATAATGTCAAAGAGGTAATGATTATTTTATGACAGATGGAATGCTAGAAGGGACCAATAAAGTCAGTGATGATTGAGAGCTAGGCATTTCCATTTTTCAACAGATGTCTTTTGAGCAGGGCAGGGGTTCTAAGTAAACCAAACATACCATCACCCTAGATAATGGGTCTCTTAGATTCCATCATTTCCATCATATCAGCAAGGGATTAATGATTAGTGAGTGACATCAGTATTTCTGATGATTTCTTCACAGACTCAGAAGCTTCAGTCTTCGGGAGAAGGAAGAGGAAAACATTGACTCTTCCTCCTGAATTTTTAGGCAGTACTTTTTTATAAAACCTCAGTCATCTTCATTAGGAGGAAGGAGGACTTTTAGGCGATTGAAGCGGAGAAACCTTCCTTGCTTTCATAAAACTCATATTCTTCTACTACCTAAATTTATCAGTATAATCAAGTTAGTCTGTTGCTTGAATCCCTTACATTGTGTTCCATGTCCCAGGCATCTACCTTTTTATAAGTCACCCCTGAAGGTTAGGACATCCTCTTTCCTCACTTGTCCTCATAGATTTCTGAATTTACTGAAAAGTTCAACTCCTATATCAACTCAAACACCAGACCTTTGCTAATATTCCTACTTAAAGAGCACATTCTCCGATTTGAAATTCTTTTATATTCCTTATTTATTTACCTCTGTGTCATAATGTGAGCATTTTTAAAAAGGAATTTTATATTATTAGAGCTATTATCTTACAATCACTATACTAAGTGCTATGGACAAAAGGAAAGGTCAAACACAGCCTCTTCTCTTAAGTGATTCATAATATAATGGCAAAGATGACAGGAAACAACTGTGCACACAGAGTATATATCTAGGATGAATTAAAAATGAACAAGAAAGAGAGGACACTAGAATTAAAAGGGATTTCATAGGCTCTTCGTTAAGTGTGAGATTTTAACTAGCACTTAGAAGAAGTCAGAGAAGCAAGGAGAAAGGAATGAAAAGCAAGAACATTTGATGTTAGTCTTCCAGGTGTAATGAAATCTTTCCCCATGATAGAAAATATTTTTATATTAAATTAAATATTAAATTTATTTTTAACTTTTTTCCATGTTTCCATGATACATGTTTTCTCACTTTCCTCATACCAACCCCTCCTGAAGTTGACAAACAATTCCACTGATATATGATATATATATATATATATGTATCCATATATATATATATATATATCACTCAAACCCATTTCCATATTATTCATTCTTATAAGAGGGTAATCCTTTAAAACCCAAACCCCAAAATACATACCCATATAAACAAATCATATGTTTTCTTCTGGATTTCTACTCTCACAGTTCTTTCTCTTGATGTGGATAATATTCTTTAATAGAAAATATTTAGCCTTTGTCAGTGCATTCCAAGTACTGTGAAGAAACATTGAAAAGGGAAAATACTTAGTAAAATGTTGTATGAAATGATTGGAATTGAGTCTTAGGCACCATAAATGGATATACAGAGTTCAAAATGATGAAGAAAATAATCCATTTCTATATTGCCTTGGTCAGAGAATATGTGGTATATTGTGTCCAATTCTGAACTCAATATTTTACGAAAGGCATTAATAAGCTGAAATACATTCATATGGAAAAAACAAGACTTTAAATCATGTCCTATAATAATATGACTCCAAAGTAGTTATTAAAATTTTTTAGGAATGTTTACCATGGAAAAGGGAGGAAAAGCATTATACTTGGCTTTTAATCTGTGAAGTAATTTAATTTAGAAAACAAGTTTTATGACTCAATGAGTTTTCAGAGGGCAGGACCAGGATGTATGAATGAAAGATGTAGCGAGCCAGATTTCAACTCAATGGAAGAAAAAAATCTCAGATTTGAAGCTGTCTAACAATGATGTTGTTATCCCCACGAGTAAGTCAAGAAGAATTTGTTTTGTTGAATATGTACTAAGTTCTATGATAAGCCCTGGAGATTTGAAGAAAGATATGTTAGATGTCATTTTTATTGAGCTCATATTCTAGTGGTAGTGTTGAGTTTATTTGGGTTCTGCAAATAAGAAATACAAGAGGGAAAAAATACTTGGGCAACGGCAGAAAGGGAGTTCAAGGGTGTTGGCTCCTCCCAAGAGTTATTTCTACAGAACTGGTTTGGAAAATTTTCCAGTAGCAAATCTATTGTTTCTAATGAAGAGAGAATGGACAGGATTTGACAAATGACCAAATTGAATGTAAAATGCAAGCTCATAGTAGAAAAGAAATAATATGTGCTAGTAAGACTAACAGTTTTACAGATCCATTTCAATATTCCTAAGAGTTCAGGACTGAGCACTGAACATGGGATGTAATCAATAACGATTTGTTGAATAAAAAAATACAAACTCATTAAGGGTAGATATTATATCTTTATGTTTCTGACATCTAGAAAAGAGCCTTGCCTGTGCTTTACCCTTGATATGAGGCATGAATTCTCATTTTCATGAATGGTTCCTAGGAATAAGAAGCACAACCTCCATGACAGTGTTGCCTACCAATATAAACTGACATGGGGATTTTTTTTGGTGATGCCCTTCCCCAGATGGCTAACTCCTTCAAGTCACCATTTCATCTCAAGAGGTCATCCCAAGATTAAGTTGCCAGGACAGATCACAAAACCATTTATTTCAGAATTTTCCCATCTTTGTCCCTTCTGACAAATACTACCGCATCTCCTTAAAATTTATATATACTATGCTAGTGATGGAATACTATTGTGCTCAAAGGAATAATAAACTGGTGCAATTCCATGTGAACTGGAAAGACCTCCAGGAATTGATGCAGAGTGAAAGGAGCAGAGCCAGAAGAACATTGTACACAGAGACCAATACACTGTGGTAAAATAGAATGTAATGGACTTCTGTACTAGCAGCAATGCAATGACCCAGGACAGTTCTGAGGGACTTATGGAAAAGAACGCTACCCACATTCAGAGGAAGTACTACAGGAGTGGAAACAGAAGAACAACTTCTTGAACACATGGGTTGAGGCAGACATGATTGGGGATGTAGACTCGAAGCTACCACACCAATGCAACTATCAGCAATTTGGAAATAGGTCTTGATCAATGACACATGTTAAAACCAGTGGAAATACACATCTGCCATGGGGGGGGAGGGGAAAGCCTGGGGGAGGGTGAAGGGGAAAGTAAGAGCATGAATTATGTAACCATGTTAACTTTTCAAAAAATAAATATTAATAAATGTTTAAAAAATAAAAAACAATATCTTTTGTCTAAAAAAATTTATATATACTCAACTATCCCAAATAAAAAATATAATTTTGGAATAAACAGAAGAGGAAGGAAATTATGAAAAGACTGAGTTAAAGAAATACTTCTCAGAAAATGGCAAAGAACAAAGAAAAGCATTTTGTAATTTAACAACGTTTAAATCAGTTTCCTAACCAAATTTCCATTCCTTCCTTGTCACCAGATTTTTTCCATTTTTCATAACTCAGAAGGATCACAGACATTGGTATTAATTAGTGAAGAGGATATTTGAACATAGGTTCACTGACACAAATATAATATCCTCTTTTTTTCAATTTGTTCTAATGTTCTCATCATAGACATTGGCATGAAGTGGCAGTTTTAAATAATAAAGCTAAAAATCTAAGACTCCAGACACTGTGGAATTGCTCCTAAGTATTCATAAAGCCATGTGGGTAGTTTCAGCCTGCTAAATTGTAGGTAATTCTTAGTTAGGGGTTCTAAGCCAACCAGCAAGGTTTTTCTCAAATAGAGAATTAGGAGTGATTGCTTTCTCTAATAATTATGCTTTTGTTTTAAAAAACTAATAACAGTCTCAAGTAACAAAAATGAACAAGGTTCTTTCTTACTTTGAGACTCCAGGATTCTCCCTAGGAAGGATCAAGAAATGCTTCCCCCAAATTTTTCCTCTAATCAGAGAAAATAGTATGAGAATTACATCACAAAAAATCCCACCCAGAATATGATTCTTTTTTCCTAAATATTCTTGGTTTACTATTGGTATATTTAGTCATTTGTTTTACCTTTTTTTATTCAACAAATCATCATTGATTGTATCCCATGTTCAGTGCTCAGTACTGAACTCTATTGGGAATATAGAAATGGATCTGTAATACTGTCACTCTTGTGGCCACATATTATATCTTGTTCTATCATGAGTAAATTGAGAGACTGGTAAATTAATAAATTGGAAAAAATGGAATATCAATATGCATGTTGACGTCCTCTAGTGTGAAGTTGTGTTCATAAGGAGGATAGGTTATGAGCCAGTCAAAGTTTTTTTTTCCTTTTTAAGAAACAAAGAAGAATATCCTGGAGATCAATAGATAAAAGCAACCAGTATTGTGATGGAATCATCTTAAAGGAAAAGATTTCATTGGGTGATTGAGATCTAGGAGAAGCAGAGACATAGCAATAAAGAGCAGCTCCTTCACCTTTACCAGGGAGTTGGAGAGAATGAATGCAAGTACTATCAATGCTGAAAAAAGATGGACTGAGGTCTTATTACTAAGACAAAGGCAGGTCTTTGAGTAAAGGAGAAGATGGGAAAAATGGACGAAGAAAAAATTTCAGATGAAAACAATTATTGAGCAAGCATTCCAGAGAGCAGAGTGGAAAAAATGAGTAGTTTAAGAGTGAGACATTGCAGGTTGGGTTGAGGGTGATGGCAATGAAGAAGTGGGGACTGGAGGATAGACAAGATGATAGATAAGGGTTAGTATTCAACTGAGATGTTGAGGATATAAATGGGTGAGAATTTTTTAATCATTGACAAAAGAATTTAAATAAATTGTGAGTGAAGGAATGTTAGAGAGAGAGACTTGAATGACAGGAGAGGCAGTTGGAAGGAACAGTAGAGAACTCTGGGAAAAGGAACTTCAGTTGGGGGAGCTTGTCCCTGGACCCTGAACTGGACAAAGCTCATACCTTGCCTCAGGATTCAAATCCCTGAATACATGAGGATTTTCCAACCTTATCCTTGTACCTCAGACACCTGAGATTGTACCTGTTCTCCTGGACAACAACTGAAGAGGGCTGGCTGAACATTTTATGGTGGCTTGAGGGACTTGGCCTGGAAAGCACACTGAGCCAGCCTGAAGATGATTTACTCTTTCTGTCCCAAATAGAGAAAGACATTGCAACCTGTCATTTAGATTACGTCAGCAGCTAGAAGGAAGAAGGAATCAAGAACATTTTCTGTCCAGAGCCTTTTGGCTTTGGCTTAGGCCAAAAGAGATTCCATACCATCCTTGTGTTGAGAATAAGGCCTTCCTGTTCCCAGTTCCTGAAACCTTTTCCTTAAACCTGTTCATTAAACCACCCCTGTGAGATAATACACAGTCAGATAAATACTTTGTGAGGGAAAAGGGCTTGTTGGGTGAGGGTTTACTTAGAGTGAGAGCTCTCTGTAATCCCAAGTTTCTGTTATATCTTGGGGTGGCCGTCATTGCTTTTTACCCTAGCTGTAGTTGACCAGGAGGGACATTGGGGAAGATCAGCCATAAGCAAAGTCCTGACCAAGAGCCAAAACCTACTTCCTTCAGTGTTTCTGCCCTGGCCAGGCTCCTGCTTGCCTTTTCACATCTACCATATCCAAAATTGTGAGTCCAGTCATTGTGTCTCTGTTGAGAAGGGAGCAGGTTTCCCTACAGGTCAACAAGTCAATCCATCTTGACTAGGACCAAACAACATCTACTAGGGGAACTTCCTTTCAGCCCTGTTCATATTTCCATCCCTCCATTGGGGAATTATTTGAGAGAGAAGGCAACTATCAACACTCTTCACAGACAGAGAGGGAGTTTCCCAAGATGGGTTTTATTCTTAAACCCACTCAAACCAACCAAGGAACCCACCAAAAGGAATTCCCCCTCTATCTTTTTAACAAGATAAATAACATGAGAGGTTCAGCCTTAAAGACAAGTTCTTTCAGGATTTTATATTGCTCTGCTGAAGGCACAAGTAGAATGGAACTGACTGAATGACATTTTGCTCCCTTCGATATAGGAACACCAGGTCAACAACTAGGATTAGTATATTGTGTCATCACTAGATCCCTACAGATAAGAAAGTTTCCCTGGAAGAAGAAAGAAGTCAGCTGAGCAGACCAGCACTCAATAGAATGACATCTCTCTGTCACCTTTAATGTAGGAAGGGAAAAGAGATAATACAAACACTATACCACTATTGGGCATAAAAGAGAACTCAAATTTCCTTTCAAAAAATAAAAGTGCCATATGCTCCTGAATAAGAACTATACAAGATGAGAAGGCATTAACAGGTAGTAATAAAGAGGAGACCCCAAACTAGAGCCTACATTAACACTCTAGATGCATTCAACCTCCATAATAATCAGAGGGAAAAAAGTAAAAATATAAAAAATAATAATCAGAGAGTCATATATCCTACAAGGAAACTCAGTTCTGCATTAGAATTTGCAATGCAAAATTAGACATAGGAAGTGATGACTTATGAAGGATTTCTGAAAGAGGGAAATTCACATTAGTACCGTTAATGCACAGTTCTTTGATTTAATTATTAACCATGGATGGAAAACACTGATTTGAAATGAGCAGCCACAACCTTGTAAGTGAGCTATGAAGGGAAGGCAGATAGAATTAAAATAACAATTCTGGTCTCACCATGAAACATTTGCTTTATTTGGGGCAGTAGGAGTAGATATACAAAGACAGTAGAGATAGAAATCACCACCCAGGTTATAGTGCAGAGGACAAGATATACAGTGTTAGGGTATTAGTATGATCAATCACAGTTGCTTTTCTTCCCAGGTTTCAGAAAAGTCGATATTGAGGTTGAACTTTTCATTGCTGTCTTCCACCTCTAAAGGTGTAGAGTTGGTGGTGGAAATTAGGAGAGGCTAGTATCTTGTTTTCAAAATAATAGTAGCACCAGGACCAAAGACCCTTTTCCCAGGGACATCACCCATAGCAATTAAATGGCAGAGAAGCACAGAGGTTCTGAGAGTGATAAAGAGAGCAGGCCTTCACAGAGATGCTCAATCTTCTTGTTTCATGGTTCTGCCAGCATCTGACACTATTACTTCCCCTTTGGTGGACATTGTGGCTGGCAAGGTGCAAAACAAGGGGGACATCCCTTCAGATACTGTGGTGGTGAACATGACTCAGGGCACTTGGGAATACATGGTTCTGGGCATCTGGGAATACATGGTTCTAGGCATCTGGGAATACATGGCTCATAACATTTAGGAACACATGGCTCTGGACACTTGGGAATATAAGGCTCAGGACATCTGGGAATACATGGCTCATAACATTTGGGAACACAGGGCTCTGGACACTTGGGAATACAAGGCTCAGGACATCTGGGAATACATGGCTCATAACATTTGGGAACACATGGCTCTGGGCATTTGGGAAGACGTGATGTTCGACACATGGATTCACAAGATTTTATACAGATTGGAGGTGGCTGGCAAGGCTGTTTACATTGCTGATCATACTGGTAGGACATCTTTCCTAGATCTCTGTGAATCTGAAAGAAAAAAAAGAGGTCACAAATAGGCTAAGACATTCTAAGTGTTTATATTGACATAGATTATTAACTTAGAAGACTCTTAGGCAAGATTTAGAAGTGATCAAGCATGAAGCAGAGTAGGAGTTCAACATCTGCCTTCATACACTGTGTCTGACAGAAACTATGTACATAACTTTGACCATGTCACTGAACAAATTTCAGACTTCATTTTGCCATGACAAAATAGGCATAATAAGATTACCCTATTTACTCACCAAATTCATGGCGTTGGTTTTTTAAGAGAAAGCTCAATATATAGTGTAAATTATCATAAGAATCTGAACTGATGCTATAATTCTATTTCCATCTTCCAACAAATCTTATCTGAAAATAAAATGTTCTTGGGGCTCCAAAGTTGAAAGCTGAGGAAAACAAGCACTGTCATGTCCTTCTTATTTGGAAGAGTTTCTAACATAGAAAAGGAATAGATAATTTGGGTATTACCTGTACTTAATTATCAATAGATTAATTGTGGAGGATAGAATATCTCAAATGTCATGGCCTAAGGCATGTGCCCATTGGTCAGAATCCTTAGAATTGTGGGTCTGAAGAATTTTTATGATTTTTACATTGATTGAACTGGATTCCCCTGCTTTCTACATTGACTACTTGTCTACTCATTTGTCCTGCTAGCTAATTCTCTCTTTACTCAATTCTGTTGCTAAAATCTTTTGAAAATCCTAGTCAATGATGGAAACGATCACCACAAGTGTCTTGTGGGACCCTTGAGCAGCTTCTTCCACTTCCATGGGTCTCTCACCATCTACAACATGAGGCTCTTGGAAAGGTGGTAAAGAGAAAAGTGGAAACACTGACGTAGATAGTAGAACACATGAGTATGAAGCAATCAGTCAGTCAATAGTCCATCAGTAAGTACTTATTCTGAACCAATCCCTTCACTAAACTCTGGGATTAGAAACAAATGCAAAGTCCCTTTACTTGATATAAAGGAGTTTACATTCTATTGAGGAAGACAAAATGAGAAAAAAAAGTTCCTATAAAATACATGCTCTATCATTGGAATTTAACCTTAAAAAGGAATGTTTCTCTGCTTTCATTGTCCTCCTCTGAACATAAGAGAATGGGATGCAAAGAAATGGATGGCTCTCATCAATTCTAATGTTACAAATGAATCATTGTGAAATGAATGTTCTATAGCTTTAAAATTTTATAAATGGTCAGCATGTATGAATAAAAACTTGAAGTTGAAAGACGAAAGTCAATGAAATTCTGGCTGCTCTCAAAATCAATCCAATTCCATTAGGATCTTCCTAAACATGACACCTTTATTAAAACTTGGAGGGAATTATGAGGGGAGATTTTTATAGAAGATATGAGACATTCCCCTGCTATCCTTGGAGATTAGCATCCCTGGTCTCTGACAGATCAGACTTCCTAGATTTTTGCTGACCCTCTTTATTTTCCTGTACAAAGTAGATTTTCAACCCATACATTTGAAAGTCAACAAAAATAGTCTTTCACCAACATCCTTCACTGATTATCTTCTAATTCCTCCCACTTAGACAATAAAACATGAGAACTGCACTTGATCATTAGAAGAAGAATCAAAGAGAAAAGACATGATAGAGATCACCCAAATCTAACTCCTTCTTCTTAATAATAAGTGAACTAATGCCAGTAAATTGTGAAAGGTCACATATATAGGTGTAAGTGACAGAACCAAGATTTGAACCCAGATCTTCTCATTCTCAACATACTCATGACTTCCCACATCAACTCCATTCTAATCCTTATCAAAGAATTTCAGTTTTTGAAAAAAATCTTTGAGTTCATAGGAAATGAAGTATTTGAACTAAATATCCTCTAAAGTCAAAGCTAGAAGAGTCTTTGGAGATTATCAAGAGCAAATCTTTCATTTTAGAGATGAAAAGTTGAAACTCAGAGGAAAAAAATATGACCCTACCAAGACAACAGGTCTATTCAATAACAGAACTAGGATTGAAATTCAGGTCTCCTCATTTCTGACTAGAACTCTTTAATCAATATTACTCTTTTTAGAGGAAATTAGGACAGATCAAAGGGACCACAAGGTTATCTCAGATATAAAATATAAAAATGTTCTTTCATAATATATCTAATAGAATGTTCCAGAAGAACCTTTTGAAGATCATCAATAGGCCAAGAATGGCCTTCCACAGAGGAGACTGACACCAAATGAGTTGAAGTCACATCCTGAAAGTTTCAAAGTTCATTAGAAACAGAATAAATTCTAGAAGCAAGAACCCAAGACCTATGATTCTCCAAAGAGTGTTCTCTCCATTCCACCAAACTGTTTCCTCTGCCTTTTCAGCCTCCAAGAGAAATCCCATCCCTGAGATTAGCCCTGAAGAATGTCACACTCACCAGATGCTCGAGCACAGATTGGAAACCAGATGACCGGTGAATGGCTATATTATGAAGGGGAGCCCCTTTATAGAGTTGAGGAGTTCTCCCCATTCCAATTATCTCCTCAACAAAGCACAATCCACCTGTAATTTTGAAAATGACTTCCTGCATTCATCTCTGTCACTAAAACCTCCCTCTTTTAAGTCTCACTGTGATTTGCTCCCTCCTTGAGTGATTCATCCAGAAGTCCCTGCCATGATCTAAATTCCTAGCCCATTCTATCAGAACTGATTGAATCTAATCCATTATTTTTAAACTAGAGGCAGTGAGCTACCCCAAAACTTTAACCAAGTTGGTTTTGAAGTAAGTCATATTTGAAATAATACATAAATTTTCCAAGTTTTACTGGAAACAAAAGATATTACAGGGTGATAAGAAAAGCAAAACCTTGACATAGAAATACCACTGGTTTGGGGAAATGGTGAGTTGTCTCAGAGTCCTAGAATCTGACAATTGGTAGGGATTCCAGTGGTATCTAATCCAATTTGTACTTGAAAAAAATCTCTACCATGACATACCAATTAAATGAAAATACTGGACATGAACATACAGCTTCTCTTCCCAAATCTAATAGTTTTCCTATTATACTACTTTCTCATTATTGTAGCGTTAGGACACACAATGTGCATTTAATAATTTGTTTTCCAATTATTTAATCCTCAAAATATGGATTTTATTGATCCAATTAAACTCCCTAAGTTCTCTATGAGTATATAAGCAGGTACTCTCTTTCTTGCAGGTCTCTCTCTTCTGCCCACTCTTATCTCCATTTCAGTGTCCACTAAAGCTGTTTCCCAATACAACTTATCAGATCTTTGGAGTTGGACACCACTCAACAGAATATTATTCCAGAAGGTCCTCAATTCCATCTGGATAATTCAGAAGCATTTCTTGAAAGGGATCGGCTAGTTCGGATAAGATGAAAGAGGAAATGATCATTTTATGATAGATGGAAAAAATTCAGTGATGATTGAGAGCTAGGGATTTCCATTTTTCAACAGATGTCTTTTGAGCAGGACGGGGGCTCTAAGTAAACCAAACATACCACCACCCTAGATAATGGATATCTTAGATTCCATCATTTCCATCATATCAGCAAGGGATTAATGATTAGTGATTGACATCATTATTTCCCTTGATTTCTTCCCAGACTCAGAAGGTTCAGACTTCTGGAGAAGGAAGAGGAAAATATTGACACTTCCTCATACTGAATTTTTAGGCAGTAATTTTTTATAAAACTCCAGTGATCTTCATTGGGAGGAAGGAGGACTTTTAAGGGGATCAAAGTGGAAAGACAAATGTAAAAGCTCGATATTCTCGCATATCAAGGATTAAGTCATGGGAAAATAAATTATTAAATACACCTTGTTTGTCCTAATTCTACAATCATGAGATAGTAGTATAATAAAAGATTACTATGTTTGGAAAGAGAAGGCCTAAATTCAAATCCAGAAATTTCATTTTATTCACAGTGGGGATTCCTTTCAGGCAGGGGTTGGATGAGATACCACTGAAGATCCTACCAACTCTCAAATCGTGGGATTCTATGACAACCTCCCAAACCATGCCTCTCCTCCACCACCACCACCAAAAAGAAAAGGTAATGGTCTTTCCATGTAAAGACTTCATTATCACATCTCTTGCTTTCCATAGAACTCATATTCTTCTACTATCTAAATTCTCATCAGTATAATCAAGTTAGTCTGTTGCTTGAATCCCTTACATTGTGTTCCATGTCCCAGGCATCTACCTTTTTATAAGTGACCTGAAGGTTAGGACATCCTCTCTCCTCACTTGTCCTCATAGATTTCTGAATTTACTGAACTGTTCAACTCACGTATCAACTCAAACACCAGAACTTTGCTAATATTCCCACTTAAGAGCACATTCTCCCCCTTGAAATTCTTTTATATTTCTTATTTATTTACCTCTGGGTCATAATGTGAGTATTTTTTACTTGTATTATTGCAGCTATTATCTTATAGTCACTATACTAAGTGCTGGGGATAAAAGGAAAGGTCAAACACACTCTCTACTCTTAAGGGATTCACAACATAATGGGAGAGATGACAGGAAACAACTGTGCACACAGAGAATATATCTTGGATGAATGAAAAATAACTAAGAAAGAGAAGAAACTAAAATTAATAGGGATTTCATAATCTCTTTGTTAAATGTAAGATTTTAACTGGCACTTGGAAGAAGTCAAAGAAGTGAGGAGAAAGGGATGAAAAGAGAGAACGTTTGATGTTAGTCTGAGTGTAATGAAATCTTTGCCAGGATAGAAAATATTTTTATATTAAATTAGATATGAAATTTATTTTTAACTTTTTTCCATGATTCCATGATTTATGTTATCTCCCTCCCCTCATACCTACTGCCTCCTGAAGTTGACAAGCAATTCCGCTGGGTTATATAATATATATCTATTTTATATACATATATATGTATAATATACATATTTATATAATCAATTACTTCTATGATTATATATATAATCACTCAAACTAATTTCCATATTGTTAATTTTTATAAGAGAAATCCTCTTAAACAAAAACCTCAAATCACATACCCATATAAACAAATACTAAATCATATGTTTTCTTTAGGATTTCTACTCCCACAGTTCTTTCTCTAGATGTGGATAGCATTCTTTGATAGAAAACATTTAGCCTTTGTTAGTGCATTCCAAGTACTGAGAAGAAGCACTGAAAAGAGAATACTTAGTAAAATGTTGTCCAAAATAATTGGAATTGAGTCTTCGGCACCATAAATGGAAATGCAGTGTACAAAATGATGAAGAAAATAATTCATCTCTACATTGCTTTATTCAGAGAACATGTGATATATTGTATCCAATTCTGAGCTCAATATTTTAGGAAAGGAATTATTAAGCTGAAATACATTCATATGGGAAAAAACCCAAGACTTTAAATCATGTCCTATAGATACATGACTCGAGTATCCAAATGTATAATTTACAAATTTTAGGAATGTTTATCCTGGAAAATGGAGGAAAGACATTATACCTGGCTTTTAATCTGCGAAGTAATTTAATGTAGAAAACTAGTTTTATGACTCAATGAGTTTTCAGAGGGCAGGACCAGGATGTATGAATGAAAGATGTAGTGAGCCAGATTTCAACTCAATGGAAGAAAAAAAAAACCTCAGATTTAAAATAGTCTAAAGATGATGTTGTTATCCCCATGAGTAAGTCAAGAAGAATTTGTTTTGTTGAATATGTACTAAGTTTTATGATAAGCCCTGGGGATTTGAAGAAAGATATGATAGCTCATAATCTAATGGTAGGGACAACATACAAACAAGATGTAAAACAAAATGTACACAAAACAAATTGGAGGTGATCAAGAGAGGGCGGACACTAAAATCCAGAGTGACACAATGAGCTTCCTTATACTAGAAGTGTTCAAGTTGGCATCTTTTAGCCATATGACTGGGGATTCTATAGAAAAGATTCTATAGAGAATAATGGTATAATTGGTCCTATTAAATCCAGTTCCATTTAACCACTTATGGTGTCTAAAAGTAATCCGGGGGTTGGGGGGGGCGGGGGGAACGGTAGCTCAATGGATTGCGAGTAAGGCATAGGGACAGGAGGTCCTGGGTTCAATCTGGCCTCAGACACTTCCCAGCTGTGTGACCCTGGTCAAGTCACTCGACCCCCATTCCCCTTCCCACTCTTCCACCTAAGAGCCAACACACAGAAGTTAACGGTTTAAAGAAAATAAAAAAATAAAAATAATTGCAGAGTATAGAATAAACCAACATAAGTCATTAGTATTTTTACGTATCACAAACAAAATCCTGCAAGAAGGGAAATGAGAGATTCCATTTCAAAGAGCCTCCAATAGCACAAAGTATAAGTAAAACACATTACTGCCAAAACAATTCCAGCAACTACATGAGCATAATTATAATATATTTTATACAAATAAAATGACATTTATTTTTTTCAGATTTAAATATTTTATTTTTTTAGAAAAATTTTCCTTGGTTATATGATTCTTGCTTTTACTTTCCCCTTCACCTCCCCACCACCACCCCATATCCAACATACATTTCCACTGGTTATATAACATGTGTGATCAATCAAGACATATTTACATATTATTGATAGTTGCAGTGGTGTGGTCGTTTCAGGTCTACATCCCCAACCATGTCTGCATCAACCCATGTATTCAAGTGGCTGTTTTTCTTCTGTGTTTCCATTCCTGAAGTTCTTCCTCTGAATGTGGGTAGCGCTCTTTACCATAAGTACCTCAGAATTGTCCTGTGTCATTGCATTGTTGCCAGTACAGAAGTCCATTACATTAGATTTTATCACAGTGTATCAGTCTCTGTGTACAATGTTTTTCTGGCTCTGTTCCTTTCACTCTGCATCAATTCCTAGAGGTCTTTCCAGTTCACATGGAATTCCTCCAGTTTATTATTCCTTTGACCACAATAGTATTTCATCACCAGCATATACCACAATTTGTTCAGCCATTCCCCAATAGAAGGGCATATCCTAATTTTCCAGTTTTTTGCCACCACAAAAAGTGCAGCTATAAATATTTTTGTACAAGTCTGTTTATCTATGATCTCTTTGGGGTACAAACCCAACAATGGTATGGCTGGATCAAAGGGCAGGCATTCTTTTATAGCCCTTTGAGCATAGTTCCAAAATGCCATCCAGAATAGTTGGATCAGTTCCCAACTCCACCAGCAATGCATTAATGTCCCAATTTTGCCACATCCCCTCCAACATTCATTACTCTCCCCTTCTATCATTTTAGCCAATCTGCTAGGTTTGTGGTGATACCTCAGCATTGTTTTTTTAACCATTTATTAATATTCATTTTTAACATGGTTACATGATTCATGCTCCTACTTTGCCCTTCACCCCCCTCAATCTCCACACCCATGGCCGATGCACATTTCCACTGGTTTTAACATGTGTCATTGATCAAGACCTATTACCAAATTGTTGTTAGTTGCATTGGTGTGGTAGTTTTGAGTCTACATCCCCAACCATGTCTGCATCAACCCATGCATTCAAGCAGTTGTTTTTCTTTTATGTTTCCTCTCCTGCAGTCCTTCCTCTGAATGTGGGTAACATTCTTTACCACAAATCCCTCAGAATTGTCCTGTGTCATTGCATTGCTGCTGGTACAGAAGTCCATTACATTCAATTTTACCATAGTATATTAGTGTCTGTGTACAGTGTTCTTCTGGCTCTGTTCTTTTCACTCTGCATCAATTCCTGGAGTTCTTTCCAATTCACATGGAGTTCCTCCAGTTTATTATTCCTTTTAGCACAATAGTATTCCATCACCAGCATACACCACATTTTGTTCAGCCATTCCCCGATTGAAGGACATATTCTCATTTTCCAGTTTTTTGCACCACAAAAAGCACAGCTATAAATATTTTCACACGTCTGTTTATCTATGATCTCTTTGGGGTACAAACCCAACAATGGTATGGCTGGATCAAAGGGCAGGCATTATTTTATAGCCCTTTGAGCATAGTTCCAAATTGCCATCCAGAATGGTTGGATCAGTTCACAGCTCCACCAGCAATGCATTAATGTCCCAATTTTGCCGCATCCCCTCCAGCATTCATTAGTCTCCCCTTCTTTCATTTTAGCCAATCTGCTAGGTGTGAGGTGATACCTCAGAGTTGTTTTGATTTGCATTTCTCTAATTATTAGAGATTTAGAACACTTTCTCATGTGCTTATAGATAGTTTTGATTTCTTTACCTGAAAATTGTCTGTTCATGTCCCTTGCCCATTTATCAACTGGAGAATGGCTTGATTTTTTTATACAATTGATTTAAATCCTTGTATATTTGAGTAATTAGACCCCTGTCAGAATTTTTTGTTATAAAGATTTTTTCCCAATTTGTTGTTTCCCTTCTGATTTTGGCTGCATTGTTTTTGTTTGTACAAAAGCTTTTTAGTTTAATATAATCAAAACCATTTAATTTATATATTTTTTTAAATTTTTTTTAAACCCTTGTACTTCTGTATATTGTCTCATAGGTGGAAGATTGGTAAGGGTGGGCAATGGGGGTCAAGTGATTTGCCCAGGGTCACACAGCTGAGAAGTGGCTGAGGCCGGGTTTGAACCTAGGACCTCCTGTCTCTAGGCCTGACTCTCACTCCACTGAGCTACCCAGTTGCCCCATTTAATTTATATTTTGTAATTTTCTCTAACTCTTGCTTGGTTTTAACATTTTTCCTTTCCCAGAGATCTGACAAGTATACTATTCTGTGTTCACTTAACTTATTTATAGTTTCCCTCTTTATATTCAAGTCATTCACCCATTCTGAATTTATCTTGGTGTAGGGTGTGAGACGTTGATCTAAACGTAATCTCTCCCATATTGTTTTCCAAATTTCCCAGCAGTTTTTGTCAAATAGTGGATTCATGTCCCCAAAGTTGGGCTCTTTGTGTTTATCATACACTGTCTTGCTGATGTCATTTACCCCAAGTCTATTCCACTGATCCTCCCTTCTGTCTCTTAGGCAGTACCATATTGTTTTGATGACTGCTGCTTTATAGTATAGTTTAGTATCTGGTACAGCTAAGCCCCCTTCCTTCACATTTTTTTTTCATTATTTCCCTTGCTATTCTTGATCTTTTGTTATTCCAAATGATCTTTGTTATAGTTTTTCCTAATTGAGTAAAGAAGTTTTTTGGTAGTTTGATAGGTATGGTGCTAAATAGGTAAATTAATTTGGATAGAATAATCATTTTTATTATGTTACCTTGTCCTACCCATGAGCAATCAATGGTTTTCCAATTGTTTAGATCTAGTTTTATTTGTTTGGAAAGTGTTTTGTAGTTGTTTTCGTATAATTGCTGTGTTTGTTTTGGTAGATAGATTCCTAAGTATTTTATATTGTCTAGGGTGATTTTAAATGGTGTTTGTTTTTCTACCTCTTGCTGCTCTAACGTGTTGGAAATATATAGAAATGCTGATAATTAATGTGCATTTATTTTGTATCCTGCAACTCTGCTAAAGTTGTTGGTTATTTCTACAAGCTTCTTAGTTGATTCTCTGGGATTTTTTAAGTAGACCATCATATCATCTGCAAAGAGTGATAGCTTAGTCTCCTCATTGCCTATTTTGATATCTTCAATTTCTTTTTCTTCTCTAATTGCTACTGCTAGTGTTTCTAGTACTATGTTGAATAATAAAGGTGATAATGGGCATCCTTGTTTCACTCCTGATCTTATTGGGAAGGCTTCTAATTTATCCCCATTGCATATGATGCTTGTTGATGGTTTTAGGTATATACTGTTTATTATTTTTAGTAAAGGTCCTTCTATTCCTATACTTTTCAGTATTTTCAATAGGAATAGATGCTATATTTTGTCAAAGGCTTTTCAGCATCTATAGAGATAATCATGTGATTTTTGTTTGTTAGATTGTTGATATGGTCAGTTATGTGGATGGTTTTCCTAATGTTGAACCTTCCTTGCATTCCTGGTATAAATCTCACCTGATCATGGTGGATGATGATCTTCTTAATTACTTGCTGGAGTCTCTTTGTTAGTATTCTATTTAAGATTTTTGCATCTATGTTCATTAGGGAGATTGGTCTATAGTTTTCTTTCTCTGTTTTTGATCTCCCTGGCTTTGGAATCAGTACCATATTTGTGTCATAAAAGGAATTTGGTAGGACTCCTTCTTTGCTTATCATATCAAATAATTTGTATAGTATTGTGATTAGTTGTTCTTTGAATGTCTGATAGAATTCACTTGTGAATCCATCAGGCCCTGGGGATTTTTTCTTAGAGAGTTCTTTGATGGCTTGTTCAATTTCTTTTTCTGATATGGGATTATTTAGGTATTCTATTTCTTCTGCTGTTAATCTAGGCAATTTATATTTTTGTAAGTATTCATCCATATCTCCTAGATTGTTATATTTATTGCCATATAATTGGGCAAAAGAGTTTTTAATCATTGCCTTAATTTCCCCTTCATTAGAGGTGAGGCCTCCCTTTTCATCTTTGATACTGTCAATTTGGTTTTTTCTTTCCTTTTTTTATTAGATTGACCAGTAATATGTCCATTTTATCTGTTTTTTCAAAATACCAGCTTCTAGTCTTATTTATTAATTCAATAGTTCTTTTACTTTTGATTTTATTAATTTCTCCCTTGATTTTTAGTATTTCTAATTTAGTTTTCATCTGGGGATTTTTAATTTGCTAGCTTTCTAATTTTTTAAGTTGCATGCCCAATTCACTAATCTCTGCCCTCCCTAATTTGTTGATATATGCACTCAAGGATATAAATTTCCCCCTGAGTACTGCCTTGGCCGCATCCCACAGAGTTTGGTAGGATGTCTCATCATTGTCATTCTCTTCATTGAAATTGTTGATTGTTTCTATGATTTCTTCTTTCACTAACTGGTTTTGGAGAATCATATTATTTAATTTCCAATTAGTTTTTGATTTGCCTATCCAGGTGCCCTTACTAATTATTATTTTAATTGCATTATGATCTGAGAAAATTACATTTATTATTTCTGCTCTTTTGCATTTGTTTGCAATGATTCTATGCCCTATAACATGGTCGATCTTTGTGAATGTGCCATGTGCAGCTGAAAAGAAGGTGTATTCCTTTCTGTCCCTATTTGTTTTTCTCCACATATCAATTAAATCTAATTTTTCTAGGACTTCATTCACCTCTCTTACCTCTTTCTTATTTATTTTTTGGTTTGATTTATCTAGATCTGAAAGAGGAATATTTAGATCTCCCACTATTATGGTTTTACTATCTATTTCCTTCTTGAGCTCTGCCAGTTTCTCCTTTATGAATTTGGATGCTATGCCACTTGGTGCATACATATTGAGCACTGTTATTTCCTCATTGTCTATACTGCCTTTAATCAGTATGTAATGACCTTCCATGTCTTTTTTAATCATATCTACTTTTAATTTGGCTTTGTCAGAAATCATAATAGCCACTCCTGCCTTCTTTTTCTCATTTGATGCCCAAAAAATTTTGCTCAAGCCCTTAAACTTAAACTTGTGTATGTCCATCCACCTCATATGTGTTTCTTGTAGACAACATATGGTAAGATTTTAGTTTCTAATCCACTCTGCTATTTGCTTCCGTTTTATGAGCCAGTTCATCCAATTCACATTCAGAGTTATAATTATCAGTTGTGCATTCGTTGACAATTTGGATCCTCCCCTAGTTCTACCTCTTCTTCTTACACTATTTTCTTTTAAACCAGTGGTTTGCTTTAAGATGGTAACCCTCATCCCCTCCCTTGATTAACTTCCCTTTCTACCCCCTCCCTTATTATTCCCCTCTTTTTATTTTTAAAGGCCTAATGATTTCCGTCTCCCTTCTTCTCCCTTCCCTTTTTTGACCTCCCCACCTCCCTGATCCCCTTGGTTTATCCCTTCTGACTTTCTCAGTAGGTTTAGATAGAGTTTTATATCACAATTTAGAAAAAAATTACAAAATATAAAATAAATAATTTTGATTTCATTAAATTAAAAAGGTTTTGTACAAACAAAAGCAATGCAACCAAAATTAGAAGGGAAGCAACAAATTGGGGAAAAAATCTTTATAACAAAAAACTTTGATTAAGGTCTAATTATTCAAATATATGGAGTTAAATTAATTGTACAAAAAATCAAGCCATTCCCTAATTGATAAATGTGCAAGGGACATGAATAGGTAATTTTTAGATAAATCGAAACTATTAACAAAGATATGAAAAAGGGTTCTAAATCTCTTATAATTAGAGAAATGCAAATCAAAACAACTCTGAGGTACCACCTAACACCTAGCAGATTAGTTAAAATGACCACAAAGGAAAGGAAAAAATGTTGGAGGGGATGTGGCAAAATTGGGAAATTGTTGGCAGAGTTGTGAATTGATCCAACCATTCTGGCTGGCAATTTAGAACTTTGCCCAAAGTGCTATAAAAGACTGTCTCCCCTTTGATCCAGCTATACCACTGCTGGGTTTATAGCCCAAAGATATTATAGGGAAAAAGACTTGTACAAAAATATTTGTAGCCTCAGTCTCTGTGGTGGCACAAATCTGGAAAATGAGGGGATGTCCTTTAATTGGGGAATGGCTGAGCAAATTGTGATATCTGTTGGTGATGGAATACTATTATGCTCAAAGGGATAATGAACTGGAGGAATTCCATATAAATTTGAACAACCACCAGGAATTGATGCAGAGGGAAAGGAGCAGAACCAGGAGAACATTATACACAGAGATTGATACATTGTGGTACAATCCATCATAACAGACTTCTCTACTAGCAGCAATTTAATGATCCAGAACAATTCTGAGGGACTTATGAGAAAGAACACTATCCACATTCAGAGGAAGAACTATAGGGGTAGAAACAGAAGAAAAACAATTGCATGAACACATGGTTTGATGGGGATATTATTGGGGATATAGACACTAAATGATCACCCTCGTTCAACTATCAATAATATCAAAATAGGCCTTGATCAATGATACATGTAAAACCCAGTGGAAATGTGCATTGGTTACTGGGAGTTCAGGGACAGGAGAGGGTTGGGGGAGAGGGAAAGAACATGAATCATGTAACCATAAAAAATATACTAAATAATTAAAAAATAAAATAAAATAAAATAAAGGAAGATGGTCTATCTGTACAAGATTTTAAATTCTATTATAAAGCAGTAATTATCAAAATAATCTGGTACTGGCTAAGAAACAGAAAGGTAATAGAAGAAAAAAGACATACAACAAACAATAACAAAAGATTATAATAACTTTGTATTTAATAAAAGTTTAGATTCAAGTTTTAGGGATCAGAACTCAATGGGGGGGTACATATTTTGGGGACAATTGGAAAGTCATTTGGCAGAAACTACTTATAGATCAGTATCTTACACTAGTCACAAAATGGGTCCTTGACCTAAACATAAAGAGACATATCATAAGCAAACTAGAATAGGGAATATGCTACTTATCAAATTTATGGATAGGAGAGGAATTTATGAATAAATAAGAGATAGGGAATATTGTGAAATAGATATAAAATGGATACTTTTTATTAAATTAAATTTAAGAGGTTTTGAACAAATAAATGTACTGTAGCCAAGATTAGAAAGAAAGAAGAAAATTGAGAATTCTTTATAAACAGTTTCCAATATGAGGTCTCATATATAAGTAAACATAGGACTTTGTCAAATTTATAAGAATAACAGCATATCCCCAATTTAAAAAAATAGTCAAAAGGCAAGAAGTTTTATGAAGAAATCAAAGCATACTAATATGAATATGAAAAAACAGATAGTCATATGAAAAATGCTCTAAATCACTACAAATTATAGAAAGGTAAATCAAAATAATACTGGGCTATCATCTCAGACCTATCAGATTTACCAAAATAATAAAATAGCAAAATGAAAATGGAAATGTTGAGAAACAGTGAGAAGAATACACTATTGGATGAAAAGTGAACTGATACAATCATTTTGGAGAACAATTTCAAATTATACTCAGAGTTATAAAACTGAATATACCCTTAGACTCCAAAATACCACTGTTGGGTCTGTTTCCCAAGGAGATCAGGGAAAAAAGGAAAAACACCTACATGTTCCAAAATATTTATAGTACCTCTCTTTGTGTTGGTAAAGAAATGGAAGTTATGGAAATGTCCATCAGTTTTGGAATGACTGAACAAATTGTGGCATATGGTTTTGCTGGAATACTAATGCTAAATAAGAAATGATAAGCAGGTTAATTTTTTTTATTTCAAAGCATCTACATGAAATAATGAGGGAAATGAGTAGAACTAAGAAAATATTATATATAGCTACAGAATTAATATTGGAAGAATAACTTCTGAATGTCAACTCCAGAGAAAGAACAGATAAATAGCACATAAAAGACATAATTTATATATACATAATTTTTTTTGTTGGATGATGTCATTTATGGTGCAGTGGGGGAGAAGGTGATCCACCTCAGAATTTTAATGTAACCAGAAATATATTAATTAATTTTTAAGAAGAAGAAAAGAAATACATGTTTCAATGGTATAAAAAAATCTATTCCTCTAATATCAACAAAAAAGTTTAATCCGAAGAAATTAAAATATCTCATTCTTTAGGGATTGGAGGGAGAGAAAGTACACAATTTGATTCCATTCCTCTATAGCATAATTCTTCCAAGTTTTAAGGCATCTTGGAGGCTTCCATCTGGCCTAGAATCACCTCTGTAATCCATGGCTGGAGCTCCTAAGATGTCTGTGGATTTCACCACATGCACCTAGAAATGTAATGGCATAATTGAAATAGAGCAAAACTCAAAACTAACTTTTATGGCCACAGCTCATAAAGGGTCTGAGTGGCCTTTTCTTCATCCTTCTATGATTATATAGTACACATAAGCTTTGGGTGAAAAGGAATTTCATTTCCTGCACACTGCTAGAAAGAGAGAAAGACTATCCCCAGCTTGTAGTTTCAAAGATATCACGGTTCCAGCTAAGAAACTAAAGGAAAGAGCTACCATATCTTTCACAGTAAGGGAACACAGAATGTTTCCTCCAATAAGCCTCAATCATCTTCACATGTGCCTGCACCAGAGGTGACCTGCATTTGTACCAAAGCTTTATTTCATAAACAAAATGAATAGGAATATTACTGAGACACTGCTATGATAAAGAAAAGATTGTAAAGTTTTAAGTAAAATAGTGGCATTAGCAATGAAATGCATGAGATTGATTCAGGAATCATTGATGAATGAATGCATCAGAAATCTTTTAAGCTTTTACTAAATGCTAAGTATGGTAAAACCTGGCAATGCAAATACTAAATCAAGAAATTCATCAACCTATAGGAGCTTGCCTTCTATCAGAGGAGGGAAAAAACATTGAGAGTAGCAGTGGTCAGATAAAAGAACCATGGTCTTAAGTGTTAGTTACAAGGACAAAGAATGGAATAATCATTTGCATGCTTTTCTTTGAGATAGTATTATTGTTGAGTTGATTTGGGTTCTGCAAAAAAGAAATACAAGAGGGAAAAAATACTTGGGCATTGGCAGAAAGGGAGTTCAAGAGGCTTGGCTCCTCCTAAGAGCTATTTCTACAGATCTGGTTTGGAAGATTTTGCAGTAGAAAATCCTTTGGTTCTAATGAAGAGGTAGAATGGACAGGATTCAATAAATGAACAAATTGAAAATAAAATGTAAGGTCATGGTAGAAAAAGAAATAATATGTGGCAGTAAGACTAACACTTTTACAGATCCATTTCTATATTTCCACGAGTTCTGTACTGAGCAGTGAACATGGGATGCAATCAATAATGATTTGTTGAATAAAAAAATACAAACTCATTAAGGGTAGAGATCATATCTTCATTTTTTCTTTATATTTCTGACATCTGGAAAAGAGCCTTGCCTGTACTTTACCCTTGATATGAGGCACGAATTTCGATTTTCATGAGTGGTTCCTAGGAATAAGGAGAATAGCCTCTATGATAGTTATCACCTGCCAATATTAACTGACATGGGAATTTTTCTTGGTGATGCCCTTCCCCAGATGGCTAACTCCTTCAAGTCATCATTTCATCTCAAGAGGCTATGGTCATCCCAAGACTAAGTTGCCCAGACAGACCACAAAACTATTTATTTCAGAACTTTCCTGTCTTTGTCCCTTCTGCCATACTACTGCATCACCTTGAAATTTACATATACCCAACTACCCCAAATAAAAAAATAAAAGTTTGGAATAAACAGAAGAGAATGGAAATTATAAAAAGAATGAATTAAAGAAATACTTCTTAGAAAATGGCAAAGAACAAAGGAAAGCATTTCATAATTTAACAATGTTTAAATCAGTTTCCTAACCAAATGTCCATTCCTCCCTGTTCACTAGATTTTGCCATTATTCATAACTCAGAAGGATCACGGTCATGGTACTAATTAGTGAAGAGGATATTTGAAAAAAGGGCACTGACACAAATATAATATCCTCTTTTTTTCAATTCATTCTAATGTTCTCATCATAGACATTGGCATCAAGTGGCAGTTTAAATATAAAGCTACAAAACTAAGACTCCAGATACTGTGTGGACTTTCTCCTAAATACTAGGAAGGCCATGTGGGCCCATGTGGGTCAACCTGTTAAATTGTAGGTAATTCTTAGTTAGGGGTTCTAAGCCAACTAGCTAGGTTTTTCCTCAAATAGAGAATGGAGTAATTGTTTTCTCTAATAATTTTGTTTTTGTTTTAAAAACAAATAACATTTTCACATAACAAAAATGAACAAGGTTGTTTCTTACTTTGAGACTCCACGATTCTCCCTAGGAACGATCAAGAAATGTTTCCCCAATTCTTTTACTCTAATCAGAGAAAATAGTATGAAAATGACATCACAAATAATCCCACCCAGAATATGATTCTTTTCACCTAAATATTTTTGGGTTTCTATTGATATATTTAGTCATCTGTTTTACTTTTTATATTCAATGAATCATCATTGATTGCATCTCATGTTCAGTGCTCAGTACTGAAGTCTATTGAGAATATAGAAATGGATCTATAATACTGTCAGTCTTAGGGCCACATATTATTTCTTGTTCTATTATGAGTAAATTGAGAGACTGGTAAATTAATAAATTGGAATAAAATAGAATATCAATATGCATGCTGAAGCCCTCTAGTGTGAAGTTGTGTTGATAAAGAGGAAAAGGTTATGAGCCAAAGTTTGTTTGGGTTTTTTCCTGGAGATCAATAGATAATAACAACCAATATTGTGATGGAATCAATTTAAAAGAAAAGAGCTCATTGAGTGATTGAGATCTAGGAAAAGCAGAGACATAGCAATAAAGAGCAGCTCCCTCACCTTTACCAGGGAGTTGGAGAGAATGAATGCAAGTACCAACAGTGCTGAAAAAGATGGACTGAGGTTTTATTACTAAGACAAAGGCAGGTCTTAGAGTAAAATAGAAGATGGAAGAAATGGAAGAAGAAAAAATTTGAGATGAAAACAATTATAAAGAAAGCATTCCAGAGAGCAGAGTGGAAAAAATGAGTTGTTTAAAAATGTGACATTGGAGGTTTTGGGTAATAGCAATGAAGAAGTGGAGACTGAGGGATAGACAAACAGTTGTGAATGATGTTAGATAAGGATTAGTATTCACTAAGATGGGGAGGGCATAAATGGGTGAGAATTTTTAAATCATTGACAATAGAATTTAAGTAGGTAAATAATATCATAAGAGGTTCAGCCTTAAAGACAAGTTCTTTCAGGATTTTATACAGCTCTGTTGAACTATAGGAAAACCAGATCAACATCTAGGATTAGGATTATGTGTCATCACTAGATGCCCTGTGTGAAAATAGGTAATGGAGGGCACCAGGGATGTTACAATAAATCTAAACAGTTGTGGGTACACACACTGGATTGTAGGAGAGACTGGACCAGGATGGGAAGTCCAGAGTTCACTGGATTAACACAGGAATGGCAGTTGGTCTTAACTGTCACCCAGCTTTCCCTAGGCCAGAGTCTAGAAACAAGCAGGCAAGGTAAAAGGGTTTAACAGGTTTAATTATGTTTAACTAAAAGGTGGGAAAGGGATTTTTATACTTAAAACCTAATGGCAAAACCATAGGGCAAGGGGAGGATTTCTCTACTCTAATGTTAGTGATCTAAGCAGACAGGGCCAAAGGAGCAGTAATGGAGTCACTGGGAGCCTGCATGAAACCTGGTTCCTGCCAGGCTTTGACCAGCACAGCTATGGGCTGGGGGTGGCTTTGGGGTTCTCACAGTAATCCACAGATGATCAGGATGCCAAAAGCTTAGGTGGTCCAAGATATCCAAGAAGAAAGAATGTGCTTGAGATGCTGTCCTCCAGATCCCAAACTTCTCCTGTCTTGGTGTTTCTCTGTAGGTCTTGTCCTCTTGCTGGAAAGCCACCACCACTCAGAATCCCAGGGAAATCAGGATGCAGGGTGTCCTTTACTCTGAGATCTCCCAGGGCTAACAACAGTTTTTGCCAACCCCTAATGGATTCTCTCTCAGAGCACAAGCCACTTCTTCCTGCTCCTTCATTCCATCTTGGAATGCTCCAGCTCTTTCCTGCTAGGTACATCCTTAATACTTAATTACTAACTAATCTTCCTCATAACAGTTCCCCCCATTTGCACAAAGCCAAATTTAACAAAATTTTGGTATTTGTCCACTACAAACTAAACTAAAATTCTAACCCAAAATAACAAATAACCTACACTAACTCTATTCTATCTAACACTATCCTACTCTACCCTATACTAGGGATATCAACAAGGAAAGGTAAAAGGATAAATACATTGAACAGTTACATAGTTCAAAGCATAAAGCAACAAGTAACAATGCAAAATTTACAACAAAATCAACAAAATCAACAGCAAATATGAAACATCAACACAAAAGTCAAAACAAACATCAAACATAACTCCTATTCTAATACAGAAACATCCTACCAACTAATAAATGCAAACCCTTTTGGAAAATACATTTTAACACAACATTGCATAAGTCTTTACATCAAAATTAAGCAAAACATCAAGCTCCCTTATGCAAATTACATTTGAATGTTTGCAACTCAATTACATCAAAGTATTCGCAGGATTTACATTTATACACATATATACATATGATACACACATACAATATATAATATATACATGTATGATATACATATTTACATGCATGCACACAATATACACATATCAAATATACATGTGTACACCCTTTGCATATATACAATACTTACACTAAAATACAATTTACAATATACACATACTATTTACACAACTATTTACAGTATTTGTGATATGTGATCTGTAATATGTTATATGATCTTCATGTAATGCAATTTTGTTATGTTTGTTGCATCCACACTGTAATGTACATTAGTACCTTATCTTATCCTCTAATCTAATCTAATACTATATCTATTTCACTAAACTCTTCTAAATTACCCCTATGATATTAGTGTATTAGTCTAGCTATATCTACCTAAATAACTAGCTAATCTTTGTTAGTAACTAACTATCTCTTGTTAGTACTTACTTATCCTATAGCTAATTCTAATTTTGTTAGTATTCATACATTGTTTCATTCCATAAGGAACACAATGTATCCTAACATGTTTGGGTCATATGTATCTGATTTGTTATGTTGTTTCTTTGCTATATTGTGTTGCAACATGTACACAATGGATGGATGCATGATACCTACCAAAACTCCAGATCTCCTGCAGATCTCGTTTCTTCTTATGATGTTCCATTCCTCTAGGAAATCTTCTCCTCTCTCCAGTTTGCCTCTTCTTCTTCTCTTCTCCATCAAAGGTCTTGATAGTTTTATGTGCCATGTTGGATGCATATGAGTATGTAGTAATTCTATATACATTATCCAAAATACTTCCAAACCATTTAATCCAAATTGTCCATGATTAATCCTCTTCTTTAAGAAAATCCTTGAAAATGAAGTTTTATCAGTTCAATCCATAAGTTCATCAGTCTTAATACAAAGTCCATAAATCCTGAATCCTGAATCCTCTTCATCCATGTCCTCTTCCATCTGAACGTCCTCTTCCGCTGGAATGGTCCTCTCCTTACTGAACTTTCTGACTGCAGACTCTAATTGACTGAAGATCTCAAATTACACAATCTCTTCTTCCTCTTCTTCATTATTAACAATCTCTACAGTTTTATCTATTCCATGTGCTAATTTAATGTGAGAACAATGATACCATGAAACTCTACCTAAAACTTTCACAGAAGATGGTGAAACTAATACAACTGTATAAGGACCTACCCAATTTTGTTCTGTCACTGATGTTTTGGCAAAATTTTTCACATAGACCATATCACTTGGTTGAAAATTATAAAGAGAATAATCCAATGGACCAGATTGAATTAATACTCCCATATCTTGTAATTCTCTTAGCCTCTGCTGTAAAGCACTTAAACATGAAGCAATTTGGCAATCACCTCCTAAGAGTGATGCATAAATAGCCTTATAAGTTTTTGCTTGTAGTGGAGCATGTCCAAAGAGCATCTCATACGATGATATATATAGATCCACTCTTGGCTTCGTACATAGGTAAAACAAAGCTATGGGAAGAATCTCTGGCCATTTAAGATGAGTTTCAGCACAGAGTTTCCCAACCATAGTCTTGAATTCCCTATTCATATGCTCCACCTGACCTGAACTTTGTGGGTTATAGGAACATGATATTTAGGTGTTATTCCTAGATTCTTATAGACTTTTCTAAGGATATCATGAATGAAATGAGATCCCTTATCCAAATCTATGGTTAAAGGTACACCAAATCTAGGCACAATTTCCTTGAGTAATACTTTCACCACAAAACTAACTGTATTGGTATTCGATGGAAAAGCTTCAGGCCATTTAGTTAGTCTATCGACTATCACAAGACAATACTTGTATCTTCCAGCTTTAGGCATACAGATATAATCAATTTGCAAACTCTCAAACGGACAATTTGCTAAAGGTCTACCACCCAAACCTTTCTTTCTGAATGCACTTTGATTGAACTTTTGGCAGACTGGACAGCTATTACAGATCTTATTTGCAAAAGTACTTATTCCAGGAGCAACCCATTGTCTCCTGATGGAATCCACAACAACTTGTGTACCAAAATGACCTTTTGTGTGGATGGCTTGACACAAATAGGTATACAAATCTTTTGGTAACAATGGTCTTCCTGTATCAGTAATCCATATCCCATGTTCTGTAAAATTGTAATTTGGGAAATGCCATTTAAAAGTATATATATATATGTGTGTCTGTGTGTGTGTGTGTGTGTGTGTATACATATATATACATATACATATATATATATACAGATATATATATATATATATATACAGATATATATATATTTTTGGACACGTGGGGACCTTAAAAACTACATTTCCCGTGGTCCAACGGCTTTCCTATTTTGGATTACGTATTCAAGGTGAGGGACAGTTTTAAATAGGGGGAAGTGACTTTGAACTTCCTCTTTAGCTACCTGAGCACGCAGAGGTAACAATAATGGCTGGGGCGGCGGTTTGAATTCTTACAGGCATGATCTTATATCATGATTTTACCAGCATGGCCATGGCTTTAATTAAAATACTAATTTATATTATTATATCATTCTTTATTATTTTTAATCGTAACAGTTCTTTCCTAGCTCCAAATTTATCCTTCCATTTCTCAATATCTGAGTCTATATAAGCTTTCTCTAGATCATCAGAATCAATAGATGTTAAATTCATTACATAAATTGGAGCATTCTGGGCTGCATACTTTACAGTGATATCAGCTCTGTGATTTCCTTTAGAGACTGAATCTCTACCATGAGTATGACTCCAACAATGAATTACTGCCAGCTGTTTTGGCTTTTGGATTGCTTCTAACAAATCAGTTATTATTCCTGCATGAACTATTGACTTTCCCTATGCAGTAATAAAACCTCGTTGTTTCCAGATTGTTCCTGTTGCATGGCAAACAGAAAATGCATATTGAGAGTCCGTGTAAATATTCACACTTTTACCTTCAGCTAGAAGACATGCTTGCTTCAATGCCACCAATTCCGCACCCTGAGCACTAAGATCACTAGGTAATGAGCCATACCACAGTGTCTCAAATTCTGTGACAACTGCAGCACCAGTACATCTGATTCCATTACACAAATATGATGATCCATCTGTGAATAACACCCAGTCTGGATTTTCGAGTGGAGTGTCTTTTAAATCCATCCTAGGCATATCCACAAGATCTGCTACCTCAACACATTCATGCAATGGCTCACCATTCTTTGGTAAATCAGGAAGAAGAGTAGCTGGATTAAGTATGCAACATCTCTTTAGCTGGATGTTCTCACTATCTAAGAGAATAATTTCATATTTAGCTATTCGTTGGTCAGAATATACTTGAGTACGAAACTTCCTCATTAGTGCTTCTATCTGATGCGAACAATAGACAGTCAAAGGACATCCCAAAACTAGATCAGCTGACTTCTGGACTAACACAGCCTCTGCTGGTACCCCCCTTAGACAGGGTACTGTCCCTGCAGCTATTGGATCTAATTGACAGCTGTAATACCCAATTGGACAATAACTTTGTCCTAGAGTCTGTGTCAACACACCAGAAGCTATACCTTTTGTTTCATTGACAAATAGCTGAAAAAGTTTCTCATAGTCTGGGATTCCTAACAGAGGTGCAGATAGAATGGCTTCTTTCACCTTATCCAAGGCTAAACGATGTTCAGACTTTAGTTTCAGAGGTTCTGGTTCTGTATTCCTGGTCAGATCTGTTAAATACTTAGTGATCCCACTATATCCAGGAATCCATTGCCTACAGAAACTAGTAGTTCCAAAAATAGCTCTAAGTTGTTTTTAAGTTTTAGGTGCACTCAATTTCTGTATGTCAGCTATACTCTTTTGTGTAATACCTCTGGAACCCTCTGACAACATGAACCTGAGATATTGCACCATAGGCAAAACAAATTATAATTTGGCTTTGGAGATTTTATGTCTTCGTTTATACAATTCAATCAAAAGAACCTTGCTATCCCTAAGACACACCTTTGCATTTGGGGATGCCAAAAGAATATCATCCACAAAATGCACCAATTTACTCTCTTTAATCATCCTTAATACTTAATTACTAACTAATCTTCCTCACAACACCTGTAAGAAGAATGAAGTCAGCTGAGCATACCAACCCTCTATAGAATGACATCTCTCTGTCTCCTTTATTATAGGATGGGAAAAGAGACAATACAAGCACTATATCACTATTGAGCATAAAAAAGAGCTCCAGTTTCCTTTCAAAAAATAAAAGTGGCATATGCTCCTGAATAAGAATTCTACAAGATGAGAAGGCATTAACAGGTAGTAATAAAGAGGAGACCCCAAATTAGAGCTTACATTACTACTCTAGATGCATTCTACCTACATAATAATCAGAGGGGAAAAAATAAATGATATGGTTAAAAAATAAAAATCAGAGTCTTTCATATATCCTAGAAGGAAATTCAGTTCTGCATTAGAATTTGCATCACAAAATCATACAAAAGAAAGTGGTTATGAAGGATTTCTGAAAGAAGATTAACATAAGTACCATCAATACATAGGACCTTTATCTAATCATTAACCATGGATAGAAAACACTGATTTGAAATGAGCAGAAACAGGCATGTAAGTGAGCTATGAAGGGAAGGCAAATAGAATTAAAATAACAGTTCTGGTCTCACCATGAAACATTTGCTTTATTTGGGGCAGTAGGAGTAGATATACAAAGACAGTAGAAATAGAAATCACCACCCAGGTTATAGTGCAGAGGACAAGAGATACAGTGTTAGGGTATTAGACAGTATGATCTTTCAAGGTCGCTTTTCTTCCCTGTTTTCAGGAAAGCTAATATTGAGTAGATTGAACTTTTCTTTGCAGTCTCCAACCTCTAAAGGTGTAGAGTTGGTGGTGGAAATTAGGAGAGGCTAGTATCTTGTTTTCAAAATAATAGTAGCACCAGGACCAAAGACCCTTTTCCCAGGAACATCACCCATAGCAATTCAATGGTAGAGAAGCACAGAGGTTCTGAGAGTGATAAAGAGAGCAGGCCTTCACAGATATGCTCAATCTTCTTGTTTCATGGTTCTGCCAGCATCTGACACTTACTTCCCCTTTGGTGGACATTGTGGCTGACAAGGTGCAAGGCAAGGAGGACATCCCTTCAGGTACTGTGGTGTTGAGCATGACTCAGGGCACTTGGGAATACATGGCTCTGGGCATCTGGGAAAACATGGCTCATAACATTTGGGAACACAGGGCTCTGGACACTTGGGAAAACAAAGCTCAGGACATCTTGGAATACATGGCTCATAACATTTGGGAACACAGGGCTCTGGACACTTGGGAAAACAAGGCTCAGAACATCTGGGAATACATGGCTCATAACATTTGGGAACACAGGGCTCTGGACACTTGGGAATACAAGGCTCAGAACATCTGGGAATACATGGCTCATGACATTTGGGAACACAGGGCTCTGGACACTTGGGAATACAAGGCTCAGAACATCTGGGAATACAAGGCTCAGGACATTTGGGAATACATGTCTCATAACATTTGGGAATACATGGCTTTGGGCACTTGGGAATACAAGGCTCAGGACATCTGGGAATACATGGCTCATAACATTTGGAATCACATGGCTCTGGGCATCTGGGAATACAAGGCTCAGAACATCTGGGAATACAAGGCTCAGGACATTTGGGAATACAAGGCTCAGGACATCTGGGAATACATGTCTCATAACATTTGGGAATACATGGCTCTGGGCATCTGGGAATACATGGCTCTTGGCACTTGGGAATACAAGGCTCAGGACATCTGGGAATACATGGTTCATAACGTTTGGGATCACATGGCTCTGGACACTTGGGAATACAAGGCTCAGGACATTTTGGAATACATGGCTCATAACAATTGGGAACACATGGCTCTGGACACTTGGGAACACAAGGCTCAGAACATCTGTGAATACATGGCTCATAACATTTGGGAAGACAGGGCTCTGGATACTTGGGAATACAAGGCTCAGGACATCTGGGAATACATGGCTCATAACATTTGGGAACACATGGCTCTGGGCATTTGGGAAGACGTGATGTTCGACACATGGATTCACAAGATTTTATACAGATTGGAGGTGGCTGGCAAGGCTGTTTACATTGCTGATCATACTGGTAGGACATCTTTCCTAGATCTCTGTGAATCTGAAAGAAAAAAAAGAGGTCACAAATAGGCTAAGACATTCTAAGTGTTTATATTGACATAGATTATTAACTTAGAAGACTCTTAGGCAAGATTTAGAAGTGATCAAGCATGAAGCAGAGTAGGAGTTCAACATCTGCCTTCATACACTGTGTCTGACAGAAACTATGTACATAACTTTGACCATGTCACTGAACAAATTTCAGACTTCATTTTGCCATGACAAAATAGGCATAATAAGATTACCCTATTTACTCACCAAATTCATGGCGTTGGTTTTTTAAGAGAAAGCTCAATATATAGTGTAAATTATCATAAGAATCTGAACTGATGCTATAATTCTATTTCCATCTTCCAACAAATCTTATCTGAAAATAAAATGTTCTTGGGGCTCCAAAGTTGAAAGCTGAGGAAAACAAGCACTGTCATGTCCTTCTTATTTGGAAGAGTTTCTAACATAGAAAAGGAATAGATAATTTGGGTATTACCTGTACTTAATTATCAATAGATTAATTGTGGAGGATAGAATATCTCAAATGTCATGGCCTAAGGCATGTGCCCATTGGTCAGAATCCTTAGAATTGTGGGTCTGAAGAATTTTTATGATTTTTACATTGATTGAACTGGATTCCCCTGCTTTCTACATTGACTACTTGTCTACTCATTTGTCCTGCTAGCTAATTCTCTCTTTACTCAATTCTGTTGCTAAAATCTTTTGAAAATCCTAGTCAATGATGGAAACGATCACCACAAGTGTCTTGTGGGACCCTTGAGCAGCTTCTTCCACTTCCATGGGTCTCTCACCATCTACAACATGAGGCTCTTGGAAAGGTGGTAAAGAGAAAAGTGGAAACACTGACGTAGATAGTAGAACACATGAGTATGAAGCAATCAGTCAGTCAATAGTCCATCAGTAAGTACTTATTCTGAACCAATCCCTTCACTAAACTCTGGGATTAGAAACAAATGCAAAGTCCCTTTACTTGATATAAAGGAGTTTACATTCTATTGAAGAAGACAAAATGAGAAAAAAAAGTTCCTATAAAATACATGCTCTATCATTGGAATTTAACCTTAAAAAGGAATGTTTCTCTGCTTTCATTGTCCTCCTCTGAACATAAGAGAATGGGATGCAAAGAAATGGATGGCTCTCATCAATTCTAATGTTACAAATGAATCATTGTGAAATGAATGTTCTATAGCTTTAAAATTTTATAAATGGTCAGCATGTATGAATAAAAACTTGAAGTTGAAAGACGAAAGTCAATGAAATTCTGGCTGCTCTCAAAATCAATCCAATTCCATTAGGATCTTCCTAAACATGACACCTTTATTAAAACTTGGAGGGAATTATGAGGGGAGATTTTTATAGAAGATATGAGACATTCCCCTGCTATCCTTGGAGATTAGCATCCCTGGTCTCTGACAGATCAGACTTCCTAGATTTTTGCTGACCCTCTTTATTTTCCTGTACAAAGTAGATTTTCAACCCATACATTTGAAAGTCAACAAAAATAGTCTTTCACCAACATCCTTCACTGATTATCTTCTAATTCCTCCCACTTAGACAATAAAACATGAGAACTGCACTTGATCATTAGAAGAAGAATCAAAGAGAAAAGACATGATAGAGATCACCCAAATCTAACTCCTTCTTCTTAATAATAAGTGAACTAATGCCAGTAAATTGTGAAAGGTCACATATATAGGTGTAAGTGACAGAACCAAGATTTGAACCCAGATCTTCTCATTCTCAACATACTCATGACTTCCCACATCAACTCCATTCTAATCCTTATCAAAGAATTTCAGTTTTTGAAAAAAATCTTTGAGTTCATAGGAAATGAAGTATTTGAACTAAATATCCTCTAAAGTCAAAGCTAGAAGAGTCTTTGGAGATTATCAAGAGCAAATCTTTCATTTTAGAGATGAAAAGTTGAAACTCAGAGGAAAAAAATATGACCCTACCAAGACAACAGATCTATTCAATAACAGAACTAGGATTGAAATTCAGGTCTCCTCATTTCTGACTAGAACTCTTTAATCAATATTACTCTTTTTAGAGGAAATTAGGACAGATCAAAGGGACCACAAGGTTATCTCAGATATAAAATATAAAAATGTTCTTTCATAATATATCTAATAGAATGTTCCAGAAGAACCTTTTGAAGATCACCAATAGGCCAAGAATGGCCTTCCACAGAGGAGACTGACACCAAATGAGTTGAAGTCACATCCTGAAAGTTTCAAAGTTCATTAGAAACAGAATAAATTCTAGAAGCAAGAACCCAAGACCTATGATTCTCCAAAGAGTGTTCTTTCCATTCCACCAAACTGTTTCCTCTGCCATTTCAGCCTCCAAGAGAAATCCCATCCCTGAGATTAGCCCTGAAGAATGCCACACTCACCAGATGCTCCAGCACAGATTGGAAACCAGGTGGCCAGTGAATGGTGATGGTATCAAGAGGAGCCCCTTTATAGGGTTGAGTAGTTCTACCCATCCCAATTATCTCCTCAACAAAGCATAATCCACCTGCAATTTTGAAAATGACTTCCTGCATTCATCTCTGTCACTAAACCTCCCTCTTTTAAGTCCCACTGTGGGTTGCTGCCTGCTTGAGTGATTCATCCAGAAGTCCCTGCCATGACCTAAAGTCCTAGCCCATTCTATCAGAACTGATTGAATCTAATCCACTATTTTTCTAACTAGAGGCATTGAGCTACCCCAGAACTTTAAAGAATTAGATTTTGAAGTCAGTAGTATTTGAGGTAGTACATCATTTTTTCCAAGTTTTAAAAACTATTTTAGAAATAAAAGACATTAGGTGGTGTTAAGAAAAAGCCTTGACATGGAAAGACCATTAGCTTTTTTTTTCCTTGGGAGCAGGGAGGTTGTCACATAATTCCAGAATATGATAGTTGGTATGTTCTTCAATAGTGTCTCATCCAAACCCTGCCTGAATGGAATCCCCACTGTGATATATTAATAAAATGAAAATTCTGGAATTTAATATAGGACTTCTCTTTCCAAATCTAGTAATCTTCCCATTATGCTACTGTCTCATTATTGTAGAATTAGGACAAACAAGGTGTATTTAATAATTTATTTTCCCATGATTTAATACTTGATGTGTGAGTTTTCTTGACCCAATTAGATTTCCTAATTCTCTATGTGTATGTAGGTACACTATTTCTCAGGGGGTCTCCTCCCTTTTGTCCCTTATTTCCCACCATTTCAATGTCCAATAAAACTCTCTATGTCCAAAGACAACTCATCATATCCTTTGGGTGGGACTACACTCAACAGGACATTATTCCAGAATGTCTTTGATTCCATATTAATGATTCAGAAGCTTTTCCTGAAAAGGGGCTTGCCAGTTGGAATATTGCCAGGTAGGTGATGATCATTTCATGACAGATGGAAAGCTAGAAGAAACCAATAAAACCAGTCATAATCTAAAACTAAAGATTTATCTTTTCAACAGATGTCTTTTGAGCAGGGTGGGAGCACTAAGTCAACCAAACATACCACCATCCTGTACAATGGGTCTCTCAGATTCCATCATTTCCATCACATCAGCAAGGGATCTATGATTTGTGAGTGACATCAATTGCTGCCAAGATTTCTTCACTGATCCAGAAGCATCAGGCTAGGGGAGAAGGAAGAGGAGAACATTGACTCTTCCTCATGCTGAATTTTTAACCAGTTATTTTATATAAATCATCAGTGACCTTCATTGGGAGGAGGAAGAGTCGTTTACAGGTTTGAGGGGGGAAACAAAGGCAAAAAAATCCTTGTTTCAAGGATAAAATGTGAATTCTATATTATCACATCCCTTGCTTTCCATAGAACTCAGTAATACTTTTCTAAAATTTAAGTTTTCCATTTATAATCAAACTAGTCTCTTGCTCGTATCCCTTATATTGTGTTCCACATCCTATGAATCTATCTTTTCATAAGTGACCTCTGAAAGTTGGACCCCCTCCCCACAGATTTCTCTGTTTCTTGAAAAGTTCAACTCACATACCAACTCAAACACCAGGCCTTTCCTAATATTCCCTCTTAAGAATACTCTCTTCCTCTTGAAATTGCTTTATATTTCTCATTTACTTACCTCTGGGTCATAATGTTTTTCATCTTTCATCTTATATCATTACTATATATTGTTACTATACTATTATAACTATTATCTGATAGTCATATACTAAGTGTTGGTGATAAAAGGAAAAGTCAAACAGTCTCTACTCTCAAGAGGCTCACATTATAATGGGGAGACAGCTGGAAACAACTGTGTACACACAGAATAAATCCATGATGAATTAAAAATAACCAAGAGAGGGAGGGCACTAAAATTAAAAGAGATTTCATAGGCTCTTTGTTAAATGTGAGACTTAAGCAGGCAGGAGAAAGGAATGAAAAGGGAGAGCATTTGATGCTCTTCCAAGTTTAATGGAAATTTCCAAAAGACAGAAATCATTCAGTCTTTGTCATTGAGTTTCACAACTAAAATATATTTAAAAAACTGTCCAAGTTCTAAAAACAGGAGTCATATCCCAATTAATAATGTTCAAAATATATGATCAATCTTTTGATGAAAAAAATCAAAGTATATGAATAAGAAAAAGCACATGAGCATATAAAATAAAAATGAAAATAATTCTGAGATTTCATCTCACACCTATTAGATTGGATAAAATGATAATACCCTATGAGTGGAAAAGTAAAGTGATACAACCATTTTGAAGAGCAATTTGAAATTATACCCGTAGAGTTATAAAACTTGGTATATACCCAGCCAACCAACTGTTGAATCTGTTTACTAAGGAGATCAGAGGAAAAGGAAAAGAACCTATATGTTTCCAAACATTTATAGCAGCTCCCTTTGTGGTGACAAAGAATAGGAAGTTGAGGTGATGTCCATCAATTGGGGAATGGCCTAATAAGCTGTGGCATATGGTTGTGATGGAATTCTATTGCTCTGTAAGAAATGATGAGCAGGCATGTTAACCTTTTTTTTTATTGGAAGGACTTCTATCAAATAGTGAAGAGTGAAATGACCAAGAGAACATAATGTATAGCTACATAATGAATATTTGAATAATAACTTTTGAATGTCCACCTCCAGAAAAAAGAATAGATAAATAGAACACAAAAAAGTAGAATTTGTATTTACTTGTTTTGTTGGATGATACCTTTTATGGTGCAATGAGGGGAGGGAGGAAATAAGATACCTCAGAACTTTAATGTAACTGACACACAAACAAATTAATTAAAATAAGAAAAGAAATACATATTTCAATGTTTAGCAAAAAATTTCCCCTCTAATGTCAAGAAGAAATCTTAATATCCTGGTCACCTTAGTCTAATCAGTCTTTGGGAATTGGAGGGAAAGGAGGTACACAACTTAACTTCATTCCTCTATAGCATAATTCCACCAAGTTTTAAGTTCAAAGGCACCCTAGAGGATTCCATCTGGCCTAGAATTTTCTCTTCATTTTGTCATGGCTGGAGTTCCTAGTCCTGTGGACTTTACCACACACACCTATAAATGAAATGAGGTTACTAAAACAGATTAACATTAAAAAACTGATTTTCAGGGCCAATACTTATAAAAGGGTTGGATAGCCTTTTCTCTAACCTCTCAATTGTATAGTGCATACATCTACTTTAAAAATATTTTTATCTTCTAGACAATGTTAGAAAGAGAACAAGACCATCCTCATCTGATAGTTTCAAAGGCATCCCTGTTCCCCCTAAGTAGCTAATGGAAATAGGGTACCCCATCTCTCATGGTAAGGGAACACAGAATGCTTTCCCCCAAGAGTAGACATTTCCTACAGGTCTTCTTCTCCTTAGGTGGTCTGCATTTCTACTAAAGATTGTTTACAGAGGTGAACCTAGAGAATAGGAATAGAAATTCCACTGAGGAGGTATTGCTGTGATCAAAAAAAGAGGTGATGAAAGCATGAACTAGGGTGTTGGCAATAGTAATGCCATGCACGAGACTGATTCAGGAGTTATGAATGAAAAAATGAACTAATAACATTTGTTAAGCTTTTACTAAATGCCAAGTAGTATGCTAAAACCTATACATGTAAATAGAAAATCAAGAAATCCCATAAAATCAAGGAGTTTGCCTTCTCTCAGAGGGTAGCAAGATATTTAGCAGAATAGTGGTCAGAAAAAAAAATTATGGTCTTGAGAGTCACAAAGATGGAGAATGGAATAATCCTTTGCATGCCTTTTATAAAGGCAATGGTAATGTTGAATTGATTCTGGTTCTGTGAATAAGACAGAAATCAGGAAGGGAAATAGTACTTAGCAGAAGGGGTACATGGTCCTAAGGAAAGCTCCAAGGTTTGGCTCCTCCCAATCAAGATCTCTAGGTCTTGTTTGGAGGATTTTCCAAAAGCAAAACTATTGGTTATGATGAAGAGGTAGAATATATATTTTATATATTTATATATATAAAATTTATATTTTATTTATAACTGACCAAACTGAATGTAAAATAAAACTCATTAAGGGGAGAGATCATATCTTCTTTTGTTTTCAGATTTCTGACATCTAGGAAAAAAAAAACCTTTCATGTACTTATATTACTTGATATAAGAGACATTCCATCTGGCTTATAGGATTGGTTCCTAGGGATAAGGAGCACACAGCCTTCCTGACTTTGTTACCCACCAATCTTAGCTACAATAAGTTTTCTTTTTGGTGATGCCTTTCCCCAGAAGGCAGCCTTTGACAAGTCACTCTTCCAGTTAAGGTTAAATTTCCCAGACACAGCCCATAAAAATATTCGTTTCAAGTCTTTCCTGTCTCTCACCCTTTACCAGTGCCACTTCACATGCTTGAGAAATATCCTACTACAACTCATTACAAACAGAAAATGAAAGTTTAGAATGAACAAAAAAAAGAATAAAATTACTGAAAAGAGTTAAACAAATACTTTTTAGAAAAGGGCAAGGGGAAAATGGAAAGCATTTCAGAATTTATCAGTGTCTGTTATTTACTATCCACAGGAAGCCTCTCTGTGTAAAAATACTTCGCTATAAGTAAGAATATGAATCATGTAACCACGGAAAATTTTTCTAAAAAAAATTTAAAAATACTTCACCGGGCAGCTGGGTAGCTCAGTGGAGTGAGAGTCAGGCCTAGAGACAGGAGGTCCTAGGTTCAAACCCAGCCTCAGCCACTTCCCCGCTGTGTGACCCTGGGCAAGTCACTTGACCCCCATTGCCCACCCTTACCACTCTTCCACCTATGAGACAATACACCAAAGTACAAAGGTTTAAAAAAAATACTTCACCATAACTAACACAAATATATAATAAAATGATAAAATTGCAATTTTGCAATTTCCTCTTAGATTGCCCCCAGAAATCTCTGGTCAGAGTATTTAAACTATTTCTTTTTTTAAAAAAAAAACAAATTGGATTTTAGCGGTGAAGCCAAGATAGCAGAAGAGAATGGAAAGTTTGGACTACTCTGAGAATCCTCTCAGACAATCTTAAAATAATGCCCCAAAATGAATGTTGGAGTGGCAGAACCAATAAGGGCACAGAGGGAAGTAACTCATATGTAGAAAACAATTTGAAAGGTAGGCAGTACTGGATAAGAGGAGAGAGCAACCAGAAGCAAAGTCACATACCAAGGAGTACAAGCTACCTCCCTTCTGCTCCTGCTACTCCAGGTTGTGAACCTGGGCATAAGCCAACTTCAAACCCTGCCTAAGCCAACAGCAGGGCATCTCCTATCCATCCTTTGAAGTTCCAAGCCCTAGGCCAAGCCTACAGTAGAGTCTCAGGCCCTTGTGCAAGGCAGGCCACAGCACCTGGTACGTTTGAACTTAAGAGGAGGTCCAGCACCTCTGCCCAAGCCTGCAGTGAGGCCCCAACCTTCATCACAGGGCAGTCCACAGTGCCTCAGACTGGTATAAACCCAGAGTGAGGCTCTGAGTCTCTGCCCAAGCCTGCAGTGAGGATCCAAGCCCAACTGCAGGACAGTCCATGAAGGAAATTAAAGCAATCATTAGGAGCTATTTTGGCCAATTATATGGCAATAAATCTAACAACCTAGGTGAAATGGATGAATATTTACAAAAATACAAGGAAATAGAATATGTAGATAATCCCATCTCAGAAAAAGAAACTAAACTCATTCACTATGGCCAGATGGAATTTATACCAGGAATGTAAGGATGTTTTAATATTAGGAAAACCATCCACATAATTGACCATATCAATGCCAAAGCCAACAGAAATCACATGATTATCTCAATAGATGCAGAGAAAGCTTTCAACCAAATGCAATGCCCATTCCTGTTTAAAAAACTAGAAAGCATAGGAAAAATGGGGCCTTTCTTTAAAAGAAGAAATATTATCTATCTAAAATCATAAGCAAGTATCATCTGCAATGGTGAAGAGTTGGAACACTTCCCAATAAGGTCAAGAGTGATCTGTTACCACTGTTATTTAATATTGTACTAGAAAGAGAAGAAAAATAAATTGAAGGAATTAAAGTAGGCAATAAGGAAACTAAGCTATCACTTCTTGCAGATGATATGGTGGTATACTTAAAGAATCCTAGAGAATCAACTAGAAAACTAGTTGAAATAATTAATAACTTTAGCAAAGTTGCAGGATATAAAATAAACACACATAAATCATCAACATTTCTATATATTATCAACAAAGTTCAGCATCAAGAGATAAAAAGAGAAATTCCATTCAAAATATCTCTAGAGAACATAAAATTCTTGGGAATTAACTTGCCAAGACAAACACAAGAATTACATGAACACAATTACAAAACACTTTTCACACAAATTTTCAAATATAAACAACTAGAAAAACATTACTTGCTCAGGGATAGGTCAATATAATAAAATATATAATAATATAATAAATATAATATATTTTCTATATATTATATGGAATATAATATATAATATAATAATAATGATGATATAATAAAAATGACAACTCTACCTATTTAATTTACTTATTCAGTTCCATACCAATCAAATTACCAAAAATTATTTTATAGAACTAGAAAAAATAACAAAACTTATCTGGAAGAATAAAAGGTCAAGAATATCAAGGGAATTAATGGGGAAAATATGTGAAGAAAGGTGGCCTAGCAGTACCTGATCTCAAACTGTACTACAAAGCAGTAATCATCAGAATGCTCTAGTACTGGCTATGAAGTAGACTGGTGGATCAATGAAATAAGTGCTAAAAAACCTTAGCACTCTAGTATTTGATAAATGCGAAGATCGTATCTTTTGGAATAAGAACTTTCTATTCGACAAAAACTTTTGGGAACACTAAAATATAGTATAGCAAAAACTAGGTATAGACAAAATTTCCACTCTACACCAAGATAAGGTCAGATGGGCAAATGATTTTAGACATAAAAGGTGAAAACATAAGTAAATTAGAAGAATACATAATATTTTCCTGTCAGAGTTTACTTGTCGGATCTATGTCCAAACAAGAGGTTAGAGAACATTATAAAATGTAAAATGAATATTTCTAGCTATACTAAATTTAAAAGGTTTTGTACAAACAAAATCAATGTAACCAAGATTAGAAGGGGATCAACAAAATGGAAAAAAGTATAACAACTTTCTCTGATAAAAGTTTCATTTCACAAATATATATAGAACAAAGTCAAGACATTCCCCAGTTGACAAATGGTCAAAGTATTTTAACAAGTAGTTTTGAGATAAAGAAGTCAAAGCTATCAATAATCATATGAAAATGTTTGTACAAAAATATTCATAACTACTCTTTGTGGCAGCAAAAAATTGGAAAATGAGGGCTTGTCCCTCAATTGGGGAATGGCTGAACAAATTGTGGTATATGATGGTGATGGAATACTATTGTGCTATAAGAAATGATAGTGTTTGATTTCTATAGGAACAGGAAAGACCTCCATGAACTGATATAGAGCAAAATGAGCAGAACTAGGAGAACATTGTACACAGTAACTGAAACATTGTTAGACATCAAATGTAGACTTTGCTACTAATAGCAATGCAATGATCCAGGACAATCCTGAGGGACTTATGAGAAAGAATGCTATCCACATAAAAAGAAAGAATTGTGGGAGTAGAAATGTAGAAGGAAAACATATGATTTATCACTCATTTATAGGGGTAAAGGATTTGGGGTTTTGGTTTTTAAAAGATTACTCTATTACAAAAATGGATAATATGGAAATAGGTATCAAGTGGTAATACATGTATAACTCAGTGAAATTGCTTGTCAGCCCTAGGAGTGGGGGGGAAGGAGGAAAGGGAGAGAAAATGAATCATGTAACAATGGAAAAATATTTTAAAATAAATAAAATTTTTAAAAATAATGATAAGAAAAATGTTCTCAATCAATCTTGATTAGAGAAATGTAAATTAAAACAACTATGAGGTACCACCTCACACCTATCAGATTGACCAATATGACAGAAAAGGAAAGTGATAAATATTGGAGGGAATTTGGCAAAATTGGGATACTACTGCATTGTTGGTGGATTTGTGAATTGATGCAACCATTCTGGAGGGCAATTTGGTACTATGTCCAAGAGGCTATAAAACATTACATACTCTTTGAAGCAATAATACTATTACCAGGTCTGTATCCCAGAAAGATTTTAAAAGGGCGTGGGAAGGACGTACTTGTAATAAAATGTTTAGAGCAGCCCTTTTTGTGGTGGTAAAGAATTGGAGATTAAGGGCATGTCCATCAATTGGAGAATGGCTGAACAAATCGTGATTTATGTTGGTGATGGAATACTATTATGCTATAAGAAATTATGAACTATAGAATGATTTTAGAAAGACCTGGAAAGACCTACATGAAATGGTGCAGAGTGAAATAAGCAGAACCAGGACAACATTTATAGGCAGTAATGGCAATATTATAGAATGATCAACTATGAAATATTTAACTACTTTCAGCAGTGCAAAGATCCAGAACAATTCTGAAGAACTTAAGAAAAATAATGCTATCCACCTCCAGAGAAAGAACTGTTGGAGTCAGAAGGCATATCAAAACATACTATTTTTCACTCCAGTTTATTTGGGGTTTTATTTTGGGGTTTTGGTTGTATATAGATATTCTATTGCAATAATGAACAATATGGAAATTTGTTTTGCATGATAATACATGTATAGCCCAGATCAAATTGCTTAACATCTTTGGGAAAGATGAAGGAAGAAATAGGAGATGATTTGGATTATATAACTTCAGAAAACTTATGTGAAAAATTGTTATTTTGTATTAAAATAATATCTTGACAAAAAATTAATACATTTTTCAGTTACATGTAAAATACAATAATTTATAATTGTTTTCTGACATTATATTATTTAGATCCTCTCCCTGCCCAAGATATTAAATAGTCAGATGCAGGTTATACAAGGGCAATATGTATTTCCATTTTCCCTATAATATGATAGAAGACATATGTCACATATATAATAAAAGACTCATGAAAGAAATAAAGTGTAAGATGGTGTGCTTTGATCTACACTAAGATTCCTTCTTTGGGTGTAGATAGCATTTTTCATCATGAGTTCCTTGTAGTTATTTTGGAGACTTGCTTTGTCAATAACGATTTAGTCCTTCACAGTTGATCATAGTATAACATTTCTATTTCTATATACATTGTTCTCCAGGTTCTACTCACTTCACTTTACTTCAGTTCATATAAATCTTCCCAGGTTTTTCTGAACTCATCTTGTTCATCATTTCTTATGGAATGATAGTATTCCATTGCAACAATATATCACAACTTTTTCAGCCAATCCCCAAGTGATGGACAACCCCTCAGTTTCCAATTCTTTGCCACTACAAAAAGAGCTGCTAAAAATATTTTGGTACAGATGAATCATTTTCTCTTATCTCTGATCTCTTTGGGATACATACTCAGTAGTGGTGTTTTTAGATCAAAAGGCTATATATGCATAGTTCTGTGGCCCTTTGAACCTATTTCCATATTGATCTCCAGAAGGGTTGTATTGGTTTACAGTTTCACCAGTAGTATATTAGTTCCCCAGTTTTCCCACATTGCTTCCAACATTTATCATTTTCCTTTTTGATCATGTTAGTCAATCTGATAGGTGTGACATGGCATCTCAGAGTTGTTTTAATTTGCATTTCCTTAACCAATAGTGATGTAGAGTATTTTTTCATATGATTACAATTAGTTGTAATTTCTTCCTCTTGGAACAGCTTGTTTATATCCTTTGACTATTTTTGGAAAGCATTGGAACGCTTTTTATTTTTATAAATTTAACTCAGTTCTCTATAAATTAGAAATGAGACCTTTTTCAGAATTATTTGCTATAAAAATTCTTTTGCAGATTTGTTCTAGTCTTGGTAACATTGTTTTTTACAAAAACTTTTTTTTAAGTTAATGTAATCAAAATTATCATTTCATTTTTCATATTGTTTTCTATGTTTTGCTTGGTCATAAATTTTTCACTTTTCTGTAAATCTGACAGATAAACTTTTTCATTTTCCCCTAACTTGTTTATTGTGTCACCCTTCATTTCCAGATCAGGTGTCTATTTTGACTTTATCTTGGTGTATAATGTGAGATGTTTGTCTACACCAGTGATTCCCAAAGTGGACACTACCGCCCCCTGGTGGGTGCTGCAGCGATCCTGGATAGTGGTGATGGCCACAGGTGCATTTATCTTTCCTATTAATTGCTATTAAAATAAAAAAATTTATTTCCGGGGCGGGGGGGGCTAAGTAATATTTTTCTGGAAAAGGGGCGGTAGGCCAAAAAAGTTTGGAAACCACTGGTCTACACCTTGTTTCTGCCATATTATTTTCCATTTTTCTCAGCAGTTTTTTTTCAAATAGTGAGGTTTCACCCCCTGTCCCCCAAAGCTTAGAGCTTTGTGTTTATTGAAACACTAATTTGCTCTGGGCATTAACTTATATGTTTTAATTACTCAGTCTATTCCACAGATCCAGTACTCGAACTACCAGATTGTTTTGATGATTACTACTTTGTAGAATGATCAAAATCTGGTATGGCTAGATCTCCTTCCTTCATATTTTTTCTTGATTGCCTTGATATTCTTGACCTTTTGTTCTTCTCAATGAACCTTATTTTTCCTAGTTCTATGAAATAAATTTTGGATAATTTGATTGATATGGCCCTGAATAGGTAAATATTGCAAAAAGTACAATTTTGTTTCTTCAGTGGCTATTCTATTCCTTTCAATTTATTTTTCTGCTCTTATTGCTATACTTAGCATTTCTAGTACAATATTAAAAAAATAGTGGTAATAATGAGAATGTGTTTTACCCTTTATTTTATTGGAAAGGGTTTTAGTTTATCCAGTTTACAGATCATGCTTGCTGATGGTTTTAGACAGATGGTATTTTTCACTTTGGGTAAAGTTCCATTCTTTCCAAAGTTTTTGTAAGGAAAGGTTGTTTTCTTTTGTCAAATACTTTTTATGTATCTATTGAAATTATCATATGGTTTCTGTTGGTTTTCTTATTGATATGGCCAATTATGCTAATGGTTTTTGTAATATTGAACCATCTCTGAATTCCTAGTATAAAATCTGATCATGCTGTGTGATTCTTGTGATATAATGTTGTAATTTCCTTGTTAGTATTTTATTAAAATTTTGCATCAATGTTCACTAGGAAAACTGGCCTATAGTTTTCTTTCTCTATTTTAGCTCTTCCTGGTTTAGGTATCAGTACCATATTTGCATAATAAAAATAGTTTGCAAGGCTTCCCTCTTACCCTATTTTTTCAAATAATTTTTTTAGTATTGGAATTAGTTTTTCTTTCAGTGTTTTGTGGAATTTGCTTTTGAATATATTTAGTACTGGAATCTTTATTTTTTAACCCTTAACTTCTGTGTATTGTCTCCTTGGTGGAAGAGTGGTAAGGGTGGGCAATGGGGGTCAAGTGACTTGCCCAGGGTCACACAGCTGGGAAGTGTCTGAGGCCAGATTTGAACCTAGCACCTCTCCTCTCTAGGCCTGACTCTCGGTCCACTGAGCTACCCAGCTGCCCCCCTTTTCTTACTTTTAATGTTATTAATCTTTTCTTTGGTTTTCAGGATTTCCAATTTGGTGTTTAGTTGGAGGTTTTTAATTTGTTCTTTCTCCAGTTTTTTTAGTTGCATGCCCAACTTATTGATCTGCTAGATATAAATTTCCTTCAGGTATTGTTTTGGCTGCATCCTTAAATTTTAATATGCTATCTCCTGATTGTCATTTTCTTTATTGAAATTATTGATTGTTTCTATGATTTGTTCTTTGACCCATTAATTTTTTAGGTTAAGATTATTTAATTTCCAATTAATTTCTAGTCTTTCTTTTTGGTACCCTTAATTGAATGTAATTTTTATTGCCTTATAATCTGAAAGTATGCATTTAATATTTCTGCTTTTCTGCATTTGGTAATATGGCTTCTATGCACTATTATGTGGTCAATTTTTGGGAAGGTGTCATTTACTACTGAGAAAGTTTTCTCCAGAGATTTATCATATCAATTTTTTCTAAAGGTCTATTTACCTCCTTGACTTCTTTTTTGTTTATATTTTTGTTTTATTTATACTTCTGAAATGGGAAGTTTGAAGCCAAACACTTGTAATGTTTTACTATTTCCTCCTTAACTCCTATAACTTTTCTTTTAGAGATCTAGATGTTGTGCCATTTGATGTACATACCTTTAGTACTGATATTGTTTCATTGTCTATGGTGGCTTTTATCATGATGTTATTTCCTTTCTTACCTGTTTTGATTAGACAATTTTTACTTTTGTTTTTTCTGAGATCATGATTGCTATTCCTGCTTTACTTTAGCTAAGGCATAGTTAATTCTACTCCAGCCCCTTACTTTTAACTCTGTGTATGTTTTCAGATTATAAATGTGTTCCTTATAGAAACCATATTGTAGGATTATGATTTTTAATTCACTCTCAACTCATTCACTTTCACAGTTATGATTATCAATTGTGAATTTCTCTACATTTTATTTTCCTCCTATTTCTCTCACTCTCCTTTTAGTCTTTCTCTGTACACAGATATTTTATTTTCAGTGACCACCTTCCCCAATTTGTCCTTCTTTTTGTCCAACTCTTCTTCCCTTATTCTCTTTACCTTCCTACTGCCTTCTAGGGTAAGGTAGATTTCTATAGATGATTGAATGTGTTACTCCCACTTTGAGCTAATTCCAAATGTGTATGGCTCAAGCATAGTCTGTAGCCCATACATCTTCTCCATTGTATTGTCCCTTATGTGTCTCTTCATGAAAGATAGTCTATCCCCTTCTATCTCTCTTTTCTCTTCTCCCCCAGTATTCCTCTTACTGATCCCATGACTTTTTTTATATCAACCCATCCTATTCAACTTCCTTCCTTCTTTCTATATATACTCCTTTCCATTGCTCTTATAATGATAAAGTTCTTAAGCATCTTAAGTACTTTAGCTACCTTACATACTTTAAGTACCTTAAGTATCTTAAATATCATAAATATCTTAAGTATTTCAATGATCACCTTTCCTCAATTCATACTTAATGAAATCCTTATGTTTTCAATTTACCTTTTTTCTTCTTTTGAGTATTTCATTTGCTCATCAAATTTTCTTTTCAGCTCTGGTATTTTGATCAGGAAAATCTAAAGTTCCTGTATTTCATTAAATATCAATTTTTCCTACTGAAGGAATATGCTCAGTTTTGCTGGGTATATAAATTTTGGATGCAGTCCAAGATCCTTTGCCTTTTGGAATATCATATTTCATGCCTTTAGGTCCTTTAATGTAGAAACTACTAGGTCCTGTGTAATACTGACTATGGATCCTCAGTATTTGAATTGTTTCCTTCTGGCTGTTTGTAGTACTTTTTCCTTAGCCTGGAAGTTCTGGAATTTGGCCACAATAGACCTAAGGTATTTTATTTTGGATTCTCTTTCAGGAGATGATTAGTGAATTCACTCAATTTCTATTTTTCCCTCTTATTCAAAAATATCAGGGAAGTTTACCCTGATGATTTCTTATAATACAGTGTCCACACTCTTTTTTTTATGATGGCTTTCAGATATTCCAATGATACTTAGATTATCTCTCCTGGGTCTGTTTTCCAAATCCATCAATTTTCCAGTGAGTTATTTTAGATTATATTCTCTTTTTTCATTCTTTTGATTTTGTCTTATTGTTTCCTCGGTTTTTATGGATTTATTAGTTTCTATTTGTCCATCTAATTTTTAAGAAGTTGTTTTCTTCCTTGAGTTTTTATGTTTTTCATTTCCGTTTGGTCAATTCTACTTTTTAAAGAGTTGTTTTTTGCCTCCATTTCCATTTGATCCATTCTATTCCTCAAGGGGTTGTTTTCTTCAATGTATTTTTCCTCTCACTTTCCTTTTGGCCTATTCTAGTTTTTTTAGAATGATTTCTAGAGTGAATTTTCCCCCTTAGCTGTTGAGTTTTTCTACCAATTCTCTTATTATTTGATTTTTTGCTTCATTTAAAATTCTTCTAAGGTTTCATTTGAGGTCTAACATCCTTTCAAACTTTCCTTTGAGGCTTCATACTTATTTTTTGGTATTGATAACCCCTTCTGAGTTCACTGTCACTAAAATAACTTTCCAAGGTCAAGTTTTTTCCTTTCTCTTTTACTCATTTTTCTAGTTATTTTCCCCCCATTACCTTATCTATCTTTTGAGGTTCTTCTCTTTTCCTGGAGTAGAGGAAGCACTGTTCCAAGTTTGCAGAGTACTCTTCTCTGGCATTTGGGGTAGGCCTAGCTTCTGTATCTATCGAAGGAGTGGCTCTGGTGGCTTGCTCTGGGGAGGCTTATAGCTGTTTTATCCAGTCAGGCTGAGCACCTCATAGTACCAGTTCTACTGTTCTTTTGTGAGTCAGACTAGTCACAACTCTGCTGCTTACCATGCCAAGTGATTTGATCTGAGCATGTCCCTTGTGTCAGGACCTATTGCCTCAGTCACTCTGCCACCACTTAGTTATCTGCCTTCTCTTCTTTGGTTCCCATGTGGAGTGGCTTAGGCTGGACTGGTGCCTCACTCTGCTGCATTACTGCCCCCTGGCACTCTGCTACCACATGGGAGTGAGTAGGAGTCTTGCCATCTCTTCCTTTGCTATCTTTGTGGAATTACTCAGGTTAGGTTGGTCCCCTGCTCTTTCTTTTCTGTTTTCTACAACTATTTCAAGTGATTTGGGGTAAGCTTGTGCCTGTTCTGCAGTTTCCTTGCATCTAGTGGAGTAGCAATGTGGTAGAATGGTCTGAGTTTTGCTAGTTCCCACAGATTCTGTGCTTTCTTGGCTACATTCTCTTCTTATCCCAGTGAGATATGTTCCTCCCACTAGCTTTGTTGTGAGGCAATTTATTTTCTGTGTGTGTGTGTGTGTGTGTGTGTGTGTGTGTGTGTATGTGTGTATGTGTTTGTAGAGAACAGGGGATTAGAACACCCTTTGCCATCTTAGTTCCCAATGTGTCTCTATTTAAACAATTTTCTAAACAAATGTCCATTTCCACCTGGTAACCAGATTTTGCATTTATTCACAGAACAGCAAATTTCTAGAAATCCCAACTCAAAATATTAGGCTGAGATTGAAAAGATGAAGAGAATATTGGGGTTGAAAACATTTTAAATGTGAGTCAGGAAGTCTTTTCCTTTTTATGCATAAAGAAATGCAAAACAAAAGAGACTCTTCTCCCAGAAGGATCACAAGCATAGGGAGAAGTTTTTAAGTAAGGTAATATTTGAACCTTGGTTCTCTGACACAAATATAATATTCTTTTTTCCAATTCACTTTCAACCAATAGAAATAAGACCTCTTAATAATTAGTCCAATATTCTCCCCATAGACATCTTTTCACAATGACCAGAAGTTTAAGTATAAAGCTACAAAATTAAGAATCTAGTTATTCTGTGGGATTCCTCCTAAGTACTTGAAAATTCAGATGAATAGTTTCTATCTTGTCAATGGTTTAGGGATCCTAAACCTAAACAGCCAGATATTTCTCAAGTAGGTAACTTAAAATAATATGTTTTCCCACTTAATTTTGTTTTTGTATTAAAAACAAATGACGAGGTTCCATCTTACTCTGAGGCACCAAGATTCTCAGAGTCCCTAGAAAGAATCAAGAAGTACAAAACCAAAAATTCTTTTCTAAGCAGAATAGCATGAGGATTATCTCACAAATAATCCAACCCAGAATATGATACTCTTGCCATGAATGTTTTTTGGTTCTCTGCTTATGCATTTAGTAACTTTTAGTCATTGAATGAAAATATTCATTTTACCTTTTTTATTTAAATGAATCTATATTGATTGTCTCATGTTCAGGACTCAGTACTGAAATCTATTAGGCATATAGAAATGAATCTATAATCATTCTAGTTTTACCATCACATATTATTTCTTGTTCTATCATGAAGCACTGATAACCGAGGGACTAGGAGATTACTACATTGGGGGGGGGCATACCAATATGTATCTTGAAATCCTTTTGCACGAGGTCAGGTGTTGAGGAGAAAAAGACTGTGAAGCAGGCAGTTTTTTTTCCTCATTAAGGAACAAAGAAGAATAACCTGGGGGTCAGTAAATAATGACTACCCAAATTATGTGGACTGGTAAATTTGGATTAAGTGAACATTAAAGGAAAAGAAATTATTGAGTGATTGAGATCAAGGCTGATCAGGGACATAGCAATAAGAAGCAAGTATTCCAATTACCTCATTTTGACCAGGGAATAGGAGTGAATGAATCCAAGTGCCCTCAGTGCTGAAAAGGATTGGTAGAGGTCTCATTATTAGGAGAGAGGTAAGTCTTGGAGTAAACCAGAAGATGAAAGAAATTGAAAAGGAAAATATTTATAGTGAAAAAATCTCTAATAATTAGAGAAATGCAAATGAAAACAACTCCGAGGTACCACCTCACACCTAGCAGATTGGCTAAAATGATAGGAGGTGAGAGAAATGAATGTTGGAGGGGATGTGGCAAAATTGGGACATTAATGCACTGCTGGTGGAGTTGTGAACTGATCCAACCATTCTGGATGGCAATTTGGAACTATGCCCAAAGAGCGATAAAAGAATGCCCGATCCAGCTATGTCATTGTTGGGTTTGTACCCCAAAGAGATCATAGATAAACAAACTTGTACAAAAATATTTATAGCCACGCTTTTTGTGGTGGCAAAAAACTGGAAAGCAAGGGTATGCCCTTTAGCTGGAGAATGGCTTAACAAATTGTGGTATATGCTGGTGATGGAATACTATTGTGCTCAAAGGAATAATAAACTGGAGGAATTCCATGTGAACTGTAAAGATCTCCAGGAATTGATGCAGAGTGAAAGGAGCAAAGCCAGAAGAACATTGTACACAGAGACTGATACACTGTGGTAAAATCAAATGTAATGGACTTCTGTACTAGCAGCAATGCAATGACCCAGGACAATTCTGAGGGATTTAGGGAAAAGAACGCTACCCACATTCAGAGGAAGAACTACAAGAGTGTAAACACAGAAGAAAAACAACTGCTTGGACACTTGGGTCGATGAGGACATGATTGGGGATATAGACCCGAAAAGACCACACCAATGCAACTATCAATAGTATGTAAATAAGTCTTGACTGACCACACATGTTAAAACCAGTGGAAATGCGAGTTAGCTACAGGGTGGGGGTGGGGGCGGTTTGAGGGAGTGAAGGGTAAAGTAAAAACATGAATTATGTAACCACATAAAATTTTTCTAAAAACAAAAAATAAAAAAATAAAGTGAATACAATTATGGATAAAGTATTTCAGAGAGCATAATGGAGTGTAGACTTAGAATGAGATGTTGGAGGTTTTGGGTTGAGGGTAATGGCAATGAAGTAATGGGCAGTAGGAGATGGACAACCAGGTGTAAGTGATGAAAGACAAGGTTTAATAATCACTGACATGAGAAGGCTAAAAATTGGTGAGTTATTAATCATTGACCAAAGAGGTTAAATAGGTTAACAATATCACAAAAGTTTCAGCCTGAAAGACAAGTTCTTTGAAAATGTTACATAGCTCTGCTGAAGAGAAAAGTAAAAGAGAGCTGAGCTGACTGAGTGGAATTTTTCTCCCTTCAATGTAGATAGACCAGATTAGCAAATAGAGTTAGTACTGAGTAGCATCTCTAGATATCCTGAAGACAAATTCCCCTTGAAGAAAAAAGAAGTCAGCTAAGCAGTCTATTGAATGACATCTCTCTGTCACCTTTTATGTAGGAAAAGAGCCAATATAAGCACTACAATGATAGTACGATTAAAGGCAAACCTCAGTTTCCCTTCAAAAAATTAAAGGTTCAAATATTTCTGGACAAGAATTATACAAGATGAGAAGGTATTGAAAGTTAGTAATCAAGAGGAGATTCCAAACTAGAGCCTTCATTATCCCTCTAAATGCATTCTACCTACCCAGAGGTCAGAGAGCCTGTTATACATCCCAGAGGAAAACCAAATTCTTCATTAGAATTTGCATTGCAAATCCAGATCTAGGAAGTAATGGATTATGAAGGATTTCTGAAAGTGGGAGATTCACATAAGTACATTAATTCACAGGATCTTTATCTAATTATTAACCATGGATGGAAAACATGATATGAAATGAGCTGACACCACCTTATGTATGAACTATGAGGGTTGAGATAGATGAAAAATAACAATTTTGGTCTCACCATGAAACATTTATTTGAGGCAGTGGGAGAGTAAAGTTACAAAGATGCTAGGGATGGAAGTCACCACCCAGGTTATAGCACAGAGGACAAGAGAAAAGCTGATGTAGTGTCAGGGGACCAGAGAATTTGATCTTTTAAGATGACCTTTCCTCCAAGGTTTCAGGAAAACTGATATTGAGTAGGATGGAATTTTCTCTGCTGTCTCCCACCCCTGAAGGTGTAGAAATGGTGGTAGAAATTGGAAGATGGAGGTAAAGTCTTGTTTTTTAAATAGTAGCATCAGGAATGGAATCTCTTTCTCCAGGAATTATATGCATTGCAAATCAAGGGTGGAAGATCTTGGAAATTCAGAGAGAGTAACAAAAATCACGGGCCTTCAAAGAGATGTTCAATCTTCTCATTTCATGGTTCTCCCAGCATTTGGCACAATTACTTCCCCTTTGATGTATAATACCCCTGGCAAGGTGCAGGGCATGGAGAGCATGTCTTCAGGCACTGCGGTGGTGGGCATGGCTCAGGACACTTGGGAATACATGGAACTGGGCACTTGGGCATACATGGCTCATAACATTTGGGGATACATGGCTTTGGGCACTTGGGAATACAAGGCTCAGGACATTTGGGAACACAAGGTTGATAACATTTGGGAACACAAGGCCCATAACATTTGGGGACACATGGCTGATAACATTTGGGGACACATGGCTGATAACATTTGGGGACACATAACTTATAACATTTGGGGACACATGGCTGATTACATTTGGGGACACATGGCTGATAACATTTGGGGATACATGGCTGATAACATTTGGGGATACATGGCTGATTACATCTGGGGACACATGGCTCTGGGCATTTGGGAAGACATGATGTGTGACACATGGATTCAAAAGATTTTATATAGATTGGAGGTGGTTGGCAAGGCTGTTTGCACTGCTGATCATATTGGTAGGACATCTTTCCTAGATCTCTGAAAATCTGAAAGAAAAAAAGACAAGAGGCCACAGGTAGGTAGATACTTTCTTGGGTAAAAAAAACCCTAAGTGCTCATTTTGACATGTCATGAACTTAGAAGACACTTACTTGAAGACACTCAATTTTTAGGAGTAATCAAAAAGGAGGAGGACGAGGTCTAGGAGTTAAACATTTGACTTCAAATAGTGGTTCTAACAGACACCAGCTATATAACTAAGTCACTGAACAGATCTGAGACTTGGTTTTGCTTTCCACAAAAATAGACATAAGATCACCCTATTTATCTTCTGAATTTATAGTAATGTGTTTTCAAGAGGAAAGTTCCATATAAACTGAAAATTGCTTTATCAATTTGAGCTGATACTATAATTCTTCAATTTCTATCATCTTTCAAATCTCATCAGAGCAGAAAAATATCCCTAGAACCTCAAAACTGAAGACTGAGTAATTCAAGTACTACCATGTCCTTCCTAGTTGGAAGAGATTCTAATACGGAACAAGAAATAGATAATTTAGATATTACTTTTACTTTATCAATAGATGATATACTGTGGAGCCCCAAACACCTCAAAGGCCAATGTCTACAGCATATAGACACGTTGGGCAGAAGCCTAAAAATGATAAAACTGTATGTCCTTGGAAAATCTTTTTGATTTTTGTATTCATTCATCTGGGTTCCCCTTCCTCTCACACTGACTACTTAACTATTTGTTTATACTTCTAGCTAATTCTCTCTTCAGTTTTGTTTCTAAGAACTTGAAAATCCTAGCCCATGATGGAAACAACCACCACAAGTATGTTGTGGGGCCTCTAAGTAACTTCTGTCACTTCTTGAGTCTTGGTTTCACCACCTACAAAATGAAGCCGTTGGACAGGTGGTATAGAGAAAGAAACACTGACATGAACAGTAGAATACATGAGTATGAGTCAATCAAAAGTCCATTAGTGAGCACCTATTCTGAATCACTTTGCTAAACTTTGGGAGCAGAAACAAAGGCAAAATCCATGCACGATATCAAGGAGTTTATATTCTATTGAGAGGGACAATATGTGAAAAAAAATGTTCATGTAAGATGCATGTAATAGCAATGGCATTTAATATAAAGAGAAAGTTTCTTTAGGCTTCATTGTCTTCCTCCAAAAATAGGAGGGTTGGACACAATGATCTGGAAGGCTCCTGTCAACTCTAGTATTGCAAATGAATCATTATGGAATGAATGCTCCATAGCTCTAGAATTTTACAAATGATCCATCATATATGAATAATAGCTTGAAGGTAAAAGACAAACATCATAAGATTTGGACTAATCACCCAATAAATCCCCTTCACTAGGATTAATGCAAGCATGGTAACCTGAATAAAGCTTGAAGGAAGTCATGCCAGAAGATGTTCAGAGAAAATGTGAAAGATTTCCCTGATTTCCCTGGAGCTCTGCATCCCTGGTCTCTGACAGACCAGACTTTCTAGATTTTGCAGAGCCTCTTTTTTCCTATACAAAATGAACTTCCTCCTCACACATGGGAAAGACAAGAAAAAATCTTTTACCAACACCCTTCACCAATTGTACTCCAATTCCTCCCACCTAGACAACAAAATACATGAATTTCACTTTATCATAGGAAGAAGATTCAGAAAAAAGATGTACTAGAGATCACCTAAAACTAATTCTCTTTTTTACAAGGAATTGAGACCCCTAAATTGCCAGAGGCCATACATGTGGGTTAAGTGATAGAATCAGGTCTTGAAATAAAGTCTTTTCATTCCCAATCTAGTCATGACTTTTAACATACATTGTAATCATAGTACCTCTCAGAGAATTTTGCTTTCTTGATAAATCTTTAAGTTCTTAAAAAATGAGGTATTTGATGACATAGTCTCTAAGGTCAATGCTAGAAAAGGCTTTAGAGACTATCAAGAGAAATGTTTTCATTTTAGAGATGAAAATTTGAGAGTAAAATTTAGAGTAAATAATAAATAAATAATAATATAATATATAAATAATACATAATAAAATAATACATAAATACATAAAATGTAGAGAAAATTTAGAGTAAAAATGACCTTACCAAGGCAACCTAGCTGTTCAGCAACAGACCCAGTATTTAAATTCAGGTCTCATAATTTCTGACCTGGCTTCTTTAACCAATATTGCTCATTTTATTGGAATTTAGGATAGATCAAAGGAACCTCAAGGATATCTCAGATATAAAATGAGAAATTATCTATTTATAACATTTCATAGAATGTGCTAACCAAAAGGGGTCTTGAAGATCACCAATAGGACAAGAACGGTCTTTCACAGAGAAGGAAACTGATGCCAAATGAGTTGAAGTGACTTCCTTAAAGACCCTTAACTCATTAGAGGCAAAAGTCCTAGAACCAAGAATGCAGGACATCTGATTCCTAGACCAGTGCTATATCCACTCCACCAACCTGCCTCCTCTGCCTTCCATCTTCCAAGAGAAATTCCAGACCCAAGACTAGTGTTGAAGAATCTCATACTCACCAGATACTCCAGCACAGACTGAGAACCAGGCGACCACGGAATGGCTACAGTGTTAGAAAAGAGCCCCTTTTATAGGGCTGAGGAGCCCTGCCCATAGGAAGTGAAGATAGTAAAAGATTCTTCCATCCCAATTATGTACTCAACAAAATATAATTCCCCTGCAATTCTGAAAATGGCTTGTCACACTCATCCTTATGACTAGAACTTCCCTCTTTTTTAAGTCTCATTGGGGGTGCTGCCTGCTTGCGTGATTCATCCAGAAGGTTTTGCCATGACATAAATTCATAGCCCATTCTTTCAGAAATGATTGAATTTCATCCATTGTTTTTCTATTAACAGGCATTTGGCTACCTCATGTATTTAAATAAGTAGATTTTGAAATAAATAGTATTTGAAGTAGTACATAATTTTTCCAAGTTTTTGCTAGAAATAAAAGCCATTAAGGAATGATAAGAAAAGCCAAGGCAAAACATAGAAAGACCACTGGTTTGGATGGGGATTACTTATAGAATTCCAGAATCTGAGAGTTGTCAGGGACTTCAGTGGCATCTCATCTAACTCATGGCTGAAAGGAATCCCCACTATGACATACCAATCAAATGAAATTCTGGAAATGGTTTTTGGTTTTCCAAAATCAAGGGTTCCTATTATAGAAAGACTAGATTTCTTTTCCCAATCCATCAAAATTCCAAAATTCCTTCCATGTTTACCATCATTTCCACTACAACAACCAGGTTTTCCCTGGCACTGAGATATTATTTGGTATACCCCTCCTTGTTTCTTCTACCATTTGTAAACTAAAACTATCATGTTAGATGATATATCTAGTGAGAAAGTAGATAGCTATATGTTTTGGGGAGGATGATGAGAACCAAGAAGATTTGAAGATAATTGAAGTCTCCCATCACTAATTTATTTTGTCTCTATTTTCTCCACTGGGAAGGTGTATTTTCTAAGTTTTCTCTTTAATGATTGTCTGCAGTCTTTACCACTTTTAGGTAAAGTTAAGTGTGGGGTAGTTAGAGGCCACACTGCATAGAACACTGGCCTTGGAATCAGGAAGATTCACCTTCATGAATTCCAATTTGGCCTTAGACATTTATTTGCACTGTGACTGTGGGCAAATCACTTAACCAGGTTTGGATCTGTTTCCCTACATGTAAAATGAAATGGAGAAGGAAATAGCAAATTTTTTACTCCAGTAATATTTGCCAATAAAATTTCAAAGGGGATCATGAAGAGTTAAACAGGACTGAAAATGACTGAAAATGGAAAATAACAACAAAATGCTCCTTTTACATAAAATAGGAATTTCTTTAATTTTCATTTTTCTATTTTGGCTCATTTGGGTCTTCAGATTCACGCAACTTAAAGAGAAATCTCCTTGTACATAAAAAGATGTTATATCATTCACATAAAATCTCTTCAATGAAGATAAAATGAATTCATGCACAATAAATCCTTTGTACTCCTTAAGGCTCTACATGAATACAGACAATCAAGGTAACCCAAGAAGGACTGCTTTCATTCTGATTTGGAGTACCATTAATTCATGGCCACTTTCCTTAGGATTATTCCCTCCCCTGCCAGATATTCCATCCTTTGCCTGCTGCACCTATTCCATTATTCTTGGGCCAAATGGCACACTCTCTTTTTGGCTTCTTTATTCATTGAATAACACCTCTCCCCAAATTCCAATTTCATTCACTCCCTTTCAGAAGTCCTTATTTCTATGATATTCTTTGTTCTTCTTTGTTCTCAGATTCTGCTCTATTTCCAGCACATAGTTATTTCCAGAAGTCTTGAACAAATGTATCATACAACAGAAGAAAAGCCTACTTTCTGTCCCCTGCCATATTCCCCTTACTAACAACAACGTGGCAGGGATCCATTGTGACTCCTATGGTAAATGGCCTCATACATATGTGACAGGTACATAACAAATGTTTAATGGGCTTCAATTAATGACAGCTAAGTGAAAAAACTTGGAATTGATTACAAATAACAAAAAGTCTGTGACTAGTCCTCTCACCCTTATGCTACAGGTGACAAAGTTATTCTTCTGTTTGTGGCAATAATGTTCTTCTTGGTGATATATGTTTTATGTGACATAAGGTAGGATACATTAGTGGATAGAGCACTGACCAGCCTAGGAGTAAAGAAAACCCCAGGTGGAATTCAGTATAAGAAATTCTCTACCTGTGTGTGTATATATATATATATATATATATATATATATATATATATATATGCTATAACCCTAGAATAAGTTACTTAACATCTCTCAGAGGTGGGGTGAAAGTATCTTATGAAAGAGAAATTAAATTTTCCCAGTATATTATTGCAATAAACAGCCACAGCTTTATATTATACCCCTGACATATTTCCCAAAGAGCACTTTTTCTGATGTCTGGGACCTGGGCCACAGGAATAGATAAGGAGCACAACCTACATGAGTGTCTGAAATGAACCTAGGACTTTGAGTAGACTTCTGGCTTTCTTTCAATCAATAGGATTATATAAAGCCTAAAAGGTAAATGCAACCATGGATTACATTAAGAAAAGAAAGCTTCCAGGAATAAGCAGAGTGGCATTCTACCTTATTCTGTACTAATCAAATTACACATATAATCAAATTGCATTTGAAATAGCGGCTTCAGAAAAGAGCTCCATAGTTAGCAGGAGATATTGGTAATGTAGAGATAATACAGATGAGGGCCGTTGTGGCCATAAAGAAAATTAAGACCATGTCACATGAAGAGCAGAAGAAGGTTTTGGGGAATATGTATTCAAGGGAAGAGGAGTCTCCAAAATACATGTCCACAGCCTTTAAAGTATGCTAGAAAGTCACTTGAAAAAATATTCCCATTTGTTCTGTTTAGCTTAGGAGGGCAGGACAAAGAGAAAAGTATGGAAGGGGAAAAGAGGAAAATTTAAACTGGGTTTCAAGAAAAGCTTTTTTTTTTTTTTAACAATTAAAACTCTCTCTAAGAGTAAAATGGATTACCTCAGGAGGTAAGTCCTCCCTCTTTGTACTTTTTTAGAAAGAAACTAAATGATCAATTATGCAAATATGATTCTAAATATGATTCAAATTCTAATGGGTCTATATATGGCCCTGTGTGTTATTAGAATTGCCCTAATTTCTAGTTTTTAATGAAGAACATCAAGATTAGCCTGATAAAACAATGACACATGCCCCAGAAGTGACTCTAGCGATGCCATTGAATCCCCACAGATAATTCCAAGGCTGTCTTCTTCCATCACTATTGCAGTCATGTCCTGTTCTATATTCCAAGCTTCTGGTGAACATCACCTATTGCTGGGCAGAACTTCTTCCTTGTTGCCCAATCCCTGAGACCCCCTGCTCTCTTTTAGAATACGATAAAACCTGTAACCTGCTCCTCCTCCCTGACCTGAGTCTTTTTCCAACCCTGGTACATGTCTTAATTTTTGCTCTCTTAAAGGAAATAAACAATTTTGCAGAGCACTGTGGCTTTCTGGTTTTCAGAGCTAAAATTATGTCACTTTTGTTCTCTACCCAGAAAAACTAAGTATATTCTTTCAGGAGGAAAGAAATGGTCACTTAATAAAATAGATCCCCCAAGAATTCCTGATGGAAGACAAGATCCAAACAAAAAATTTGATGTCCAAATGCAAAATTCAAGAGAAGCATAAAAAGGTAAATAAAAAAGAGAAAATTCGAGGAATTTAATAAGGTCAAACTGTTTAGATTCCCACATAGAAAGAAGATATTTGTAATTCTTAAAATTCTTATCAGTATTAGAGCCCCTATAAGTATACGTAGCCAGAAGAATGGGAGTAAGCTGATTAGAATGATACGATATACAAAAAAAAATCATAGGGTAAAAAGAGGATTGCACTGAGAGAAAAGGGAAGGGAGGGATAGTATGAATTAAATTATCTCAAATAAAGAGGCATGAAAAACTATTGGTGACGGACAATACTTAAACCTTTACTCTCATCATAATTAGCTCAGAGAGGAAATAACAACCATATTCATTTGGGTATAGGATTCTATCTTACCTTATAGAGAAGAATGAGGGGAATAAGACAAGGGAGATAATAGAACAGAGGAGATAATAGAACAGGTGATTAAAAGCAAAACACATGTGAGAGGGTGCATCAAAAGAGGGAAATAAGATAAAAGAGAATACACAATTGATATTCATAACTGTGAATGTGAATAAGATGAACTCACCCATAAAAAGGAAGCAGTTGGCAGAGTGGATTAAAAAACGAGAACCCTACAATACATTGTATACAAGAAACATATCTGAGGCAGGGAGATGCAAAAGAGTAAAAGCAAGGTTCTGGAGTGGAATTTCTTGTACAACATTTGAAGTAAAAAAAGCAGCAGTAGCTATCATTGCCTTGAACAAAGTTAGAGCAAAACAAGATCTAATTAAAAAAGATAAGGAAGGAAATTATATCTTGCTAAAAGGACCTATAGATAATGAAGTAATATCAATAGTAATCATATATGCACCACAAATTATGTCTACAAATTCTTAAAGGACCAATTCAATGAGCTTCAAAGGAAGAAATAGACAATAAAACTTTACTAGTGGGGAACCTCAACTTCCCCCTTTCAGATGTAGATAAATCAAACCAAAAATTAAACAAGAAAGAAGTGGAGAAAGTGAATGAATTTTTAGAAAAGTTAGAACTAATAGATATCTGGAGAAAACTGAATGGGAATAGAAAAATAATATATCATCTTCTCAGCAGCATATGTTATTAAAGGGATTTTCTCTATTTCTCCCTCTCTTTAAAATGCAGGAAAGAGTGCAGGATTTCTAAGTAAGAGAAATGGCAGGTGCCAGTTAGCCAGAGCTAAAGATTCCATTACCTAGAAGAGGAGATATATAAGGAAGGAATCAGTTGGCAGTTGAGGGCTTTTGCCTCTGGATCCTTAGAGAGCAGGAGATTGTTCTGTCTGGGTTTTACTACTGACAGTTGAAAGATAAAACCTCATTTAAGGAGGTCATGGGTGGTGGCTATTTATTTATTAGTGTAAATAGGTAGTTAGTGAATCAAATTTAGATAGAGTAGATTAGATTAGGCCTGGTCTAGCCAGGGAGACAAACCTGTCCTTGAAGACAGAGTAGGGCTTTTAGAAATTTTAGTTAGGATTAGGAATTTAGGTATAGTCATAAGGTATTAGAGTAATATCTTACAAGCCCACATGCCCCAAAATTTCCTAAACAAATGAAGAAAAGTAGAAATAATAAAGCACCTTTCCAGATCATAATGCAATAAAAATTATAATCAAGAAAGGTCCATGGAAAGACAAATAAAAATTAATTGTAAACTAAAAAATATGATTCTAAAAAATGGGTGAATCAAAGAACAGATTATAGAAGCAATAATTTCATTAAGGAGAATAGTAATGAGGAGATAATATATCAAAATTTATTTGTTCAGAACTTATTATTAAATTTATATCTCTAAATGCCTACACCAATAAAATAGAGAAAAAGCAGACCAAAAATTAGGCATGCAAATGAAAAAAAAAAGACTAGAAAAAGAACAAATTTAAATTCCCTATTAAAGACTAAATTGGAAATTCTAAAAATCAAAGAAGAAATTATTAAAATTGGAAGTAGAAGAACTATTGAACTAATAAATAAGACTAAGAGTTGGTTTTATGAATAAAAAACCAAATGAAATAGACAGTGCATTGGTTAATTTGATTTAAAAGAGGAAAGAAGAAAATCAAATAACCAGTATTAAAAATGAAAAGGGCAATTCAGCATCAATGAAGAGGAAATTAAAGCAATCATTAAAGCTATTTTGCCCAATTATATGTCAATAAATATGACCATCCAGGTGAAGTAGAAGAATATTTACAAAAATATTAATTGCCCCAATTAATGAATGAGGAAATAGAATATTTAAATAATCTCATCTCAGGAAAAAGAAATTGAACAAACCATCAATGAACTCCCTAAGAAAAAATCTGCAGGTAAATGACCTTGGAAACCTAGTGTTTGGTAAACCCAAAGATCCCAGTTTTTGGAATAAGAATTCGCTATTTAACAAAAGCTGCTGGGAAAATTAGAAAATAGTGTGGCAGAAACTTGGTATAGACCAATATCTCACACTCTATACTAACACAAGGTCAAAGTGGATCCATGATTTAGATAAAAAGAGTGATACCATAAGTAAATAAGGGGAGCACAGAATATTTTACCTGTCATATCTTTAGAGAAGGAAAGAATTTATGACCAAACAAGTAATAGAGAGTATTATGAGATGTAAAATGAATAATTTTGATTATATTAAATCCAAAAGTTTTTATACAAACAGAAATAATGTAACCAAGATTAGAAGGAAAACAACAAACTGGGAACAAAAATTTTATAACAAATTTCTCTGATAAAGGTCTAATTTCTCAAATTTATAGAAAACTATTTACAAGAATACAAGCCATTCCCCAATTGACAAATGGTCAAAGGATATGAGCAAGCAATTTTCAGATGAAGAAATCAAAGCCATCAATAACCATATGAAAAAGTGTTCAAAATAATTCTTGATTAGAGAAATGTAAATTAAAACAGCACTGAGGTACCATCTTATACCAATCAGATTGGCCAATATGGCAGTAAAGGAAAGTGGTAAGTGTTGGAGGGAATGCAGAAAAGTTGGAATACATTGTTAGTGGAGTTGTGAACTGATCCAACCATTCTGAAGGGCAATTTAGAACTATGCCCAAAAGGCTATAAAACTGTACATACTCTTTGATCCAGTAATGCTACAACTGAGTCTATCACAGTTGATTATTCCACAATATTGCTTGTACTGTGTACAATGTTTTCCTGGTTCTGTATATTTCACTCTGCATCAGTCCAAGAAGATCTTTCCAATTCTTTCTGAAATCACTCTACTCATTATACCTTACAACACATAGTATTCCATCACCACCATATACCATAATTTGTTTATCCATTCCCCAATTGTTGGACATTCCTTTAATTTCCAATTCTTTGCCACTACAAAAAGAACAGCTATATTTTTATACAAGTAGGTCCTTTCCCCTCAAGATGTCCCAGGATGTCTAAGAAAAGATGTTTTTCAAGATTAAAAAACCATATGGGACATCTGAGATGTAAGATTAAATTTCCTGATTAAGTTGACATTGGGACAAAGCCTTGAAGTTAATTAAAGCTGATTATCATTATTGTATATCTCTGGCCTTTTTTTTTTTTTACCACTGTATGTATCTACCAAGTTCTTTTGTTTCTTAGTGTTTTCATGACTGTTTTATGTTTCCTGGCTATTGTGTCAAGGTGTTTGCAGTACATGGTGACCAGGCTTATATTCTTTCTTGACCATCAGGGATCTCCCAAGACCTCTTGGTCAGAAGAAAAGAAAGTGAATATGATTCTGAATATAATTTAAAATGTAATGAGCCTGTGTATGACCCTGTCTTTAATGACTTTGTGTTATTAGAATTGCCCTAATTTTTAGCTGAAACATTAGGACTAAACTGATAAAACAATGACATATGCTCTGGAAGTAAGATGTTCCTACACAAGAATGGTTCAAACTATCCTGGAATGGTCCCTAAGTTCCTCTAGATAACTCTAAAGCTGTCGTCTTCCATCATTATCACAGTCACATTCTGTTTTACATTCTAAACTGCTGATGAACATCTTCTGTTGCTGGGCATAATGTCTTTCTTGTGATTCATTCAGAGAGATCCTCTCCTCTCTTTCTAGAATACTAAAAAAACTGTAACCTCCTCCTCCTTCTCCTCCTTGACCTTGGTCTTCTTCCAATCTTGGCACATGTGTCTTTATTTTTTCTCCCTTAAAGGATATAAAGAATTTTGCTGAGCACTGTGGCTCCATGGTTTTTAAGACTAGAATAGCCTTGATTCCATCTGGATGATTCAGAAGCTTCCTTGGAAGGGGGTTTACCTGTTGGAATAATGCCAGACAGGTCAATGATCATTTCATGATAGATGGAAAATTAGAAAGGACCAATAAAGCCAGTGATGATCTGGAGCTAAAGACTTCCATTTTTCAATGGATGTCTTTTGGGCAGGGTGGGTACACTAAGTCAACCAAACATAGCACCGCCCTGTGTAATGGGTCTTTCAGATTCCATCATTTCCATCACATCAGCAAGGGATCAGTGATTCATGGCTGACATCATTATTTGCCATGATTTCTTCCCAGACCCAGAAGCATCAGGCTTGGAAGATGAAAACCTTGACTCTTCCTCATCCTAAATTTTTAGGTAATTATTTCCTATAAATCCCAAGTGACCTTCATTGGGAGGAGGGAATGTCCTGTAGGGTATTGAAGTGGGGAAATAAAGACAAAAGCTCTTTATTCTTTGAGGATATAATACAAATTCTTCATTCTGGCATTCAGTACTTTCCACATGCTAATTTATATTGTTCTATTATCTAAATTCATCAGTATAATCAAGATAGTCTGCTGCCTGTATCCTTTACATTGTTCCACACATCCTGATAGTCAGAACATACTCTTTACCCACTTGTTCCAAGTTTCCTTAAACACACAAATCAGGGGCCAACCCAAACACCAGACCTTTCTGGATATGGACACTTTAAGAGTACACTTTCCCTCTTGAAATTGTTTTATATACTGCTTCTCAGTTAATCCATAAGTATTTTTAAATATTTATTACTTCCACATTATTAATATTACCATTAATATAGTATTATAGTGATTATCTGATAGTCACTGTGCTAAAAACTGAGGATACAAAGAAATGTAAAAAAAGAGAGCCTTTACTCATAAGGAGTCCACAATCCAATGAAGATAATCAGGAATAACTGTGTACACACAGAATATATTAGAATAAATTAGAAATAGCAAAGAGAGGGAAGACACTAAAACTAAGAGTTTTAACTGGAGCATAAGAATAGGAATACCTCTGAAGAGATATTGCTATGATTCAGAAAAGAGAAGGGAGAGTCGAATAGGATTATGGCAATGACAATAGAATGGTGGGGATTCATTCAAGAGCTTTGTTTAAAAAATGAATTCTTAACATTTTAAAGTTTTTACTAGATGCCAAGTAGCATATTAATAAATTTAAAACCAAGACATTCTAGATCTTCAAGAACCTTGCATTCTTTCAAGGCAAACAAGACATTAAGAGCAGTGGAGGTTACAGGAAAAAGTTTTAATTTGGAAATTCACAAAGATGAAGAATGAAATAATTCTTTATATGCCTATAATATAAGTGGCAGTGGTGTTGACTTGATTTTGGTTCTCAGAATAAAACAGAATTTAGGGAAGGAAAAATATTTTGGCATTGGTAGAAAGGGTGTATGATCTAAAGGAGTACTCAGTCAAGAATCTTTGCTCCTCCTAAGCTGTTTCTAGGCATCTGGTTTGGGGGATTTTACAATAGCAAAATCTATTGGTTCTAATGAAGTAGAATTGGCAGGACTCAACAACTGAATATAAAATACAAACTCTTTAAGGGAAGGAATCACTCCTTTTTTTGTCCTTTATATTTCTAAAAACCTAACAAAGAATCTTGCATGTACTCAATCCAGTATATATTGGACATGGGAGTAAGAGCAGGCTTAGATATAGGGTGCTAGTTTCTTATGAAAAAGGCATTAAATTTTCACAGGTAGGTACTGCATACCAATTATCACAGCTTTATTATCATATTATTATCCATATCCCAAATATGTTTCCCAAAGGCATCCCTTCTGATTTTGAGGATAATTTCCCAGGGATAAGGAGCATAACTATGTCAACTACCAGCATTAGCTAACTATGGGGTTTCTTCTTGATGATGCCTCTCATAAAAAGGCAAACTCTTCCAAGTCATTCTTCCTGCTGAAAAGGTTATGCTCTTGCCAGGATTAAATTGTCTAGACATAGATCATAAAAATATTCATTCCAGGGTATTCCCGTCTTCCCTATCTACTTCCATGTTTCCATGTGCTTGACATTATACACACTAACCGACATCATACATAGAATAAGAGATCAGAATGTGTAGAAAATAAAGGGAATTATCAAAAAGAATGAGTTAAAGTAATACATCTGAGAAAGGGCAAAGTAAAGGGGAAAACATTTTATAATTTATCAATGTCAGTCCCCCACTATCCAGAGAAAGCCTCTTTGGTTAAAAACCCATGAACACAACCCAAACAAATATAGAGTAAAATAAATGCTAATTGAATGAATGAATGTATAACTGTACAAATAATGCAATTTACCCCTCAAATTTCCAGCCAGAACTCTCTGGTTAGAGTACTTAAAACACTTTCCTGACCAAAAATCCATCTCAACATAGTCACCATATTTGTCCATTATTCATAGACTCAAATTTTCAGAAAGAACCCAATTTAAGATTACATGCTAAATTGAAAACATGAAGAGAATGCGAGATCTTAATTTTTAGTCAAGGTAATCTCTTCCTTTTATACATAAAGAACCCAAAATTAAGAGAGGCTCTCCTTGTTCCACATAGCCACAATCATAGGGAAAAAGTAGTAAAATCAGAGAATATAGGCTCTGTGACCACAAATGCAATTTTTTTTGCAATTCACTTTCAACTAATAGTTGGCCAACCAACTGAGACCTCCTGATGTCTAGTTGAGTATTCTCCCCATAGAAAATCTTTGACATCACCTGCTACTTTAAGTAAAATGCCACAAAATGAAGACTCCAGAAATTCTGTGGAATTCCTGTTAAGCACTAGGAAAGCCAGATAGGTAGCTTTGCTAAAAGGTAGGTAGTTCATAGTTAGTCATAAGCCCACACAGCCAGATTTTTCTTAATTAGGGAAAGTTGGACGTGATGTGCTTTCTCATACTATTCTTCAATAGTATTCTTTCAATATTCTCAGACTATGCTTCAAAAAAATAACGATGACATGTAACAAGGTTGAACAAGGTCTTTTCTAAATCTAAGGCACCAAAATCCTCAGAATCCTTGGGAATCAAAATATTTTTTGATAATAAATTTTCCCTAAGCAGAGGAAACAACACAAAGATTACTCAACAAGTAATCCCACCTAGAATATAACTGTCCAGTACACGAATATTTTTGGTTTTCTAGCCTCACATTTATTCATTCATTTTATCTTTCTTATTCACCAAATATTTATTGATTGTCTCCCATGATAAGAGCTCAGTATTGAACTCTATTGGGCATAAAGGAATGGATCAGACATAGTTTCTATTACCACCACATCCCATGTCTTGTTTTGCCATAAAACATTGCTAAGTTGAGGGACTGGAAGGTTAATTAATTGGAGAGAATATCAATATATATGTCAAAGTCTTCTAGTATGATATTAGGTGTTGGGAAGGAGAAAACGACTATGAGGCAGGCACAAGTAATGCATTCCTCCTTGAAGAAGAAAGAGGAGTGTCAGGGCAGGAGTGTCAGTAAGGGGTGGGAGGTAGAGAGGAAGACTATAACTACTAAAATTAGTACTGACTGAGTGAATCTTAAGGAAAATGAAATCACTGTGTGATTATAAATAAGGATTAGCAGGGAAATCGTGATAGGCATAAACAAGAATTAGCAGGGAAATCATGATAGGCAAACAGTTTTTCAACTATCTCAACTCAACCAGGGAATTAGAGAGAATGAGTTGTAAGCACCAGCAGTGCTGGAAAAGGTTGATTGAAGTCTTGTCATTAGGAGGAAGGCAAGTTTTAGAGCAAACCAGAAGGTGGAAGGAGTAAAAAAGAAAAAGATTTTGAATGAAAACAAAGATGAAGTAAGCATTCAAGAAGACACAGTGGAAGGGTCAATAATTTTAGAGCAAGACATTGGAGGTGTTGGGTTGAAATAGATGGGAATGAGGAATTTGATAGTGGGTTGGAGAATGAATGGTGAAAGACAATAATAACTAAGGTATGGCAGTGATAAATGGGTGAGAATTTATTGATCATTGACCAGAGAGTTTAGATGGGTTATCAACATAAAAATGGGTTCAGCCACAAAATCCAGTCCTTTCAGGATGTAACAGAGCTCAACTGAAAGGACAAATAGATGGGAGCTGACTGAATAGAATTTCTCTCCCTTCAGTATATGTAAAAAAGGTGAGCAAATATAAGTTGAGTTGGGTGACATTTCAACATCTCCTGAAAATAAGAAGGTTCCTCTATGCGAGGGAAGAAGTCAGCCTAGCACACAGGAACTCAATGGAATGAAACCTCTCTGTCATATAAGTATGAGTTTAAGAGAGTCAATATAAACACCTCACAATGAATTAAAAAAGAAAAGAAAAAGCTCCAACTTCCCTCCAGAAAAAAGTTTCAAATATTTCTGGACAAAAATCATAAAATATGAGAAGACATTGTCAGATAGTGATGAAGAGGAGGGTCCAGGGTAGGAACCTCTTTATCCAGCTAGTTGAAACCTACCCACAATAAAGCCATAGAGCCTTTTAGACAGACCAGCAAGAAACCATGTTCTATATTAGAATTTGCATTGCAAAGCCAGAGTAGGAAGTGAGAGCCTATGAATGACAGAAATTTACAGGGACACATCTCAAAGACAAGAACTATATCTAATCATTAAACCATGGAAGGTAAACACTGTTATGAAATGAGCTAACATGAACTGATTAAATGTGCCAAGAAGGTTGGGAAGATAGAAAAAAAGCATGAGATCAGACCTCGCCATGAAACATTGTTTTATTTGGGGCAATGGAAGTAGAGTTACAAAGATTCAAAAGATGGAAGTCAAAACCCAGGTTATAGCACAGAGAACAAGAAGACAAATTGATGTAATGCCAGGGAATCAACTTTCAGGAAACCTGAATATGAGAATGTTGGATGTTCTTCTGTTATCTCCAGTCCATGAGGGTGTGGACAGGGTGGTGGAAATTCAGAGAGAGGCAGGGTCTTATATTAGAAATATTGGTAGGATCAGGAAGAAAATCTCTTTTCCAAGGGATTTCATTCATAGCAAATCAAGGGGAAAACAGGATGGAGCTTCAGAGAGAGTGGCAGAGAGAGCACAGGACTTCAAAGATCTCCTGGATCTCCTTGTTTCATGGTTCTTCTAGCATCTGGCACTGTTACTTCCACCTGGATGGACACTGCTGCTGGCAAGATGAAGGGCATGGATGGCATTTCCACTGTGGTAGTGGACATGGCTCTGGGCATTTAGCAATACATGGCACATAACATTTGGGAAGACATGGCTCTGGACACTTGGGAATACATGGCTCAGGACATTTTGGAATACATGGTTCAGGGCATTTAGGAATACACGGCTTATAACATTTGGGAAGACATGGCTCCAAGCACTTGGGAACACATGGTTCAGGGCATTTAGGAATACATGATGTAGGGCACTTGGGAATACATGGCTCAGGGCACTGGGGAACACATGGTTCCCAACATATGGGTTGGCAAGGTTGTGGGCACATGGGAGGTGCTTGGCAAGGCTGTTTGCACTGCTGATCCCACTGGTAGGACATCTTTTCTAGATTTCTGTGATCTGAAACAAAGCAGACAGAGGTCACAGATAAGTAGATACTTTCAGGAAAAAGAAAACTCAAGCTCTTAAACCGACATCGCTCATACTCTAAGAAGTCTCCTTTTTCTAGATTGGGAGGTAATCAAATCTGCAATGGACTAGAAGTTAAAGATCTATTTTCAAACACTGAGTCTAACAGACACAATAGCTTTATAACTTTGTGTCCCTGAAGATATCTCAGACAAGATTTTTCCATCTCAAAATGAGATATAATAGGATCACACTGTTTACCTATTGAGTTCATACTGCTGTTATAAGAGAAAAACTCCATATATACACTGTACATTTCTATATCAACCAGAGCTGATACTGTAATCTCTCTATTCCCTTCTTCCTCCAAACACAATCAGAACAGAAAAATGTCCCTAGAGCCTCAAAGTTAAAGCATGAAGAATGCAAGCCCTACTTGGTCAATCAAAGATGGAAGGATTTCTAATATAGAAAAAACTATAGGTAATTTATGCATCACAGATATTTTATCATCAGGCAATAAATGATGGGGTAGAATAATTCATAATGACTATAGCCTAAGGCATGGACATAATGGACATAATCCTAAAACAAAAGAAATTGTTGACCTTAGAAGAGTTTTTATGATTAAAATTATTGTACTGTGTTCCCCTACCTTCCACATTTATTACTTATCTACTCATTTGTCTTTCAAGATAATTATCTGTCTTCAGATCTTTCTGTAAAATCTTTGGAAAACCTCAGCCCATGAAGGAAGGAACCAATACAGGTATACTATGAAACCACAGAGCAACTTCTGCAACTTCCATGGACCACTGTTTCACCAGCTATAAAAAGAAGGTACTATAGAGAAACACTGGGTTAGATAGTAGAATATATGAGTATGAGTTACTAGTCCACTAGTAAGTACTTATTGTGGACCGATCACTATGCTAAGCTATGGAGATAGGGGAAAAAAAGGCAAAATCACTGCCCACAATAGGAAGTGAACATTCTATTGAGAAGGCAAACATGTGAAAAAACAGGTTTGCATAAGAAATGTGGAATATTAATGGAATTGAATATTAAAGGAGATATTTTCTCATTCTGTCACAGTCTCTGAAAACAAGAGGACAAAAATCTGGAACTTCCCTGTCAATTCTAAATATTAGGAATAAATAATTGCAGAACAAATGCTCCATAGCTCTAGACTTTGACAAATGATCAGTGTGCATGAGTAAAAGTTTCAAGGGAAAGAACAAACTTATTAAAATACATAATTACCAAAATTACTAAAATGCTAATTTCCAAAATAAATCCACTTTCCTACAATTGCCACAAATATGGCACCTGAAAAAAGCCTTGAGGGAGCTAGGCTAGATCTTTTGAGAAAATGGGAGAGATTCCCTGCTGTCTCTGGAGCTTAGTCTCCCAAGTCTCTGACAGACCAGATTTCCTAGATTTTTCCTTGACTCTTCATTTTACAGTACACAGATGAGTCAATAAAATTCTTTCCCCAATTTTAAACAATTATCATGCAAAAAAACACATGAAGCTCACTTGATCACAAGGAGATGATTCAAAGAGAAAAAGAATCATAAAGAAATCATCTCATCTATTTCCTTTTTTTTTAGAAGCAAGGGGAACTGAATCCTAGTAAATGAGCAGTAAAGGTCATACAGATAGGAAGAAGTGACAGTCAGAATCTGAACCCAGGTCTTCTCATTCTCAATCTAGTCATGGACTTCAGTCTATTCATAGGCTGCTACCATGATATCTATCAGAGAATTTTACATTCAGATTAAATCTTTAAGTTTTAAGAAAATATGTAATTTGGAATACATGCTCTCTAAGGACAAAACTAGAAGAGAATTGAAAGACTCTCAAAAACAGCTTTCATTTTACTGATGATAATTTGAGGCTCAGCTAAAAAGTGACTTGACCAAGGCACCCCAGCTGTTTTGTAACAGGTCCTGGCCTCCTAATATCTGATTGGGGCTCTTTAATCAATATTGTTCATTTCAGAGGAAATTAGGAAAGATCAAAATAATCACAAGAATATCTCAAGTATACAGTAAAAATTGTAAATTTACAATATTTCACATAATATTCAAGCATAAAATGCTCTTAATGGTCACCAGCAGGCCAACAATGACCATTTACAAATGAGGGAAATGATGTGAAATCAAAAATAGTGACATCCTTAAAATCTTAAAGCTCATTAGGAGCAGAGCAAGAACTAGAACTCAGAACTCAAGAACTAGGACTCCCCAGCCTGTGTTCTCTTCACTCCACCAAAATGTCTCCTCTGTCTTTCAGCCTCCAAGAGAAACCCCAGACCCAAGATTAGCCCCGAAGAATCTCAAACTCACCAGATGCTCCAGCACAGATTGGGAATCAAGTGGCCAGTGAGTAGATGGCTGTTGTGTCACAAAGAGCCCCTTTATACGATTGCCCACAGGAAGCAGGGACAGTCCCAAACTCTGCTGTCCCAATTATCTCCTCAAAATATGTAATCCATCTACAATTCTGAAAATGACTTCCCGCACTCACCCTCATGACTAACTTTTCAACATTGTCTGCAAAAGGGTTTGGACAACTGGGCTGATGCTAGACAGGTGATGATCATAGCCTGATGGACTAAAAACTAGAAGGGACTAATAAAGCATAAGTTGATGTAGAGCTAAGGATTTCTATTTTTCCACGGATGTCTTTTGGTTAGAGTACAGAGACTCATGACCCAAACATACCCCCACCCAGTGAATCGGGTCTTTCACATTCCATCATTTTCATCACATCTACTAGGGAGCAGTGATTCATGGGCGACATCAGTGTTTGCCTTGGTTGCTCTACATGTCAGCTATAACATCCTTGAGAAAAGGGGGTGTCTTTGACTTTTCATTGTTTCCCAGATCCAAATATAGTGACTATCAGATAATAGACATAATAATTAATAATATTAACATAACAATTATATAAAGAAAATGATAAAAAAATACTTATGTGTTAAGTAAAAAACAGAATGGAATTTCAAAAGGGAGACTCAGAAACACCATGTATATGGAGGAAGAAGAGGAAAAATTTCCCTTTTTCATCCTGAATTTTTAGGCAGTTGGTTCTTATATATCTGAAGTAAAATTCATTGGGAAGGGGAAACAATTGTGGAAGAGGGGAGCAGGAAAAATAAGCCAAAAGGGTCTTTATTGTTTAATGGATCAAAGACAAAGTATTTGTCCTCTCATTCAATGCTCTCCACAGAATTAAGTTATATTGTTCAACAATCAACATTCCCAATTATTATCAAGGGAATCTTCTTATACAGTGTTCCTGGGCCCATTCATCTACTTTTTCATAATTGATCCCTGATAATAAGAACATACTCGCCTCTCACTTATTCTTCATGGATTTCCCCCTTTTCTTCAGAAAGCACATCTCAGGTGCCAAAGCAAATACCAGTCCTTTCCTGAAATCACCATTTATTGGCACATTCTAAAATCTGTTCATATTTCTTGCTTTTCAGTCAATCCATAAGTATTTTTAATATTAACAATTCCTATTTAATGACAATATTATTACATCTATTATCTTATCGTAACTGTATTGAGATGTGGAGCAGCAAAGGAAAACCAAGGCCAGTCCCTATTCTCAAGATATTCATAGTCTAATGGAGGCAACAAGTGGAAACAATTGTGTACAAATAAAGCATCCCCAAGATAGGTTCAAAATAATCAGGAGAGGGAAGTCACTACAACTAAGAAGAATTTGATAAACTCTTGATTGAAGATGAGACTTTCACTGGCACTTGAAGGAAGCCACAGTGAAATGGGGTACCTCAGAAAATGAGTCCAGGCACCCAGAAGTTCAAATTAGTGGAACCAATACTTAGTTATTAATCTATTGATTAATACCTAGTGGTCAGGACAACTTTCCTAGTGAAAACTGCCCTGAAATAAGATTATAAAGCAGTTTTTATAGGGTTCATGATACAAAGAAAATGTTCATAAATGAGACATAAAATTCAAAGGCAAACCTTATTGTCTGGCTATTCTGGTAGCAGTGTGGAATCCAGGATTTTCTACTGTATCTCTTATCCTGGACTGTGAGGGAGTAAAGGGAGTTATTTTCTCATGGGAATGTTATTTTGAGCTGTCCGACCTTCACAGAAAGCTCATTTCTGATTTCTACTTTTCCCCAGGGAAAAACAGGTTTTCTGGACAATGACTTAGTTACCTAACTTTAACAGAAGTCAGGAAAAGGAGAAGAGGAAGGAGAGCATTAGTGTTAAGCCTCCCAGTGTAATGAAACCATTCAGCCCTTGTCTTTGTATTCCCAGTACTGGACACAGGTCCTTGTACCTAGTACAAAGAGTATGCTTAGAATTGTTTGATGAACTGATTGGAATTGAGTTCTGGGTCTTATTAATAGAAATACAATGTCCTCTACAAGGAAGAAAATTACTCATCCCTCCATTGCCTTGGTCAGACAGCATCAGGAACATTTTTTCCAGGTTTTGGTTCCCTATTTGAGAAAAGACATTGTTAAGCAGAAACATATCCATGTGAAGAAAAATATGACTCCCAATCATGTCCTATAAAGACATGACTCAGGAAACATGAGGAAATCATTTAAAAATTTAAGGATATTTATCCTGCACAAGAAAAGGAAGGCATTACAACTAGTTTTTAATCTCTGAGGTGGTTGCAAGTAGAAAATTGGTTTCATGACTCAATGAACTTCTGAAGGGCTGGACAAGGATAAATGAATGAAAGATAGAGACAGATTTCAACTCAATAGAAGAAAAAAATCCCGATGATGAGAGAAGTCTAGCAATGAATGAGGTTGATTTCCCCATGAGTCAATCAACCATAATATAATTATTAACTATGTATTGAGCTCTATGAGAAACTCTGAGAGTACAAGGAAAGATAAAAGATTGGTCCACTTCTTAAAGAATTTACATTCTACTGGTTAGAGAAAAACAAGGAAAAAATACACAAAACAAGATATATTCAAAACAAATTGAGAACAATAAAGGGAGAGAAGGCACTTAAATTCAGGGTGACATTCAGTTTCCCTTCACTGAAATAATTCACAGAGTTAACTTTTATTCTAGTAATATTTTTATTGTATTTTTCCCAGTTATGTGTAGAAAGAATCTTTAATGTTTATCTTCTGATAATTTTTATGCAAATTATCTCCTTCTTCCCTCCCCTACAGTAAGTTATCTGATATATGGTTATACATGTGCTATAACAGAATACATAATGTCATGTTCCTCATGTTGTAAAAGAGGACATATATAGTACATATAAAATGAAAGCTCCATCATTTCCTAATATGGTCCTGGATAGAATTTTTCATCATAAGAAATAGGTATCTTTTAGAGATAATCTTTGGAGGTTATATAGAGATGTTGTTTTGGTGATGAGAATGAATGGCCTGCTGAATCCCACTTCCACTTAACCACTTAAAAGCCCAATAAGTGTTTTAAAATGAATTTATTTTTCAAAAGTATAGAAAAAAATTTCTTTCTAATGTCAAGAAGAAGGTAAATCTCTTGAACCCTACACATTACCTGTAAGGATGGATCCAGTTGGCAATGGTTGGTAATGGAGTCAGAGAAAAGGATGAAGCTGGCTATACTAACAGAGGGGAGGGGAGTGAGTGAATAGAATTCTTTCCTCTCCCCCTCCTAAGGCAGTTAGAGCCCTTGAATAAAAGTTTTAACAGAAACCCCTTGTAGATTAAGAAATGGAGGCTATTTTGACTTGGCTATCCCAGGGCTGAATTGGTTGACAGATAGGATTTAATCCCACAGAAATTAGCAACTTCCACTGTTAGAAGATTATTCCCCAAAGCTTAAGGTAGATGTAGGTTCAGGATGCCTTCAAAACAGCAGTCTTGCCCTCTGGATAACAGCTATGCTTAGTGCTGGCCTGGAGGAAGATCTGGCCCAAGTTATGTATGAAATTGGTTGGTAAAGCTTAAAATATAACTTCACACTGGCTCACAAATTTAACAAGGGAAGGGATTTATTAATTTCAGGGAAACAGGGAAAGAGAGTAAATTCTAGGATTGAGGGTAAGGAAAGCTACCTAATATTTCCCAGAAATTAGTTAGATATAGCAATCCCCAGAGGGGAATGCTTGTGAATAACTAATACTTCTAACTCCCTCACAAACTGACTTTCTCTTAATCTAATGTTATCAAGTTTAAGTTGGTGAAGATAATCTTGATTGTAGATCTATATTGATTAGAAATTAACTGAGATACTGCACATGAGGTATTTACCCAGTGCACACAGCCTGGTTTAGTCTGTATGGAGTAAACAGCAAAGTAATACCCTGCTCCCTGAGGTCAGAGATGAGCTAACAAATAGAGAAGCAATTCCTACCCTTTTCCCAGCGACCTTGATCCCCAAAGTGTCCTTGCCCAGCTGGGTGTCCTGCTTTTTATACCCACATTCTTAACTGACCCAACTGACCCCTTTCCTGGTGATCTGGGGGGGTACTGTGGAATTCTGTGAGGCATTTTCACCCCACTAAAGATCATACATGTTACAGAAGAAGGTAAATCTCTTGAACCCTACACATTACCTCAGACTTTGAGTATTAGAGAGAGAAGAGGTCCACAGCTTAACTCCATCACTCTATAACATAATTGCACCAAGTTTAAGTCCAAAGGCACTCTAGAACCTTCCCTCTGGTCTAGAATCCTCTCTCTAAGGTAGGCATAGGTAGAACTCCCAGGCCTATGGAGCTCACCAAATGATTCTTGAACTGAAATGGGACAAATAAAATGGAGAAAAATCCCAAAACTGATTTTCACAGCAAAAGCTAATAAAATTGGAGTCCCTTACTCCACAACTCATTGTACAGTTCATAAGCTTTGGGTGAAAAATAATTTAATCCACTGACCACTGCCATAAAGAGAGCAAGATTATTCTTATCTGGTAGTTTCTAAAATATCTCTGTTCAAGCTAAGATACAGAGAATATTTTGTACAAGCCTTTGAATTGAAACTTGGTTCCCTAAGTAAAACAAGAGAATAAGAAACCACTAAGGAGGTATTACAATGATCCAAAAATGAATTGTTGAGGCCTTATATTAGTGTGTTGGCAGTAGCAATGTAATAGAGATTGATTCAGGAGTTAAAAATGAATCAATGAATTAAAAACATTTAATTATTTTTTTATTAAGAGTTATTCTTTCAGTCCTAAAGTTTAGGCTCCTCCTAAGGTAAAAAATAGACAGATTATAAAAACATGTATTCAGAACTTTCCTCTCTTCCCATATTGCTTGAAATAACATATACTACCCCACCCAAAAGCAAAAGAATGAAAGTATAGAAAGGGCAGAAAATAAAGAGAATTAGTGGGGGAAATGAGATAAAATATTTCTTAGAAAATGGCAAAGCAAAAAAGAAAGCATTTCACAATTTTTCAATGTCAGTTATCCACAATGCATTTTCTTTTAATACCTCTTGTTAAAAACCACAACCATAACCAACACAAATAAGTAGTAAAATAAATGCTTGTTGAATATAGGAATGTGCAAATGTTACATTTCCCCCCCTGGAATTACCTGGTTGGGATACTTAAATTCTTTCCTAACCAAATGTCCATCTTTACCTAGTCCCTGAATTTTGCCATTATTCATAGACTCAGAAGATTTCTAGAAAGAACCCAACATAAAGATATAGATCATAGATAGTACCTATCTTATTGCCAACTCTGCTATCATCTTTTGCCAAGAAACACAGATAACTGGAGGGACTGGGAAGTTATTGCATTAAAGATAGTACCAATAGGTATGCAAAAATCCTCCAGGATTAGATCTGTTATTAGGGAGCAGAAAAAGACTGCAAGCAGACACAGTTTTTTCCTTCTGGAAAATAAAGAGAAGTATTCTCAGAATCAGCAGAAAACAACTACCAAAATTGGGATGGGTACATGAAATTTAAAGGAAAAGAGATAATTGAGTGATTGTGATCAATGGTCAGTAGGAAAAAGACAAGAGGGAGCATAGAACATTCCAACTATCTCATCTTCACCAGTAAGTTGGCATCAAATCATGTGAGAACTATCACTGCTGATAAAGGTGGACAAAGGGCTCTCTATTACAAGACAGGGAAATATTAGAGCAAACCATAAATGGAAGGAGTAGAAAAGGAAAAGATTTAAGATGAAATCAATATAGCACAAGCATTCAAGAGAGCACAAAGGAAGGGTCAGTCATTTTAGAGTGAGACACTGGAAATGTTGGCTTGAGATTTATAGGAATGAGGAAGTGGGAAGGGAGGGATGAAGAATCAGTTTTGAATGGTGACAGACAAAGTTTAATAATCACTGAGATGGGGAGGCTCTAAAGGAATGAGTTTCTAAATCATTGACCAAAGGTTTTAGAGAGATTGTCAACTTCAAAAGAGGTTTAGCTTTACATTCCAGTGCTTCCAGGATATAACAAAGATTTTAGCTGAAAGGACAAGTAGATGGAAGTTGACTGAATGCTATTTCTCTCACTTCATTAGGCATAGAACAAGTCTACAAATAGGAGTAGAATTAGGTGATGTTTCTAAGTCCCCAGCAGACAAAAAGTTTCCTCTACAAGAGGGAAGAAGTCATTCTAGAAAGTAGGAACTCAATAGAATGACATCTCTCTGTCATGTAAGTAAGAATGGAAACGAACCAATATAAGTATTATACAGCTATTACGAGAAAAAGAAACAGCCCCAACTTCTCTTCAGAAAAAGTCTCATATATTTCTGGACAAGAATTACACCAGATGAGAAGATATTATCAGGTAGTGATACAAAAGAGGACCCCGACTAGAGGCCCCGATATCACTCCAGTTGAAACCTACCCACATTAAAGCCACAGAAGCTTTCATACAGAACAGTAGGAAAATATCTTCAACGTGAGAATTTGCATTGCAAATCCAGAATAGAAATTGATAGACTATGAAGAACAAAAATTCACAGAGACACATTTCAGAGACAAGACCAACATCTAATCATTCAGCCATGGAAATAAAACACTATTAAGAAATGAGCTGAAGACACACACAAGTTCAAGGTTAAGGTATGAGCAAAATCTTTTGGGCGTCAAATGAGAAAAAGAAGGCAGGAGTGGCTATCATGATCTCTGACAAAGCCAAAGTAAAAATAGATATGATTAAAAAAGACAGGGAAGGTCATTACATCCTGATTAAAGGCAGTATAAACAATGAGGAAATAACACTGCTCAATATATATGCACCAAGTGGTATAGCATCCAAATTCATAAAGGAGAAACTGGCAGAGCTCAAGAAGGAAATAGATAGTAAAACCATAATAGTGGGAGATCTAAATATTCCTCTTTCAGATCTAGATAA
>NC_058133.1:170615134-170698605 GCF_016433145.1 Gracilinanus agilis
TATGATAAGCAAAGAAGGAGTCCTACCAAATTCCTTTTATGACACAAATATGGTACTGATTCCAAAGCCAGGTAGACCAAAAACAGAGAAAGAAAACTATAGACCAATCTCCCTAATGAACATAGATGCAAAAATCTTAAATAGAATATTAGCAAAGAGACTCCAGCAAGTAATTAAGAAGGTCATCCACCATGATCAGGTAGGATTCATACCAGGAATGCAAGGATGGTTCAACATTAGGAAAACCATCCACATAATTGACCATATCAACAGTCTAACAAACAAAAATCACATGATTATCTCAATAGATGCTGAAAATGCCTTTGACAAAATACAGCATCCATTCCTTTTGAAAACATTGGAAAGTATAGGAATAGAAGGACCCTTCCTAAAAATAATAAACAATATATACCTAAAACCATGACCAAGCATTATATGCAATGAGGATAAATTAGAAGCCTTCCCAATAAGATCAGGAGTGAAACAAGGATGCCCATTATCACCTCTATTATTCAACATAGTACTAGAAACACTAGCAGTAGCAATTAGAGAAGAAAAAGAAATTGAAGATATCAAAATAGGCAATGAGGAGACTAAGCTATCACTCTTTGCAGATGATATGATGGTCTACTTAAAAAATCCCAGAGAATCAACTAAGAAGCTTGTAGAAATAATCAACAACTTTAGCAAAGTTGCAGGATACAAAATAAATGCACGCAAATCATCAGCATTTCTATATATTTCCAACACATCACAACAGCAAGAGGTAGAAAGAGAAACACCATTCAAAATCACCCTAGACAATATAAAATACTTAGGAATCTATCTACCAAAACAAAGACAGCAATTATATGAAAACAACTACAAAACACTTTCCAAACAAATAAAACTGGACCTCAACAATTGGAGAGCCATTAACTGTTCATGGGTAGGACGAGCTAACATAATAAAAATGAACATCCTACCCAAATTAATTTACCTATTTAGCGCCATACCTATCAAATTACCAAAAAACTTCTTTACTGAATTAGGAAAAACTATAACAAATTTCATTTGGAATAACAAAAGATCAAGAATATCAAAGGAAATAATGAAAAAAAATGTGAAGGAAGGGGGCCTAGCAGTACCAGATATCAAACTATACTATAAAGCAGCAGTCATTAAATCAATATGGTACTGGCTAAGAGATAGAAGGGAGGATCAGTGGAATAGACTTGGGGTTAATGATGTCAGCAAGACAGTGTATGATAAACCCAAAGAGCCCAACTTTTGGGACATGAATCTACTATTTGAGAAAAACTGCTGGGAAATTTGGAAAACAATATGGGAGAGATTAGGTTTAGATCAACATCTCACACCCTACACCAAGATAAATTCAGAATGGGTGAATGACTTGAATATAAAGAGGGAAACTATAAATAAGTTAAGTGAACACAGAATAGTATACTTGTCAGATCTCTGGGAAAGGAAAGATTTTAAAACCAAGCAAGAGTTAGAGAAAATTACAAAATGTAAATTAAATGGTTTTGATTATATTAAGCTAAAAACCTTTTGTACAAACAAAAACAATGTAGTCAAAATCAGAAAGGAAACAACAAATTGGGAAAAAATCTTTATAACAAAAAACTCTGACAGGGGTCTAATCACTCAAATATACAAGGAGTTAAAGCAATTGTATAAAAAATGAAGCCATTCCCCAATTGATAAATGGGCAAGAGACATGAATAGACAATTTTCAGATGAAGAAATCAAAACTACCAATAAGCACATGAGGAAGTGTTCTAAATCTTTCTAAATTAAAGAAATGCAAATCAATACAACTCTGAGGTATCACCTCACACCTAGTAGATTGGCTTAAATGATAGAAGGGGAGAGTAATGAATGTCGGAGGGGACGTGGCAAAATTGGGATATTCATGCATTGCTGGTGGAGCTGTGAACTGATCCAACCATTCTGGAAGACAATTTGGAACTATGCTCAAAGGGCTATAAAAGTATGCCTGCCCTTTGATTCAGCTATACCATTGTCGGGCTTTTACCCCAAAGATATCATAGATAAACAGACTTGTACAAAAAAAATATTTTAGCTGCGCTTTTTGTGGTGGCAAAAAATTGGAAAATAAGGGTATGCCCTTTAATTGGGGAATGGCTGAGCAAATTGTGGTATAAGCTGGTGATGGAATACTATTTTGCTCAAAGAAATAATAAACTGGAGGAATTCCATGTGAACTGGAAAGACCTCCAGGAAGTGATGCAGAGGGAAAGGAGCAGAGCCAGAAGAACATTGTACACAGAGACCAACACACTGTGGTAAAATCGAATGTAATGGAATTCTGTACTAGCAGCAATGCAATGACCCAGGACAATTCTGAGCGACTTATGGTAAAGAACGCTACCCACATTCAGAGAAAGGACTACCGGAGTGGAAGGCAATTGCTTGAACACATGGGTTGAGGCGGATATGATTGGAGATGTAGACTCGAAGCTACCACACCAATACAACTATCAACAATTAGGCAATTGGTCTTGATCAATGACACATGTTAAAACCAGTGGAAATGTGCATTGGCTTTGGGGGCTAAGACAATTAGGCAATTGGTCTTGATCAATGACACATGTTAAAACCAGTGGAAATGTGCATTGGCTATGGGGGTGGGGGAGGTCAGGGAATGAAGGGGAAGGTGGGAGCAGGAATCATGTAACCATGTTAACTTTTCTAAAAAATCAATATTATTAATGTTAAAAAAAGAAGCTCTCATATTAAAGGATTAGAAAGCTTTGAATATGATATTCCAGAAAGCAAAAGATCTAAGTTTAAAACCAAGAATCACCTAACCAGCAAAACTGAGTGTATTCTTTTGGGAAGGGAAAGTGTCATTTAATAAAATAGACCATTCATAATGAAAAGACAGATAAGTTGATGTTCAAAGACAAGACCAAAGAAAAGCCTTAAAAGGTAAATAAGAAAGAGAAAATTTAGGGGATTTCATCAGTATTAGATCAATTAGAAGGAGAATATATAGACAGAGGAGGAAACTGATTAGGACAATATGATTTGTAAAAAAAGGAGGAGTGAAAAAGAAGATTGCATTAAGCAAAAAAAGAAGGAAGATGTGGACTCAGAAAAGTTATCTTACCTAAAGAAGGGTGAAAAACTATTACAGTGGAGGGGGTGGGGGATGAATTCAGTGTCAGAAAATGCTTAAACCTTACTCTCACAATAATTGGCTCATAGAGGGATTAACAACCATACTCATTCTGGTATAGAATCGTATCTTATTTTAAAGAGAATCAGGAGGAAAGTAAGACAAGAGGGTGAGGAGTAGAATAGAAGAGATAGAGAAGAAGGATGTGGTGATTAAAAAAAAACATTTGTGAGGAGGGACAGAGTGAAAGGAGATGTAATGGAATCAAGATGGAAATGAATACACAGTTGATAATCATATTCGTGAATGTGAATGGGATGAATTTACCCTTAAAATAGAAGTGGATAGCAGAGTGGATTAAAAATGAGAATCTTACAATATGTTCTTGACAAGAAAAACATTTGAGGCAAAGAGTCGCATATAGAGTAAAGATAAGGGGATGTAATGGAATTTATTGTTCATCATTTGAATTTTTAAAAAACAGTAGCCATCATGATCTCAGACAAAACTAAAGCAAAAATACACCTAATTAAAAGAGATAAGGAAGGAAATCACATCTTGCTAAAGGGTCTTATAGACAACAAAGTAATATAAATACTAATCATATATGCGCCAAATGATATAGCCTGCAAATTCTTAAAGGGAAAATGAAATGAGCTTCAAGAGGAAATAGACAGTAAAACTTTACTGGAGGGGGCTTTCCCACCTTTCAGATCTAGATAAACCTAAACAAAAAATAAACAAAAAATAAGTAAAGGAAGTGAATGAAATTTTAGAAAAGTTAGAACCAATAGATCTCTAGAGAAAACTGAATGTGAATAGAAAGAAATATACCTTCTTTTCAGTGGTTCATGACACCAACACAAAAATTGGCCATGTATAAAGGCATAAAAACTACACAAACAAATGTAAAAAATTGGTAAAAGTTAATGCATTCTTTTCAATCATAACTCAATAAGAATTATAATCAATAAGGATCCGTGGGAAGACAAATAAAAAATATTTGGATAATAAATAATATATTGCTTTAAAAAGGGGATAGGTAAAAGTATAATTATAGAAAGAAGCAATAATTGCATCAAGAAGAATGATCATGAGGGAACAACATATCAAAATTTATGGGATACAGCCAATACAATATTTGGGGGAAAGTTTATATCTCTAAAATCTTTGATCAATAAAATGGACAAAAAAACAGATCTATGAATGGGGCATGCAACGAAAAAACTAGAAAAATAAAAAATTTTAAAATCTCAATTAAAGACAAAATTGGAAATCCTGAAAAATTAAAGGAGAAATTAATAAAATTGAAAGTAAAAAAAACATTGAAGTAATAATAAGACTAGGAGTTGTTTTATGGAGGATGTGGAACCAAATACAATAGATTATTTAATTTGATTTAAAAAAGGAAAGAAAAAATGTGAGAGTCTGTGGGGGGGGAGGTAGGGATGGGAGTCAGAACAAGGACCTAGGACTTCCTCAAGTAAGTACTGGGGAAAAAAGAGGCAAGTCAAAGTTTGGGGTCTGAAGGGTCTCAACTGCTGGTGGCAATTGAATTCAGTTTATTGAGTGAACAGCACAAGCTTATAAAGGCAAAAACCACAAAGAAAGAATTTTCTCATAATAATATGAACCATTTTCCCATACCAAGAGTTAGCCTTGAGAGGGGGCCTTGAGCAAAGGACTATAGGTAGGGGTATGCAGGAAGATAACAGGAACTGAGAAAGGGGAGATACCAAGAGTCAGGTAAACATATTCTTCTGCCTGGGAAAAGGAGCCTGGATAAAAGGGGAAAAGGTTATTGCCTCAATCTGCTATTTTCTTGGTAGGAAATGTGGAAACTGAGGGATTTCAGATCTTTGTCTTACTCAGACCCTGGACTTCACCTGACATCAGGGGCCTCAAACCTTTGCCTTTTCAGACCCCGAGACCTCAGTCACTGACAAAGAAAATCAAATAATCAGTATTAAAATGAAATGGGAGAACTTATCTCCTAAAAAGAGGAAAATAAAATAATCATTAGGAACTATTTTCCCCAATTATATGACAATAAATCTGACAATCTAAGTGATATGCATGAATATTTTTAAAAATGTAAATTTCCCAGATTATCAAAAGAGGAAATAGAATAACAATCCCATCTCAGAAAAAAGAAATTGAACAACTCATCAATGAATTCACTAAATAAAAATCCCTAGAGCTAGACATGAATTCTGTCAATCATTCAAAGAACCATTTATCCCCATACTATATAAACTATTTGGGAAAATAGGCAGAGAAGGAATCCTACCAAATCCTTTTTATGACACAAATATAGTACTACAATTTAACCAGGAAAAGTAAAAGTGAGAGAAAAAAATATAGGTCAATATCTTTAATGAATATAGATACAAAATTTAAAAATAAAATACTAGCAAGGAGATTACAGCAATATATCACAAGGATCATTTCCTAAAACCAAGTGAGATTTATACCAGGAATTAAGACTGGTTTAATATTAGGAAATCTGTCAGCATAACTGACCATATCAATAACCAAATTAACAGAAATCATATGATTGTCTCAGTAGCTGCAGTAAAAATCTAAGATAAAATACAATACACATTCCTATTAAAAACACTTGATGGGGGCAGCTGGGTAGCTCAGTGGATTGAGAGCCAGGCCTAGAGACGGGAGGTCCTAGGTTCAAATCTGGCCTCAGACACTTCCCAGCTGTGTGACCCTGGGCAAGTTACTTGACCCCCATTGCCTACCCTTACCACTCTTCTGCCTTGGAGCCAATACACAGTATTGACTCCAAGACGGAAGGTAAGGGTTTAAAAAAAAAAAAAAAAAAAAAAAAAAAAAAAACACTTGAAAGCATAGGTAAAAAAATGGCCCATTCTTTTACATGATAAATAGTATCTATATAAAACTGTCAGTGAGCATTATCTGTAATGGAAATGTTAAAAGTCTTCCCAGTAAGATTAGGTATGAATCAAGCTGCCCATTATTACCACTATTATTTAATATTTTACTAGGAATGCTAGCTCTAGCAATAAGAAAAAATTAAAGGAATAAAATAGGAAATGAAGAAACTAAAGTATCACTCTTTACAGATGATATGATGGTATTAGAGAATCCTAGGTAATCAACTACAGAATTAGTTGAAATAATTAATAACTTTAGTAAAGTTGCAGGATGCAAAATAAATCCACATAAATCATTAGCATTTCTATATATCAGCAACAAAGTTCATCAGCAAGAGATAGTAAGAGAAATTCTGGAAATCTACTTGCTGAGACAAAGGAATTATATGAACACAATGACAAAACACTTTTCAGCCAAATAAGGTCAGATGGAAACAACTAGATCAATCAATTTACTTAGGGTTTTATTTTGGTATGTGCTTTTACAAAAATTCCCAGAATGGAAGTATGTTTTGCATGATAATACAAGTATAGCTCAGATTAAATTGCTTAACGTCTCTGAGTGGGGGGAGAGAAGGGAGGCAGACAGGTTGAATCTTATAATTTTTTAAGACATGTTGAAAATTATCATTATATGTAGTTGGAGAAATAAAATATCTTTAAATTAAAAAATAAATAACAGCGATGTGTAATAATGATGAATAAGGTCTTTTCTCACTCTTAGGCACTAGGATTCTCAGAGTCCTTTGAGATCATCAAAAATTTCCAACACAAAACTTTTCCTCTAAACAGAGAAAATAGCACAAGGATTATCCTACAGATAATCTTGCCCAGAATATTGTTCTCTTGCCTCTGAATAGCTTTAGTAATCTATTTTTTACATTTTTCATTCACTTGATTATTTTTAAAGACAAATATGTCTTGATTATTTCCATTGTTGAGAAATTGGTATCGAAAACTCTTGGGCATAAAGAAATAGATCAGAGATAGTCCCTCTCTTACTGCCATATCTGATATCCTGTTTTCTCTTGAAATCCCAATTAAGTGGAGGCACTGGCAAGTTATTGTATTGCAGAGAATATCAATATGTATCCCAAAGCCCTTTAGTATTAGGGTTTTTTTTTTATTGTGGAGCAAAAATAACACACACACACACACACACAAAACCTGTAAGCCAGACAGTTTTTTCCTTAAGAACCAAGAGAAGTGTTATGTGGATCAGTAGAAAATAACTACCGAAATTGTGATAGATGATTAAATATAGAGTGAGTGAAGCTTAAAGGAAAAGAAATCATTGAGTGATTGTGATCAATAATGAGTAGCAAAATAGCATTAGTAAGGAAGGATTTTTTCTATTTCCCCTCAACCAGGGAGTTGGAAAAAATGTATCTGAGTACTATCAGTGCCGGAAAAGGTAGACAAAAGTCTCCCCATTACAAGAGAGGGAGGTATTAGAGCAAGCCAGAAGATGGGAAGAGTAGAAAAGAGAAGATTTACGAAGAAAACAAATATAGAGCAAGCATTCAAGAGAGCACAGAGGATGGATCGGTCATTTTAGAGTGAGATATTGGAGGTGTTGAGTTGAGATTGATGGGGATTGTTAGGGTCCTTTTTTGGGTGAGCCCAAGGAAACAAGACAGACGATGCAAAACACACAGAGAGTAGAGCTTTATTAAGTTACACAGGTACATACGCGGGGGAAGAGACCGAAAGGAGTCGTCTCCCCCCCCAAGTAAATTCGCAACACCCTTTATATAGTTCATAGCAAGACTTAGAGCAAAGGTGGTTATCACTTTAAGGGCATGGTCTATAGGCTCGCACAGGGGCCCTTTGGGTGGGTTGTATACAAGGTCTTATCTAGGATACACACTTCAGCTTGCAAGGGGTCTTATTTAACATACACACAGGCCTGTAGGTTTGGGCAAGGGTCAGTTTGGCCATCCACAGGATGAGGGAGTGGGTAGGGGGAGATCATTGTGAACAGCGCCAGATAAAGTTTAATAATCCTAGAGATGGGGAAGCTATAAATGTGTGAGAATTTATTAATTATTTGATGAAGAGTTTTGATAGTTTACAAACATTAAAAGGGGTTCAGCCTTAAAGTCCAGTCCTCTTAGGATGTAACGCAGCTCAGCTGAAAGGACAAGAAGAAGGAAGCTGACTGAATGACATTCCTCTCTCTTCAGTATATTTAGAACAGGCCAGGAAATAGTAGCAGGTTTGGATGACATCTGTTATAATAAATGATACTCCTCTACTAGATGTATGTAGATGAAGTATAGAGAGAGGATGGGATGACACCTCCCTCCTTTATAACAGTTGCCCAGGCAGGATCCTTTAGGTCCCTTCAGGACCCATCTGGGGTTAATTGATATTATTTAATGGGCTCTTTAGCTGGGGATCTGACTGCATCTCTCCCTTCCCAAAGAAGCTTTGAATAACCACTTCAGGAAGGTACTTTAAACTTTGATTGTATTTAACAAAGAAGGATAATGGGATTGGATAGAGGTATTGGGAGACCCTAATTAAATGATAATGATGAATCTAAACTGTAGGCAAGTGAATGAATTAAGATGATTAGCTTCTCTCTGGTACAGCCTGGTCAGAGCCACACCAGAGCAGGCAAACTGCTGTATGATCTTTCAGCTTGTTCTTCACTAGATGATATGCCTAACCAGTTTGAGATATCCACCCCTTTCCACCCTCTTCTTCTTCTCCTGCCCACTTTCCAGATCCCTCCCGGGCCATGGGAAACCTAGATAACTAAGATGATTGATTTCCTAATTTCTAGGGGCAGTAGAATCAGAGATGATGGTCTGGGTACAGGTTGTTGATGGTACAAGAACAAACAGGAGGAGTTTGCAAGGTTGAGTCTGCAAGTCTCAATCCCACAAAAGACCAGGATCCACTGATCTCAGGTCTCAGGGAAAGAAGGAACCCCTGCCAGGGCTGCCAGGGTGATTTTATACCCCCTGTGCCAACTGCCCTCTCCTGTGTCCACCATTTTGTTTTTGGAAATTTCAACCTGTAAATTTCCAGCTGATCTTGTCTGTAGATGATCTCTACTCTATACTAATCTTAACTATGTGTTCCTATCCCATTAACTATCCCTTCCCAAAAAATAATAAATCCTACCTTATCTAATGCCTTAACTAACTAACTAGCCTAAAGCTAATGACAAGGGTTTAGGATAGGGTTTCTCTGGGAAAGTGTGGGATTTGAATACAACAGTTTCCATAACACATCAGTTGAACATCAGTATAACATATAAACATTATCAGAACATTTAAGACTAATCATCTATGCTATTTCCTAACACTAAGATAAAGAAATTTTCAACAACTCTGTCTATATTACTACTACTAACTTCCAACAACATTTCTAATTCACATTAAACTCTAACATTTCTATTCCCTAATCTATGGTTAGAAAAATTAGTCTGTCAGTAAATCTTATACTATAGTTAATGTGTTAGTAAATTAGTTTAATTCCTAACTAACCTACACCACACAATGTCTACCTAACATTCTTTCAAACAATTCTATTTGAACACTTATAACTATTTACACTGACCCTATACTGGCTAAAATTTGAACATCTCTACATCTACTCTTTCCCTACGGGTTAGTAGACTTATGTTATACATGTTATTAAAAATATTACATATGGGGGGCAGCTGGATGGCTCAGTGGATTGAGAGCCAGGCCTAGAGACAGGAGGTCCTAGGTTCAAATCCAACCTCAGACACTTCCCAGCTGTGTGACCCTGGGCAAGTCACTTAACCCCCATTGCCTAGCCCTATAACAAATAAAAAAAAATTAATACAGAAGGATATATATAAAAAGATATTAGGGTTTAAAAAAAAATAAAAAAATATTACATATGTACAAGGTTTTTATGTGATGTTCCTATGACATGACTACTTTAGACCTTGCAAGGAATCTTAATTCTCTTGCTCATTCGGGTCACTGTAGTTTATTCAACTATATACATCTATTTACATTATGTACATGTGATGTGTATTTTAATATGACTACGTATTGGACTCATGACCTAACACTTACTGCTTGGGTTTATACTCACCTTCTTATTCAGAATCCCTCTGTCAATCAGCTTATGTCCTGTTACATGCATTCTATATGTGCATTTCCCTTGTGATTAGTGTCTGAATGTGAAAACCTTGCACCGATGCAAACCTAATCTTCATCCGCTGATCTCTCCTTGTGAGTCTCCTGTTGATGATGTCCAAGTCACAGCTGTTGTCACAGTTCAGGTCCTTGTACAGTCTGTTAGTGCAATGTCTCCTCTCATCCTTGTGCTGGTCATGATGTCCTGATGTCTCTGGAACTCTGGAACTCTTCGGGATTTCATCTCTCTTCTCCTTTGCTGGATACCCGTCTTGCTGTTGTCGACTTGATTGAAGAATCCCTGGATCAGGAACCAATGATGTTATGTCAAAATCTGCGTTGCCACAAAATTCTTTTATGAGACTTCTTGCTTGCACTTGTCTTAGATGGAAATATGTAATGTTTAGACTAATATTCTGTTTCTTCTTCTTCACCACTGCTAAGTTCTGATAGATTTAACTGTTGATCTTCATGAATGAATGAGGCATTTCAAATCAATGATTTGAGTGTCATGTTCCTGATATTGATCTGTTTCTTGGTGTTTTCTTGTTTGAGGCTTTGTTCTCAAATATGATCTTTTGCTTTGAGGTTCTATCTCTATGCCAAATTCTGTGTCTTGTGTTTGAGACTGCATGCTTTGCTGAGATTCTGTTTCTTGCATTTTAGACTGATTGCTTGATGAGGACTTGGCTTTCCTGAGGTCTTTCTTTAGGTGGGTATAATGATACCACGCATCTTTACCCTTAACCTTTACAGAGGATGGTGTTACTAGGATAATTTCATGAGGACCATTCCATTTTGGTTGTAAATCTGATTTTCTTGTGAAATTTCTGATATATACTTTATCTCCCGGCTGATAATTATGTAGACTAAAGTCAAGTGGAACTCTTTGTTGTATTAAAGATAACTTTTGTAGTTCATCCAATCTCTTTTTCAATAAGGTGACATACTCATAAATTTTGCACTCAATCCCCAAATGTGATAGGTAAATAGTGTCTCATGGAGCTTTCCCTATCCATGGTTGCTGACCATATAATAGTTCAAACGGTGACAAATGTGTTTGACTATTTGGTTGACTTCTCAAATAGAAAAGTGCCATAGGTGAAACATCTGGCAATTTAAGATGACTTTCTGTACACAGCTTTCCAATCATTGATTTCAGAGATTGATTGGTCCGTTCCACAGCTCCAGATTATTGAGGTCGATAGATAGAACACAGGGGTCTCTTGATCCCTAACACCTGGTAGATTTGTTTTAAAATAAAATTTGCAAAATAACTACCAGTCAGATGATATCACTGATGGAATAGAGAACCTTGGAATTATCTCCCTCAATAGCATCTTTGCTACAAAAGCTGCATCATTTTTCTTAGCTGGGAATGCTTCTGGCCATTTAGTCAGATTGTCCTCTATCACGAGTATGTACCTATATTGTTGACATCTTGGTATTGTGACATAATCTATCTGTAGGCACTCAAACTTTATGAACGCCACTGGTTTTCCTCCAAAGGCGTTGGTCTTAATTATAACTTTGTTGTATTGTTGACACACTTTACAACTGTCACACACTCTTTTGGCATCAATTGTCACTCCTACTGCTATCCAGCTTTTGTGAATTCTGTCTACCACTCCTAAAACTCCATAATGGCCTTTCCTATGCACTGCTGCACATGCAGTATGGTGCAGTAATTTCGGCAAAAGCAGTTTACCAGAGATTGACATCCACACTCCATTCACCAGAGTGGCTCCAAGATTTTTCTGCCAATATTCCACTTCCTTTTGTGAATAAGCTTGTAGTAGTTCATCTTTATCCACTAAGGCTAAGTGAAATACAGCTTTTGGTCCACATCTGGCTGCAAATTTCGCCGAAACGTCAGCTCTATGATTGCCTATCGATACTGGTCCCATTATCTTTTGATGTGCTCTGCAGTAAATGACAGATAACTTTGATGGTAATTGTATGGCCTCTAACAATTTGCTAATCAGTTTCCCATATGCTATTGCTTTCCCATTAGATGTTATGAACCCTCTTTTCTTCCAAATTTCTCCCGAAGAATGCACGATCGAAAATCCATACTTCAAGTCTGTAAAAACATTAATCGCCTTGTTTTTACCAATTTTAAGTGCTTGAGTCAATGCAATGATTTCTTCCCCTTTAGCTGAGATGTCTGGCCCAAGCGCTGCATACCATAGGGTTTCATTCTGGGTAGTTACAGCTGCTCCAGAAACTCTTTGCCCATTATGATGGTAACTCGAACCATCACAAAAAAGTGTAAAATCGGCTTCTTTCATAGGAATATCAGAAAGATCTTCTCTAGCCTTTTGTACTAGTTCTAATGTATCCTTACAAATACGAAGACTATCCCCATCTAATGGAAGTTCTGGGATAAGAGTTGCTGGATTGTTGGATTTACACTTATGGAAGGTTAAGTTCTCATTTGTTAACAAAGTAGCTTGGTACTGAGAGAGCCACTGAGAAGTGAAAGCCTGCAGATTTGCATTCCTCAGTGTGGTTTCAATTTGGTGCTGGGAATACAATCTGAACTCCCCTCCCAGAACCAGCTTAGAACTCTTCCTAATCATCAGAGCTACAGTAGCAATAATCTTCAAACAGGAAACCATTCCCTGGATAACAGGCTCTAGAGTAGAACTGTAATATGCCACGGGTCATAGGTTGCTTCCTAAATACTGTGTGAGCACTGCACAAGCTATTCCCTTATCCTCATGGATAAACAGATGAAAAGTTTTGTTGTGATCTGGAATGCCCAGTGCAGGAGAAGAAAGAATTGCTGACTTTAACTTCTTAATGGCATGTTTGTGTTCTTTTGTTAGCTTGAGTGGCTCTTTGATGTCCTTCCTGATTAACTCTGTTAAAGACTTTGATATTAGAGAAAACCCAGGTATCCACTGTCTGCAGAAGCTAGTCATGCCAATTATTGCTCATAGCTGCTTCTTGGTCTTAGGTAAGCTGAGTTTTTGTATATCCTCAATTCTCTTCTTTTATATACTTCTAGTTCTACCCTGCAGTGTGAACCCTAAAAACTCAATTCTCTCTTTGACCCACTGAACTTTGTTTCTGGATATTCTGTGTCCTCTCTTATACAGTTCTTCTACTAGATGAATGCTGTCCCTGTGACAGATATCTCCTGTTGGTGGCATTAGCAGGATGTCATCTACATAATGTACCAATTTGCTTTCAGTGAAAGATATGGATTCAAGATCTTTTTGCAGTATTTGACAGAAGATGGATGCATCATTTTTGAATCCCTGGGGAAGACGACTCCATAAGATTGTCTTGTTCTCCCAGGTGAATGCAAACAATCTTTGACTATCTTTGTGGATTGGAATGCTGAAATATGCATTGGACAGATCTATCACGGTTTATCACCTTGAGTCTGATGTAATCCCTGCAATTATCTGTGATGGACTTGGAATAACTGCATGGATCCCTTCCACATATGCATTTATTGCTCTAAGATCTTGTACCATTCTCCACTGGATATTACCATTAGCATCTAACTTTGCCTTCTTGATTGGTAAAATAGGAGTATTAAATTCAGAAAAACCATGCACCAGTATGCCTTGATCTAATAGGCCTTGAATTATAGGTTTTATTCCAGCTACAGCCTCTTTGCTTAGTTTAAATTGAGGAATTCTAGGTGGTTGCATTCCTTCTTTCACTTTTATATTCACTGGCTTAGCAGGTAGAATTCTACCCACGTCTGATGAACTCCCAGCCCAGACTCCAACGGGTAGAGTTTCTGGAATCTTGTATATGCTGTCTTGATCCAGAACTAAAATTGTGTGATCTTCTGCTATCCTATATAAGCACAGGTCAGTATGATGTTTCAATGACCTTTTAGGCAGGTGCAAATACAGTTCTCTATTTGGCTCACAATAAATTGTAGCTGCTAGTTTGCATAGGATATCTCTACCTATGAGATTGTTTGGGCACGATGGTAACAATAAGAATTGATGGTCAAATTCTATAGGTCCCAACTTCACCATCTTTGGTTGAAACTTTGGTGCAGTTTGGGGTATGCCTGATGCTCCTTTCACTATGACTGAACCAAGCATCTCACAATCACTAGGGAGATCCTTTAAACAACTAATATCTGCCCCTGTATCTATGATTCCACTGATACATTGTCCATCAATCTGGATAGTGATCAATGGCTCTTTATGGTCATTGTTGTTATGCAAAGGAAATAGCTGTTTTTCTTCCAGTGGCTGGATAGTGCTGGCTTCAGAATTTAATGCTTCTTTATTAGAAGGTCCATGGTAGTCACAACAAGAATTCACTTCCTGGAAAATGTCTGCCTTCATGAGCAGTCTCTCTGTATCTGATGTTCCCCCTTGCTGCTTGTCTCCAGAGTCCAGAGGACAAAATGGCTTCTCTTGGATCACAGTTTGAAATGTGACAGTTTCTTCCACCATTCCAGGGCATAGTAAGTCTCCAATCATGGCTTCAGGGATAGGATTAGGTATATTTTCCTCCCCTCTCACTAAGACTTGAGGTCTCAGCCCTCTATGTGTGTTATTTTGTGAGTTACAGGTACCCTCAGGTGACTCTGCCTGTAGAAGCCTCATTTTAAACCCATTCATGTTTTTTCCTTTGCCACTTGCTGGCTGTTCTGAAACCTCACTTGCTACTTTGTATCTAGGCTCAAGACTCTCAGCCTCAGGGTTTAGACAGAAATGCATCTCTTTTGCTGGTGTTATGATGCTCTCTGAACTAGAGGATTGAGTCTGAAACTTTATTTCTCTCTTGTCCTCCATTTTGATTCCAGGTTTTCCACTAAATAATATATTTTTCTCTCTGGCTAAGCACAGTTCTAGGGGTTTGGAAATGTTTCCAAATTGCTTCCCTTGGCTAATTTCATTGCCCAACATAGCTAATGATTGACTACTTGCAACAATGCCTAATTTTAGGCTAGCCCAAATTTTAACCCATTTGCAACTAGGCTTCTGTCAAAATCTTTCACTCTTTCCATTGAAGTCTGTGAAATTCCAGTGCTTCCCACAAGAGAATGTTCCTTTCCATAAATATCTGTATGCAATTCCTCTATGTCATTTTGCAATTGAAAATCAGCAATGGACTTCTCTCTATGCTCAAATGTGGTGTATTGGTTTCCCTCAATACTGTCCAGCAATAAAACATTAGCCTCATTCATGTCTTTGAGCTTTTTGCTCTCTATATCTGCCTTTTCTCTTTGATGATGTATATTATAAATTAACCTTCATTGAGAAACAGTTCTTGGCCTTGGTCCTAACTTCAAAAATTTCTCCATTTCCCCTAAAGATGGTTTGTCTGACTTTTTCAATCATGTTGGCAACAAGCCTGTGATTTTTGTATTTTGCTTGCCCAACTATTATTTGCATAGAATTTCTTGTGTGAATCAGATCTATCCTTGCTGAAGTTAATTTGTTTCTTGAACCTACATTCCCTTAAAAGATGGTCTGCCTTGTTGCAAAGATAACACCTAGGAATTGACTTATTGGACCTCTTTTGATTATAATAGTTGGTTTTGGGTTTAGACTCTCTATCTTTGGTAATTTGCAGAACAAAATTCCGAAATTCCTCTCTGTCTCAATCTCGTCTTGCTTCTTTTAATTGTGGTTTTAATTCCTGTATTGTCCTGTCTTTCTCAGAGTCCAGTTCATGTTTAATTTGATTTTCTTTCTGCCTAGACTCATGAATATACATGGCATGTTTCCTGATCTCTTCTAATGACAATTCCTCCCATTGTGGACAGCTCTGTCTAAAGTAAACCTGTGTGGGTACACTTGTTCCCTTAATAAATTGCCTCTTAATATGAGGTAAAGCCTCATCAGCCTGATCCCTGTTAAACCCAAGTAGATTTTCTGAGTTCTCCAGAAATCTATCCAAAAATAAACTTGGATGTTTTTCCTCAGATTGCCTCATCTTCTCAAACCTACTCCAGCCGTTAGGATGCTTTGCATGAATTTTTACAGCCTCAAGAAGATCAGATCTACATTTAATTAGGTCTCTCATATTAGCCGGTGAACTTAAATCAATCATTGCATGGTCCCTAGGCCAGTCCATTAGATTAGCATTTGATCTTGTTTCCTCTATGAACCTAGCCTTTTCACTGGGTGTGAAGAATTCATCAAGGACAAATTCAACATACTGATAGAAAGGATTAAATAAACTGAAAGTCCTTTTCAATTCTTTGGCTGCCTCATAAGGTGAAAGGAAGAACTTGGGGAACCTTGTCCTTAACACCTCCAAATCCTGGGCTGTGAATGCTTTATAGGTGTTCATATTCATGGCCTCACCATCAGCCCTAAACTGGGTTTGATCTATTATGGGTAGCAAAGTCACAGTAGCCGGTGCCATTGCCCCTTCCTCAGTTTGAGTAGCAGTCCCAGTTTCATTGTCATTTGCAGTCTCAGTTTGTGTACCAATAGTAACCATTGCCTTCTTAGGAATCATCTTATCTTTGGGAGAGTAAGTTCCAATTGCAATATGTTATGCCTGTCCAATTCCTGTCCTAACCGAATTTTATTGTTGGTTTCAGGGAAAGAAAGGAACATTCTCTTCTGGGAAGCACTGGGATTTCACAGAGATTCAATATAACACATCTCAACATCTCCTGCAGACAAGAAGGCTCCTATACAAGAGGGAAGAAGTCAACAGCAACCAGAATATGGCAACTCTATGCAATGCCATCTCTGACACCAAAGTAAGAAGAGAAAAGAGCCAACATGAGCACTACAAAGCTAAAAAAGATGGGGGTGAGATAAAAGAAAAAGTAACAGCCCCAACTTCCCTTCAGAAAAAAAGTCTCATATATTTCTGGACAAGAACTAAACAAGATGGGAAGGCATTGTAGGGAGCCATTAAGAGGAGGTTCCAGATAAGGGACCCCATTATCCCACTAGCTAAAGCCTACCTACATTAAAATGCCCTCAGAAGCTTTTCATATAGACTGGCAAGAAGCCATCTTTTGCATTAGAATTTGCATTGCAAACACAGACTAGGAAGTGAAAGCCTACCTACTAAGGTCAAAAATTCACATAAACACTTTTCAGAGACAAGATCTATATCTAATCATTAAACCATGGATGGAAAACACTGTTAGGAAATGAGCTGACACCAGCTGATAAAAGGTGCCTTGAGGATTGGGAAGAGAGGAGAAAAATATCAGACCCAATCTTACCATGAAATATTTACTTTATTTGGGGCAGCAAGAATAGAATTACAAGGATTTAAAAGATGAAAGGCACCAATCAGATTACTTCATAGAGGATGAGAGGAGAGTGAATGTAACACCAGGGAACCAAGAACCTGGTTTTTCAGATTTGCTTTTCATTAAAGGTTTCAGGAAACTTGATTGCTGTCTCCTATTCATGGAGACATGAACATGGTGGTGGAAATTCAGAGAGGCAGAATTTGGTTTTGGAAATAATTAAAGCACCAGGAACAAAGCTCCCTTTCCCAAGGATTCCATCCAGGTCAAATTAAGGGTAGAGTAGCTTGGAAGTTCAGAGAGAGTGGCAGAGAGCAAAGGCCTTCAAAGATATCCTGGATCTTCTCATTTCATGGTTCTTCCAGAATCTGGCACTCTTACTTCCACATGGATGGACATTGTTGCTGGCGAGTTGGGGAGCATGGGTAGCACTTCCACTGTGGTGGTGAACATGGCTCTGGGCATTTGGCAATACATGGCACATAACATTTGGGAAGACATGGCTCTGGGCATTTGGGAATACATGGCCCAGGACATTTTGGAATACAAGGTTCAGGGCAGTAGGGAATACATGGCTCAGGGCATGTAGGAATACATGGCTTATAACATTTTGGGAGACATGGTTCTGGACAGTTGGAAATACATGGCTGAATGCATTTGGGAACACATGGCTCAGGGCATTGGGGAACACATGGCTCCCAACATATGGGTTGGCAAGGTTGTGGGCACATGGGAGGTGGTTGACAAGGCTGTTTGTACTGATGGTCACACTGGTAGGACATCTTTTCTAGATTTCTGTGATCTGGAAAAAAAAATAAAGGTCACAAGTAGGCAGATACTTTCATGAATAAGAAAGCCTAAGATCTTATATTGACATAGTTCATATTCTTAGAAGTCACCTGCTCTAGATTGAGAGGCATTCAAATGTGCAAGGCACTAGGAGTTAAAGACCTGTCTTCAAACACCAAGTCTAACAGACACCAGTGACATAACTTTGACTAAGTCATGGAAAAGATCTGAAACATAGTTTTGCTGTTCAGAAATAGGCATAATAAAATCACCTTTTTATTTCATCTACTGCATTCATACTGTTGTTATAAATGGAAAGCTCCACACATATTTCTATTTCTATATTAATTAGCACTAATGCAATGATTCATCTAATCCCATCCTCCTTCAAACTCCAGTAGAGCAGAAAAATGTCCCTCAATCCTCAAAGTTAAAGACTGAAGACCCTACCTGGCCCTTCCTGGTTGGAAGGATTTCTAATACAAAAAAGCTATGAATAATTTATATGTCTCAGGTTCTTTATCATCAGGTAAAAAATTATGGAGGCCGGAATAACTCATAAAGACCAGAGTCTAAACTATGGACACATTGGACAGCATCCTCAGATAAAGGAAATTGTAGGTCTTGGAAGAATTTTTTTTGATTGAAATAATTCTACTAGGTTCCCTTACCTTATACATTTATTAATTATCTACTTATTTGTCCTTCTACCCAGCTTTTTATCTTCAGATCTTTTTCTTCTAAATTTTGGAAAATCCCAGCCCATGATGGAAGCAATTATCACAAATTTACTTTGGGACCATTGAGGAACTTTGGTCACTTCCATAGATCTCTGTTTCACCAACTATAAAATGAAGTGATAGAGAGGAAGAAACACTGGTCTAGACAGTAGAATATATGTCTGCATTAATACTCTTAATAAGCACTTATTGTGCACCAATCCTTTTTTAGAGAAAAAAAGGCAAAATTGCTGCCCACAATATGAAGCACATGTTCTATTCAGGAGGTTAAGTGAAAAAGCAGGTTCACAAAAGACACAGAGAATATTAATGGAATTGAATATTAAAGAGGAAAGTGTCTTACTACCTCACTGTTGATATCTGAAAACAAGAGGATTGTATGCAAAGATCTGGTAGTTCCCGCCTTGATATTAGGAATACATCATTGTGGAATGAATGCTCCATAGCACTAGACATTGAGAAATGGTCCTTGTGCTTGGATAAAAGATTCAAGGAAAAACCAAAATCACTGAAATTCTTTCTATTTTCTGCCCCGCCCCAATCCACTTCCCTAGGATCACAAAAAACTTGGTGTCTGAATAAAGCCTGTAGGGAGCTATATCAGAAGATCTTTTGAGAAAATGTGAGAGATTTCCTGATGTCACTGGAGCTCAGCATCCCATGTCTCTGAGAGACAAGACTTCCTAGATTTTTCCTCAGACTCTTTACTTTCCTGCATACAAGTAAGTTAATAAAAGTTTTTCCCAAAATCCATCACCAATTGTACCCAAATTCCTCCCAACCAGACAATAAAACACACAAACCTCATTTGATCTTAAGAAGACGATTCAAAGAGAAAAGGAATTAAAGAGAGATTAGATCATCTAAACGAAATTCCCTTTTTTTTAAGAAGAGAGGCAAACTGAACCCTAGTAAATTAGCAGTAAAGGTCATATGGGTTTAAGTAAGTGACCGAGGCAGAATTTGAACCCAGGTCTTCTCATTCTCAATCCAGACATGGACTCCCATTTATGCTGCTACCATAACACCTCTCAGAGAATGATATCTTAAATACATATATAAACAAATCTTTGAGTTTAAAGAAAATGAGAAGTTTGGAATACATGATGTCTAAGGATACAACTAGAAGAGAATGGAGAAACTGTCAAGAGAGCAGAGCCTTCATTTTACTGATGACAATTTGAGACTCAGAGAAAAAGTGTCTTGACCAGGACACCATAGCTATTTTGTAACAGGTCAAAGGTTTAAAGTCTGATCTCCTCTTTCTAATCAGGGCTCTTTAATCAGTATTGCTCATTTCAGTGGAAATTAGGATAAATCAAAGTAATCACATGGATATCTCGACTATACACTAAGAAATGATCAATTTATATTTCCTACTATATGCAATCAGAAAATGCTCTTGAAGATCAACAATAGACCAAGAATGACCTTTTATAGAGGAAGAAACTGATCTGGAATTAATTGAAGTGACCTTCTGAAAATCCTACAGCTCATTAGGAGCAGAGCAAAAACTAGAAGTCAGAACTCAGGACCTAGGACTCCTCAGCCCGTGTTCTCTCCACTCCACCAAAATGCCTCCTCTGTCTTTCAGCCTCCAAGAGAAATTCCAGACCCAAGATTAGCCCTGAAGAATCTCACACTCACCAGATTCTTCAGCACAGATTGGGAACCAGGTGGCTGGTGAATAGATGGCTGTTGTGTCAGGAAGAGCCCCTTTATAGGGCTGAGGAAACCTGCCCACAGGAAGCAGGGACAGTCCCAAACTTTGCTATCCCAATTATCTCCTCAAAATATGTAATCCATCTGCAATTCTGAAAATGACTTCACACACTCACCCTCATGACTAACTTTTCAACTTTTCAACATTGTCTATAAAATGGTTTGGGATGATGTAAGACAGGTAATGATAATAGTATGATAGACGAAAAGCTAGAAAGGACCAATAAAATATGTAATGATGTAGAGCTAAGGATTTCTATTTTTCCACAGATGTCTTTTGACTAGAGTACAGACGCTCAGTGACCCAAACATGTCCCCACCTAGTGAATTGGGTCTCTCACATTCCATTATTTTAATCACTTCTACTAGTGAGCAATGATTTATAAGTGACATCAGTGGGTACCAGGATTGCCTCATGTGTTATTTTTGTCCAGGTCTAGACCCTATATTTTGTGATAAACATTGTTAAGCTGAAATACTTTTTTTTTTAACCCTTGTACTTCGGTGTATTGTCTCATAGGTGGAAGATTGGTAAGGGTGGGCAATGGGGGTCAAGTGACTTGCCCAGGGTCACATAGCTGGGAAGTGGCTGAGGCCAGGTTTGAACCTAGGACCTCCTGTCTCTAGGCCTGACTCTCACTCCACTGAGCTACCCAGCTGCCCCCTGAAATACTTTTATATGAATAAAAATATGACTCTAAAACATGTCCTACATTCAGGAACTTCATGGAATTGTTTAAAAAATTTAGAGATGTTCATTCTGGAAAATAGATTAAGAGCTTAACACCTGACTTTTAAATTATGATGTGGTTTCATGTAGAAAACTGACTTTTTTGACTCTATAGATTTCCAGAGGTCAGGATTTGGATAAATAAATGAAAGACATAGCGAGATATATTTCAATTCAATAAAAGAAAAAAATTCCCAACATTTAGAGCAGTCCAACAATGATGCTGATTTCCTCAGGATCAACAATTGTATTTTAAGTACTGACTATATATCAAGCACTGTGATAAATGCTGAGGATACAATAAAAGATAAAGGGCAGACCCTTTTTTTATGAGTTCACATTTTAATGGTGGAGACAACATGCAAACAATATGTAAAACAAAATATGTACAAAAGCAAATTGGGAACAATCAAAGGAGGAAAGATTTAAATTCAAGGTGACATTTTTTTTTCACTGGAACTATTCAAAGTTGCATTTTTTATTCTAGTAATATTTTGTGCTTTTTTCCCAATTAAATGTAGAAACAATTTTAATGTTTGTTTTCTGAAAAATTACCATCCAAATTCTCTCCTTCCCTACTTTTTTTCCTCCCTCCCAGAGAGGACAAGTAATCTGATATCATACATGATATAATTCCATATTCATGATGTTGTGAATAAAAGACATATCACACATATAAAGTTCATAAAGGAAATAAAGTGGAAAATGGTATGCTTTGACCTGCATTCTCACTCCATCGTTTCTTTCTAAGGTGTTGGCTAGTATTTTTCATCATGAGATCTAAATTTTTTAGCCATTTGTATGGGTATTCTGTAGAGATGTTATATTGGGTGATTGGACTAAATGACCTCCTGAATCCCATTTCTTTTAACACTTAAAAGCACTGTATACATTCAAAACCAAATGTACATATGTATATACTTATATATGTATATTTCAAAGGTATATTAAAAAAACTTTCCCCCTAACATCAAGAAAAAGGCATAATCTTCTGGCACCTTTAGATTTGAGTGAAAAAGTCAGATTCATTAAGAAGTGGGCCTGTCATCTATCTTTCATTGTACCCTCAACATTGTACCTTCAACAAGCAACAGTGCTTGATACATAGTCAATACTTAACACAAAATTGTTGACTGACTCTTGGAGAAATCAGTGTCATTGTTGGGCAGCACTAATTATTAGATTTTTTTCCTTCTATTGAATTGAAATCTATCTCTCTGTATCTCATTCATTTATCCTGGTCCTGCCCTCCAGAAGCCCATTGAGTTATAACACCACTTTTCTATATGAAACCATCTCCTAAACTAAAAACCAAATGCAATGACTTTCCCCTCTTTTCCAGGATAAATATAATTAAATTTTAAAATTATTTATCATGGTTCCTGAGACATGTCCTTCTAAGATATGAATTGAAACTATGTTTTTCTTCATATGAATAAGTTTCTGCTTAATGCCTTTCCTCAAATTATAGGGCCAACTTCCAATGCTGTCTGACCAAGGCAATGTAGAGATGGGTCATTTTTTTTTCTTGTTGTGGATGCTGATTTTTATTAATGAGACCCAGGACTCAATCCTAATCAGTTTAGAAAAGTTTACTAAGCATGTTTTTTGTGCTATGCACCAGAACCTGTGTCTATTACTGGGAATACAATGACAAAAGCTAAATAAGCTGAATTGTTTCATTACATCAGAAGAATTCATAACAATGCTCTCCCTCCTCCTCCACTTTCCTGACTTCTCTGGCTACCTTTAAGTATCAGCTAATGTCCCACCTTCAACCCAGAGACTAAAATCCTTCTTAATTCTAGTGCCTTCCATCTCTTTATTATTTCTAATGCATCTTGGAAATAGTCTATGTATACACAATTGTTTCCTATTGTCTCCCTCATTAGACTATGAGTTCCTTGAGAACTGGGTCTGTCTTGCCCTTATTTTTTGTCCACAATATTGAATACAATCATTACTAGATAATAGACATAAAAATATAGGAATTGTATAGAAATACTAAATATTAAAAATACTTATGGGTTGACTGAGAAATAAGAAAAATAAAGGAATTTCAAGAGGATGACCAGTGTGTAATAAGTGTAATAAGGATATAAGGAAAAGCTTGGTCTGAGTTGGCACCTGAGGAGTATGTGTATGTGTTTTAAACCCTTACCTTCTGTCTTAGAATCAATACTGTATATTGATTCCAAAGCAGAAGAGTGGTAAGGGCTAGGCAATAGGAATTAAGTTACTTGTCCAGGGTCACACAGCCAGGAAGTGTCTGAGGCCAGATTTGAACCCAGGACCTCTCATTTCTAAGCCTGGTTTTCAATCCACTGAACCACCCAGCAGCCCACTTTGAGATATGTTTTCAAGGAAACTGGGGAATCTGTGAAGAACAAGCAAAGAAGGAATGAATGTACCCTAACACTCAGGGATCACTTATGAAAAGGAAAATGCAAAGGATATGGAAACACAGTGTAAGGGGCACTGGCAGTAGACTAGCTTGATTATCATCTGAAATGTCAATAGTAGAACAACTCAACTTAGTTCTATGGAAAACTTGATTGCTAAAATGAATAATTTGTATTTTATCCATGAAGTCATTTGTCTTTATTTCCTCACTTTCTTCTCTTACAATTCTCTCCACCTCCCAAAGATTGTCATTTGTGATCTAGAAGAAATAATTGCCTAAAAATTCAGGGTGAGGAAGGGACAAGGTTTTCTTTTTCCTGCTTCACCAGCCTGATTCTTCTGGATCCTTGAAGAAATTATGGAAAATACTGATGTCTTTTATCAAATCACTGCTCCCTACTAGTTGTGATGATAATGATATGAGAGATCCAATTCACTGAGTCAAACTACATTTGGATAACTTGGTGTTTCCACCCAGATCAGAAGACATCTGTTGAAAAATAGAAATTCTTAGCTGTACATCATCACATGCTTTATTGGTCCCATCTAGCTTTTCATCCATCAAGCTATGATCATCACCTGTCTGGCATCATCTCAACTGGCAAAAACCTTTTGCATACAATGTTGAAAAGTTAGTCGTGAGGATAGTGTTTGAAGTCATTTTCAGAATTGCAGATGGATTACATATTTTGAGGAGATAATTGGGATGGCCAAGTTTGGGACTGTCCCTGCTTCCTGTGGGCAGGTTTCCTCAGCCCTATAAAGGGGCTCTTCCTGACACAACAGCCATCTATTCACCAGCCACCTGGTTCCCAATCTGTGCTGAAGAATCTGGTGAGTGTGAGATTCTTCAGGGCTAATCTTGGGTCTGGAATTTCTCTTGGAGGCTGAAAGACAGAGGAGGCATTTTGGTGGAGTGGAGAGAACACGGGCTGAGGAGTCCTAGGCCCTGGGTTCTGACTTCTAGTTTTTGCTCTGCTCCTAATGAGCTGTAGGATTTTCAGAAGGTCACTTCAATTAATTCCAGATCAGTTTCTTCCTCTATAAAAGGTCATTCTTGGTCTATTGTTGATCTTCAAGAGCACTTTCTGACTGCATATAGTAGGAAATATAAATTGATCATTTCTAGTGTATAGTCGAGATATCCATGTGATTACTTTGATTTATCCTAATTTCCACTGAAATGAGCAATACTGATTAAAGAGCCCTGATTAGAAAGAGGAGATCAGACTTTAAACCTTTGACCTGTTACAAAATAGCTATGGTGTCCTAGTCAAGACACTTTTTTCTCTGAGTCTCAAACTGTCATCAGTAAAATGAAGACTTTGCTCTCTTGACAGTTTCTCCATTCTCTTTTAGTTGTATCCTTAGACATCATGTATTCCAAACCCCTCATTTTCTTTAAACTCAAAGATTTGTTTATATATGTATTTAAGATATCATTCTCTGAGAGGTGTTATGGTAGCAGCATAAATGGGAGTCCATGACTAGATTGAGAATGAGAAGACCTGGGTTTAAATTCTGCCTTGGTCATTTACTCAAACCAGTATGACCTTTACTGCTAATTTACTAGGGTTCAGTTTGCCTCTCTTCTTAAAAAAAGGAATTAGATTAGATAATCTGATCTCTCTGTGATTCCTTTTCTCTTTGAATCATCTTATGATCAAATGAGGTTTGTGTATTTTATTGTCTGGTTGGGAGGAATTGGGCTACAATTGGTGAAGGATATTGGGAAAGACTTTTGTTAACTCACTTGTATGCAAGAAAATAGTCTGAGGAAAAATCTAGGAAATCTTGTCTCTCATAAACATGGGTTGCTGAGCTCCAGTGACATCAGGGAATCTCTCACATTTTCTCAAAAGATCTTCTGATATAGCTCCCTACAGGCTTTATTCAGATACCATGCTTGTTGTGATCCTAGGGAAGTGGATTTTGGGGAAAGAGTAACCAGAATTTCAGTAACTTTTGGTTTTTCCTTAAATCCTTTATTCAAGCACAATGACCATTTCTCAAAGCCTACAGCTATGGAGCATTCATTCCGCAATGATTTATTCCTAATATTAAGAGTAGGAACTACGAGATTTTTGCATACAGTCCTCTTGTTTTCAGATATGAACAATGAGGGACCAAGAAACTCTCCCCTTTAATATTCAATTATGTTAATATTCTATATATCTTATGTGAATCAGCTTTTTTACTTACTAGTCTCCTAAACAGAACATGCACTTCATATTATGGGCAGTGATTTTGCCTTTTTCCTTTCTCAAAAAGGATTGGTCCACAATAAGTCTTACTAGTGGAGTATTAACTCAGACTCATATATTCCATTGTCTAGACCAGTGTTTCTTCCTCTATATCACTTCGTTTTGTAGCTAGTGAAATGGAAGTGACCAAAGTTCCTTAATGGTCCCAAAGTAGATTTGTGGCAATTGTTTTCATCAGAGGCTAGGACTTCCCAAAATTTTGAGAGAAAGATCCAAAGATAAAAAGTTTGCTAGAAGGACAAATACGTAGATAAGTAATAAAAGTCAAAGGTAAGGGATCCCAGTAGAATTATTTCCTTAAAAAAAAATTCTTCCAAGACCTATAATTTCCTTTATCTTAAGATGCTATCCAATGTGTCCATGCTTTAGGCTATGGTCTTTATAAGTTATTTTGGCCTCCATAATTTATTACCTGATGATAAAATGCCTGAGACATATAAATTATTCATAGCTTTTCTGTATTAGAAATCCTTCTAACTAGAAAGGGCCAGGTAGGGTCTTCAGTCTTTAACTTTGAGGATCCAGGGATGTTTTTCTGCTCTACTAGGGTTTGGAGGAGGATGGGAGTAGATGAATCATTGCATTAGTGGCAATTAATATAGAAATATATGATTTATATGGAGCTTTCCTCTTATAACAACAGTATGAACTCAGTAAATAAACAGGATGATCTTATTATACCTATTTTTGGATAGGAAAACCATGTTTCAGATCTCTTGCGTGACTTAGTCAAAGTTATGTCACTGGTGTCTGTTAGATTTGGTATTTGAAGACAGGTCTTTAACTCCTAGTGCATTGCACATTTGATTACCTCTCAATCTAGAGCAGGAGACTTCTAAGAATATGAACTATGTCAGTATAAGAGATTAGGCTTTCTTACTCATGAAAGTATCTGACTACTTGTCACCTCTTTTTTTTTCCAGATCACAGAAATCTAGAAAAGATGTCCTACCAGTGTGATCATCAGTACAAACAGCCTTGTCAACCACCTCCTGTGTGTCCACAACCTTGCCAACCCATATGTTGGGAGCCATGCATTCCCCAATGCCCTGAGCCATGCATTCCCCAATGCCCTGAGCCATGCATTCCCCAATGCCCTGAGCCATGCGTTCCCCAATGCCCTGAGCCATGTGTTCCCCAATGCCCTGAACCATGTGTTCCCAAGTGCCTGGAGCCATGTGCTCCCAAATGTTATAAGCCATGTATTGTCTACTGTCCTGAACCATGTATTCCCTACTGCCCTGAGCCATGCCCAGAGCCATGTCTTCCCATATGTTATGAGGCATGTATTGCCAAATGCCCAGAGCCATGTCCACCACCGCAATGGAAATGCCACCCATGCCCTCCATCTTGCCAGAAGCACTGTCCATCCATGTGGAAATAACAGTGCCAGGGGCTAGCAGAACCATGAATGAAGGCAATCCAGAATTCCTATGAAGGGCTGTACTCTCTGCCATTCTTTCTGAACAGCCACGCTGCTTTGTCCTTGATTTGCCATGGATGGAATCCCTGAAAGAAGAGACTTTGTTCATGGTGCTACTATTATTTCAAAAATAAAATTCTGTCTCTCTCCTAATCTCCACCACCATTTCCTTATGTTCAGGGATGGGAGACAACAGCTTTCTTGAAACCTTGGCAGAAAGTCAACTCTAAAAGCCTAAACTCTCTGTTTCTCTAATACTACATCAGTTCTCTTCTTGTCCTTTATGCTGTATGTAACCTGTGTGGGAACTTCCTTCCCTAATATACTTGTAGCTCTGTTCTCACTGGCCCAAATAAAACAAATATTTCATGGTGAAACTGGAAATGATATTTTTATCCTGTCTTCCCAATCTTCAAATTGTATCAGTTCACTTCAGATTAGTGGTTTCCATTCATGTTTAATGAATAGATATAGGTCCTGTCTATTAATGGTTCTATGTAATCTCCCACTTTCTAAAATCCCTCATGAACATCACTTCCTAGCTTTAGGTTTGTAATTCAAATTCTAATGAAGATATTGGGTTCCTCTTGGGCTACAGAAAAAGTAATCTGGCTATAATATGGGTAGACTGCAACTAAAGCAATTAGAGCAATAATGGGGTCCCCTCTTGATTACTATTTGACAATATCTTCTCATCTTGAATAATTCTTGTCCAGAATTTTTAACACAATTTTAATACTTATTTTTTTAGAAAAGTTAACATGGCTACATAATTCATGCTCTTACTTTCCCCTTCACCCCCCAAGTTCCATCCCCCATGGCTGATATGTATTTCCACTGGTTTTAACATGTGTCATTGATCAAGACCTATTTCCAAATAGTTGATAGTTGCATTGGTGTGGTAGTTTCGAGTCTACATCCCCAATCATGTCCGCCTCAACCCATGTGTTCAAGCAGTTGTTTTTCTTCTGTTTCCACTCCTGTAGTTCTTCCTCTGAATGTGGGTAATGTTCTTTTCCATAAATCCCTCAGAATTGTCCTGGGTCATTGCATTGCTGCTAGTACAGAAGTCCATTACATTCTATTTTACCATAGTATATCAGTCTCTGTGTACAGTGTTCTTCTGGCTCTGCTCCTTTCGCTCTGCATCAATTCCTGGAGGTCTTTCCAGTTCACGTGGAATTCCTCCACTTTATTATTCCTTTGAGCACAATAGTATTCCATCACCAGCATATACCACAATTTGTTTAGCCATTCCCCAATTGAAGGACATACCCTCATTTTCCAGTTTTTTGCCACCACAAAAAGCACAGCTATAAATATTTTTGTACAAGTCTCTTTATCTATGATCTCTTTGGGGTACAATCCCAACAATGGTATGGCTGGATCAAAGGGCAGGCATTATTTTATAGCCCTTTGAGCATAGTTCCAAATTGCCATCCAGAATGGTTGGATCAGTTCACAGCTCCACCAGCAATGCATTAATGTCCCAGTTTTGCCACATCCCCTTCAGCATTCATTACTCTCCCCTTCTTTCATTTTAGCCAATCTGCTAGGTGTGAGGTGATACCTTAGAGTTGTTTTTATTTGCATTTCTCTAATTATTAGAGATTTAGAAGACTTTTTCATGTGCTGATTGATAGTTTTGATTTCTTTATCTGAAAATTGCCTATTCATGTCTCTTGCCCATTTATCAATTGGGAAATGGCTTGATTTTTTTATACAATTGATTTAACTCCTTGTATCTTTGAGTAATTAGACCCATGTCAGAGTTTTTTATTATAAAGATTTTTTCCCAATTTGTTGTTTCCCTTCTGATTTTGGCTACATTGTTTTTGTTTGTACAAAACCTTTTTAGTTTCATATAATCAAAATCATTTATTTTACATTTTGTAATTTTCTCTAACTCTTGCTTGGTTTTAAAATCTTTCCTTTCCCAGAGATCTAACAAGTAAATTATTCTATGTTCACTTAACTTATTTATAGTTTCCCTCTTTATGTTCAAGCTATTCACCCATTGTGAATTTATCTTGGTGTAGGGTGTGAGATGCTGATCTAAACCTATTCTGTCCCATATTGTTTTCCAAATTTCCCAGCAGTTTTTGTCAAAGAGTGGATTTTTGTCCCCAAAGTTGGGCTCTTTGGGTTTATCATACACTGTCTTGCTGATGTCACTTCCCCCAAGTCTATTCCACTGTTCTTCCCTTCTGTCTCTTAGCAAGTACCATATTGTTTTAATGACTGCTGCTTTATAGTATAGTTTAATATCTGGTTCAGCTAGGCCCCCTTCCTTCACATTCTTTTTCATTATTTCCCTTGATATTCTTGATCTATTGTTATTCCAAATGAACTTTGTTATAGTTTTTTCTAATTCAGTAAAAAAGTTTTTTTGTAGTTTGATAGGTATGGCGCTAAATAGGTAAATTAATTTGGGTAGAATGGTCATTTTTATTATGTTAGCTCGTCCTACCCATGAGCAATCAATATTTTTCCAATTGTTTAGATCTAGTTTTAATTGTTTGGACATAATTTTTTTAAGGGAAGTTAGAGGTGCTTCTTTTTCTCTTTCTATTTGGGTAGTGCTTATATTGGCTCTTTTCTTTCCTTAAAGAATGACAGTGAGATGTAGAGGAATGGAGAGATTGATTCAGGAGCTTAGGATGAATTAATGAATAAATAATAACTATTAAATATTTTATTCTCCTCAAAAATGAGGATCTTCCGCATTACTCTTGTATTTATACAGACCTAAAGACTATATTCTTACCTAGGTAAAATTGCCTAAACATACACCATAAAAACATTTATTCAGGGCTTTTCTGTCTACCCCTCTTCTCCCATATTATTCCACGTTGCTTGAAAAAACATACCCCAACCCACCCCAAAGAAAGAAAGAATGTATGGAATAAGGCAGAAAAGGAAGAGAATTAGTTAAAAGAATGTTAAAATATTTCTTAGAAAAAGGCAAAGCAAAAGTGTGAGAATTTCTTTTTCAAATACCTTATTAATTTATATGTATATGTATATATATATATGCATATATGTATACATACATATTTTAAACCTTTACCTTCTGTCTTTGAATCAATACTCTGTATTGGTTCCAAGGCAGAAGAGTGGTAAGGGTAGGCAATGGGGGTCAAGTGACTTGCCCAGGGTCACACAGCTAGGAAGTGTCTGAGATTCAGATTTGAACCTAGGACCTCCCATCTTTACGCCTGGCTCTCAATCTACTGAACCACCTAGTTGCCCCCTTAATTGCTATATATTAGGAAGAATTACTATGCATTCCTATGTCTATGAATGACTGTGATCAAGGGCGAACAGGGAAATGAGAATAGGGAGCAAGGAGTATTTCAATTACCTCACCTCAACTAGAGTTGGACAGAATGAATTCAAATAGTATCAGTGCTGAAAAAGGTGGGCAGTGATCTCCTCATTAGAAGGGAGGAAGGTCTTAAAGCAGTAGTGGTGAAACTTTTAGAGACTGTGTGTGGTGCCCTGCCCCTCCAGAAACTGAGTGTCCCTTTCTTCTTTCCTCCCCCTGCCACTGTCTCACCCCAGACAGGGGAGTAACCCAAGCACTCCATTCAAGGGAGGAAGTAAGCTTCCACTGGGCTGCTGGGCAGAGGGGTGGGGAGTCACCATGGAGAGGGAGAAGGGAGCAGCTCTGCCTGAGTCCCTCTGCCTTTCTAGCAACTAACTCTGTTGGGCAATGGTGTGCATACCCAGAGAGGTCTCTGCATGTGTTTGGCATGTGTGTCATAGGTTCACCATCACAGTCTTAGATCAAACCAGAAGATGGAGGGAATAGAAAAGAAAAAGACTTAAGATGAAAACAATTATGGATAAAGCTTTCCAGAGATGATAGTGGATGGATGAATCACTTTACAGCAAGGCATTAGAGGTGTGGGATTGAGACCAATGAAAATGAGGGAGTGGGTAGTGGGAGATGGAGAATCAGCTGTGAATGGCAACAGATAATGCTTAATAATTATTGATATGGGGAGTTTATAAATGGGTGAGAATTCATGAATAATTGGCCAAAGAGTTTAGAGAGATTATCAACATCAGAAGGTGTTCAGCCTCAAGGTTCAGTCCTTTCAGGTTGTTACACAGCTCAACTGAAGGCACAAGTAGAAGGGAGCTGACTAAATGGCATTCCTCTCCCTTCACTGCAGGTAGAACAGATCAACAAATGTGGTTAGAATTGTGTCATCTCTAGGTCCCCTACAAGAAGGAAGATGTTGGCCTAGCAGACAGGCACTCTATGCAACAAGTTTATGCTGCATCAATGGCAAATCTCTCTGTCACCCTTTAAGTAGGAAGAAGAAAGAACCTTTATAAGCACTACACAGCTAAGTAAGATAAAAGAAACATCCCCAACTTGCCTTTGGGGGAAAAAGTTCCAGATGCTTCTGGTCAAGAATTATACAAGATATGGAAGGATTATTGGGTAGTGATCAAGTGAAGGTCCCAGACTAGGGGTATCATTATCCAGCTAATTGCAGCCTATCTTGGTTATAGCCAAAGAGTCTTTTATACATTCCAGGAAGAAACCTACTTATGCATTAGGATTTATTTGCATTACAAAGTCAGACCTAGAAAGTAATTTATTAAGGATTCCAGAAGGTGGGAGATTTACATAGAAACCATTAAAGATAGGGCTTGTACTCAATCATTAAGCATAGATGGAAATCACTGATATGAGATAAGCTGGCACCACCTGATAAATGAGCTGTGAAGATTGAGATGATAGGAGAAAAATAACAGTTTTAGAATCACCATGAACATTTACTTTATTTGGGGCAGTGGGAGTAGAATTACAAGGTTCTAGGGATAGAAATCACCATGCAGGTTGCAGAAGAGAGGATAAGAGGAGAACTGATGCAGTCAAGGAAACAGAGTCTCATCTTTCAGGGTTGCTTTTCTTTCAAGGTTTCAGAAAACCTGATATTGAGTAGGTTGGAATTCTCCCATTTCTGAAGTTATAGAAATGATGATAGAAATTGGGAGAGGCAGAATCTTGCTTTTGAACTAATCATAGCACCAGAAATAAAGTCCCTTTTCCTAGGGATTCCATCAATGGCAAATCAACGTTAGAGCAACATTGGAGTTCAAAGAGAAGGGCACAGAGCACAGGTCTTTATAGATGCACTAAATCTTGTTTCATGGTTATGCCAGGATCTGGCACTGTTACAATCCCTTTGGTGAACATTGCCGCTGGGAAGGTGCAAGGCATGGGTGACATTTCCATAGACACTGTGATGGAAGGCATGGCTCTGGGCACTTCGGAATACATGGTTCAGGGCAATAGGGATTACATGGCTCAGGGCACTTGGAAAGACATGGCTCTGGGCACTTAGGAATAAATGGCTCTGGGCACTTAAGAATACATGGTTCTGGACACTTGGGAATACATGGTTCAGGGCACCTGGGAATACATGGTTCAGAGTAGTGGGGATTACATGGCTCTGGGCATTTGGGAAGACATGTCTCTGGGCACTTAGGAATACATGGTTCAGGGCAATAGGGATTACATGGCTCAGGGCTTTTGGGAAGACATGGCTCTGGGCATTTGGGAAGACATGGGTCCTGGTAGGTTCGTTGGCAAGGTTGTGGACAGATGGGAGGTGGTTGGTAAGGCTGTCTGCATTGATGATCATGCTGGTAAGACATCTTTTCTAGATCTCAGTGAATCTGAAAGACAAAAGATAGAGGTCACAGGTAGGTAGATATTTTCATAGGTAAAAAATACCCTAAGCTTTCATATTGATAAAGGTCATGATCTTAGAAGACTATTGGTCTAGACTTAGAGGTAATCAAATGTGCAATAGACTAAGAGTTAAAAATCTATTTTCAGACAATAACTCTGACATACATGATTTTGAGTAATTAACTTATCTGTGATATAGTCTTACCATTACTAAAATTGGCATAATAAAATCACCTTGCTCACCCATTGAATTCATGATGACATTCTCAAAGGAAAACTCCATACAAACTGTAAGTTTCTATATCAATGTGAACTGATGCTATAATTCCTATATTTCCATTCTCCTCCAAATCTCATCAGAGCAGGCAATTGTCCCCTAATGTCTCAAAGCTGAAGACTGAGGAATGGAAGCTCTACAAAGTCCTTCCTAGTTGGAAGGGTTTCTAACATGGGACAAGCAATAGATAATTTGTTTATTATCTGAACTTTATTATCAGGTGATAAATTGTGGAGGTCAGAACAACTTATGGACACATTGAATGGAATCCTCAAACCAATGAAATGAAGGGTCTTCAAAGAGTTTTTATGATTTTTCATTTATTCAAAGGAGGTCCCCTGCCTTCCACCTTCAAGCTCATTTTTCCTTCTACCTAATTCTCTTTCTATTCAATTCTGTTTCCAAGAACTTTAGAAAATCCCAGACTATGATGAAAACAACCACTACAAGTGTCTATTGGACTTCTGAGCACTGCTACTCCCATGGATCTGACACTTCCCTGGATCTCTGCATAACCATTTACAAAATAAAGGTGTCAGACAGCTGGTACAGAAAAAGCAGCATTGATCTGGACAGTAGAACATGTGAGTCTGAGCCAGTCAATCAATTAATAGCCCACTTATATGTACCTAGTATGGGCCAATCACTTTGTAAGATTCTAGGGAGAGAAAGGCAAATTCATTGCATATTATATCAAAGAGTTTACATTCTGTTGAGGAGGACAACCTGTGAAAAAACAGATTCATGTAAGATATATACAATATCAATGGAATTGAATCTTAAAGGGGAAAATTTCCCTGGTTATCATTGTTATCCTCTGAAAAATTAAGAGGACTGGATGCATAAATCTGCAAGGTCACTGTCCATTCTAATATTACAAATAAATCATTGTGCAATGAATGTTCCATAGCTCTAGAGTTTTACAAATTGTCCGTGTGTATGAATAAAAGCTTGACAGAAAAAAAGACAAAAATCACTCAAATTCTGGCTGATGGCACAATAAATCTACTTCCCTAGGATCACTTCAAGCCTGGCACCTTGCATGAAACTTGGAGGGAGCTATCCCAGGAAATGTTAAAGGAAATGAGAGAAATTCCCTGCTGTCCTTGGAGCTCAATGTCCTAAGTCTCTTACAGACCAGACTTCCTAGATTTTTTCCCTAAGCCTCTTTATTTTCCTAGACAAGGTGGACTTTGCACACAAAGAGAGGTAAGTTAACAAAAGATTTTCACAAACATCCTTCTCCAGTTCTGCTCCAATTCCTACCAACCAGACAAGTAAACAAACAAACCTTGCTTAATCATAGGAACAAGATTCAGAGAGAAAAGGAAACATATAAATCATCTAATCTAATTCATTCTTTTTATAAGTGAAGGAACTGAACCCCAGAAAATCACCAGTAAAGGTCATACAGGAAGGAGTAATTGATAGATTCAAGATTTCAATCCATTGTCTTCTCATTCTTAGTCTAGACCAGTAGTTCCCAAACTTTTTTGGCCTACCGCCCCCTTTCCAGAAAAAATATTACTTAGTGCCCCCTGGAAATTATGAAACTATTTATTGAACTCAGAATAGAATGTAATACCAAAAAAGTGTGGCTATCACTGCTCCCCAGATCGCTGCAGCACCCACCAGGGGGCAGTGGCGCCCACTTTGGGAATCACCCTTTCTACATATACCATACCATAACATCTATCAGAAAATTTTAGTTTTAAAATAAATCTTTGAATTCTTAGAAAACAAAGGGTTTGGAAAACATGATCTCTAAGGTCAAAGCTAAAAAAGATTTGAGAGATTATCAGGAGCAGAGCTTTCATCTTACAAACGAAAAACAGGCTGAGAGAAAAAATGACTTGACTACAGCCACAGAGCTACTGAAAAAAGGAGATCTAAGATTTAACCGTGGTCTCCTCATTTCTGACCAGAGCTCTTTAATGAATTTTGCTCATTACAATGAAAATTAGGTCATATCAAAAGTGCCCACAAGGACATCTCAGGTATGCAATATGAAATTATCCATTTATATCATTTCATGGAATGTACAGGCAAAAAGGGCTTTTGAAGATCACCAATAGGCATTTTGGCAGAGGAAGAAACTGATCCCAAGTGAGTTGAAGTGACATCCTTAAAGTCTCACAGCTCATTAGAGACAAAAGTTCTTGAACCCTGAACCCAAGACTTCTGATTCCTAGACCATTGCTATATCCACTCCACTAGTCTTCCTTCAAAAGAAATCCTAGTCCTAATATTATCCCTGAAGAATGCCACACTCACCAGATACTCCAGCACAGATTGGGAACAAGGTGACTAGAGAGCAGATGACTACATTTTCGTAAAGAGCCCTTTTATAGGGCTGAGAAGTCCTGCCCAGAGGAAATAAGGACAGTTCCAGACTCTGCCATCCCAATTATCTCCTCAACTAAACATAATCCAGCTGCAATCCTGAAAAATGACTTATCACATTTCATCCTCATGTCCAGAACCTCCCTCTTTTTGTAAGCCTCTGTGAGGAGTTGCCAGCCTGTGAGTGATTCATCCAGAAGTCCCTGCTATGACCAAAAGTCATAGCCCCTGGTAGTAGAACTAATTAAATCTAATCCATTCTTCCTCCTACCTGGAGACATTGGAGTACCTGGAGTTTTGAAGTAAATAAATTTTGAAGTAGTATATCATTTTTGTAAGTTTTTACTAGAATCTTGTTGGTGTTGAATGAAATAGAATTAAGTTTGCTATTTTCAAAATGAGCTTTAAGCTCACACATCCTCTTATTTTCAAGGCAAAAAGATGCAGTTAACACCCCCCAATTGAGAAAGGGATGTGGAAGGCTTTTGTTGACTGAAAGCTCCGGGACAAGCTTGGGAAAGAGACTGATAAAGGACAGAAGGTCCCTGAATTCAAGGCCAATAAACAACTCAGGCACTCCCCTTACCTCACCTGAACCTGCTTAGAAGCACATGTATTTCAGTTCGTAGATTTGGAGGGGAGACTCTTGTGCTATATATTACAATTTTACATTTTCGTTATTTAAACTATAAATATAGTGAAATTATGGTGGTTTTTTCTCAGAGTGACACACCACCCGAATTATGCTCATTTTTTCGGTGAATTTGACACACCAAGCTCAAAAGGTTGTCCATCACTGGGCTAGTCAATCAGCACTTCTTAGTCCATCATTGAAATGCCCCCTTTCATGAAAAGAATAAACAACTGCCTTTTTTTTAACTCCTACCTTCTGACTCCAGGTTCCACTCAATGTTTTTCAAGGCTAGAATGTCCTTGGTTCCATCTGGATAAGCCAGAAGCTTTACCTAGAAAGTATTTTTACTAGTTAGGATGATGCTAAATAGATAATTAGCATAAGCATGATAGATTGAAAACCTTAAGGGATCTTTAAAGTCAGTGATGATTTAAAGTTGACAATATCCCCATTTTAAACAGCTATCCTATGAACAGAGTAAGAACACTGAGTCACTCAAATATCCTCCCACCCAGTGAAATTGGTATATTAAATTCCATAATTTTCATCACATCTGTTAGGGATCAGTGATTGGTGAGTGACATCAGTATCTTCCATGATTTCTCCACAGACCCAGAAGCATCAGGCTTGGGAGCAGGAGAAGGAAAAACTCATCCCTATTTCATCCTGAATTTTTAGTCAGTTGGTTCCTATAAATCCCGTGTGACCTAGATTGGGGGAAGGGAAAAGGAAGGAGGCAGAAACACAGACAAAAGACTATTGTTTCAAGGATAAAATACAAATTCTTCAACCTCGCATTTGATACCCCCCACAGTCAAATGTCTTATTCAACTATCTGCATCCTCCATAATAACCAAGTCAGTCTGTTGGTTGTGCCCATTATACCATATTCCACCTCCAATGCTTGGGTTTTTTAATATGATCCCCAATGACTGGAATGGACTCCCTCCTCACTTCTTCCCCAAAGAATTCCCAGATTCCTTAAAAGTATAGTGGAGGTGCCAACTCAAAGATCAGAACTTTGTCGATTTCCCCAGTTATTAGTACTTATTTACTTACTTGTAAATCAGTCAATCTTTAAATATATACAAAGTCCCTACTATCTGCCAGTTGCTGAGGTTAGGATATAAAGAATGAACAATGACCAACCCTAATCTTAAAGAGCTCACAGTCCAATGACAGAGATCACAGGAAACAACTGTGTACAAACAAACTTTAGACAGGATAAATCATTAGCTGGGATATTATTAGAATTAAGGGGAATCACCTATTGAAGGTGGGTTTTCTACTGGCACTTGATGGAAGCCAGGAGGCAGGGATGAGGAGAGAGAGCATTAATGTTTTCTGTCCCAGAGTATTGAAGGCTCCCTGAAAAGATATTATTCAGTTTTATATCCCCAGCACTGGACAAAGACTCTGGGAAGTCTACATATTTGTCTACATACATAGAACAATCTTAGTAAATACAGATATTCCTTCCACATCACAGAGTTAGGGGACTTAGTGCTGAGTATCTGATCTGGAAAATTCATGTAAAAATTTTTGGCCCTCCATATCAGAGAAGAAATCTGAAATTTTCTTTATAGTATATATTTATATGAAGAAAAACAATGCTCCAAATCATATCCTTTACAGGATGGTTGAAAAACAAAGAATGTTTACCATGAAAAAGAAAGGAAGGGCATTATAACTGGTCTCTAATCTACGAGGGAATAACATATAGAAGACTGGTTCTATGACTCATTGGGTTTCCAAGAGGGCAAGACTAGGAAAAATAAATGACACATACAGAAAAGTCAATTTTATCTCAATGAAAGAAAAAAATCCCAATAATTAGAAAAATTCAACAATGTAATTGTTTGTTCTCAGAGTCATTCTACAAGCATTTGAGTACTGACTATGTGCCAGGCATTGTGATAGATGATAGGGATTTAGAGAAAGATTTTTTCTTCAAGTCCTGATCTCAAAGAGCTCATAATCTAATGAAGGAGACAGTTTGCTAACAACACGTTGAAACAAGAAATATACAAAATAAACTGGAGAAAATGAAGAGAGAGAAGATACTAACATTTAGGGTGACATATTAAGTTTCCTTTCATTAGAAGTTTTCAAGTAAAGACTCTTCAATCATTTCTTTGGGGATCACTTTTTGTAGAATAGTGTTGTACTGGGTGCTTGAACTAAATGTCCTCTAAGAGCCCTCGCAAATCCAAGATGATAAAAACGGATTCAACTGATTATAAAGTACCAACTCCTTGAGGGAAGGAATCATTCCTTTTTTGTCTTTGGATCTCCCATATCTAGCAAAGAATCATGTATGTCTTAACCCTTGAGGTTAAAAAAGTTGGATATTAAGAATGTCAGTGAGAAAACAATTAGACCTTCGGAAATAGCATCTTATGGCACTACATGCAGACTACCACAGCTTTATATCATACACCAAACATGTTCCCTAAGAGCATTCCCTCTCATTTATTGGACTTGGGTCCTGGGAATAAGGACCACAGCTTGGATGATAATGTTACACACCAAAATTGGCAACAATGGGGTTTCTTCTTGATGATGCTTCTCCCCAGAAGGCAGTCTCCTTCAACCACACATTCAGTTCTGAGTTTTCTTTCCTTCATCTCTTTTCTCCTACTATTCCATATTCCTGAAATAATATCTTTTGCCCCACTCCATTCTCTACCCTTTAAAACTCAAACCACATGTCAATTCCCAGTATAAATGCTTTTATGAAGCTTTCCCTTCCCCAGAGAAAAGTGATCTCTCCATTATCACATCTCTGTATTATGATACTCCTTTGATGAGGCCAGAGATCATTACCAAGGCATCAGCAATGAAGAACAAGGGTTACCAGCTCTACCAAACCCCTTCCAAGATGATAAAGTTTCTACATAAGTCTTTGAGGCAATTGGCATGGCTTCAAAAGCCTGCATGTGTTTATGTCCCAGACTCAAGAAAACTCAGCAAGAACCACTGACTATGTAAGGAACACAGGATCTGAACCAGGGCAAGAAAGATGCTCCATGAATTCATGCCTGCTTATGGGGGTTGGAGGGGATGAGAGAGGTAGGACTTTTCTATGGTGGTGGAGAATTACAAAAGATCTTGAGTTTCCTAAGTGATCTATGTATATTTTGTAAAGCAAATGGATGTCAAGCCTACTTGTCAAAAGAGCTGAAAATGGACTAATTATTACAAAGGCATCTTGGCTGGAGGTGAGATCACAAAGTAATAGAGCAATTAGAATCCCCAGGAAGAAAAAGCAGCTATAGAATCATATGGCAGTTTCAGGGGGTGGCCAGGAAGAATAAGAAGTCATAGCAGGAGATAATAGCTTTCTTGGTTGACAGGAGTCATTCAGCAGAGAAGCAATGAATGGAAACTTGTGGAAGAATAATATAATTATGACTCAGGGCTCATGCCAAGGGCAATGGCAGAAGCAGAGACATATAGCTGAATGAAGAGACATTTAATTGTTATGATTAAAATCCTCTGTAGACTGTACCTTAATTTTATTATTATTCATTAAATACCAAAAATCAAGCCAGAGAAAGAGAAAAAAATATGAGCCACATGGCCAGCTGCCTCCTCAAGCCTCTCCTGAGTCCTTGGAAAAAATGAGTGACTTCCTATCCTCTACATAAATTTATTATGCTCTTCATGATGTCCCTATCCCAAGCTTCTCTGATTAGAGGACTCGGACTTCAGTCAGGACAAGAGGTGGTTCTTCTGGACCCCAAGTGTAATCATAGCTGCACAGTGCATGTGTTTCCCAGTACCACAGTTAGCTGACTGATTTCAGTACCTAAGAGAATCCTTGTCTATAGATAAAACAAAAAACTTATCTTCAAGCTGTCAATTTTTATCAAAAACAGAAGATGTAGACAAAAAGAGGGAGGACTCCACCTATGGCCTCAGGGAGATAGTTTCAGCCCTAAAATCAAACATTTTTTAGCTGTAAGATCAAAACATTGTTTAGGGGACCAAAAAAGTGTACAAATTAATTTTACTTTCTTACAAAAGTCAAATTAGACACATGTTCCATATACAATACAGTCCTTCCTCACCATGAAAAAAGCATGGATTTTCTGGGGAGTAAAACAAATAATTTGGTGGGAAATTATTCCTATGCCAAAATTAGAAAACCAAAAACGTTTCAGTTTCCAGATTGCTCTATTATTTACTTTGATAAGTTTTCCTAATGAAATGCTTTGTTATTTGACTTGGGGTTTCTGCTTGTTCTTTTGTTAGAAAAGATATTAGATAAGAGCTTGAGTAAAATACAAGCCCTTCAGATACTTTCTAGCTGCGTGTCCCTGGGCAAGTCACTTAATTCCAATTACTTATACCTTGTAATTTTTCTGTCTTGGAACCAATACTTAGTATTGATTTTAAGGGATTAAGAAAAAAGAATATTAGCCACCATATGGCACCAAAGTAGTGGTAAAGCTCCAGAGATGAGTAGTATTCCATTTATATTCTCCTAACTCTTTTTGGGGGAAACTAGGTGGATAGAATGCTGAGCCTAGAGTCAGGAAAACTCATCTTCCTTAGTTCAAATCTAGCCTGATATTTACTAGGTGTGTGACCATGGGCAGGTCATTTTACCTTGCTTGCCTCTATTTTTTTTTATCTGAAGAAGGAAATGGAAAACTACTCCAGTTATCTTTGCCAAGAAATCCCCTAATGGGATCACAAAAAGTCAGATATGACTCAACAACAACTGAACCACATATTCTTTTTTATGCCATGTTTATCTATCTATCTACATATATACATATATAAATATACATGTCTGGGTATAAAAATATATGTGCATATATTATAACTCATTCTAGATTGTAATTTCCTTTAGGGCAGGAACTATGTTTTATTTATTCAACTCCCAGCATAAAACTTTATGTTTATTTATCCTTACTGCTTTGGATTGGGCAGAGAATAAACTATTTTATAGAAAATTGTTTCCTCTGCAGGAATGTTGTGGCTCCATGAACAACATCTTGCTTGATAAAAAGGGAAATTTGAACTCCTAGGCACAATCAGCATCCAATAAGAGTGGGGAGAGCATGGTTCTAGAGAGGACATTATATGGAAAATGGGAAAGCAATTATCAAGAAAAGGGCCAGAAGCAAAACTGTAACAAGAGACAATAGGAAATTTCTGCCATAGAAGAAAGGATTCTTTCCTCATTGACTCTCATGTAATATATTTCTTTCTAAACATCAGACCCAATGGAGAAAAGGTGGTGGGGAGGGACATAAGGGACAAAATCTAAAAGACAATATCATAAAAATTGGTTAGAAGATTAGAAGAAATAATCTCAAAATTGATATTTCAGATGCTGTAATTCCATGAAAAAAATAAGGAGGCTAAAAGAAGTATTAAATGAGAGAATAGACTTTGAATCCAAGAATAAAACATGAATAAATGAGGAAGAAAAGAATTAATGAAAAGAACAAGACAAAAAATAGTCTTGAAAAAGAGGAGTCATTTCTTAATTTCTCACTCAGTTATCTACACAAGAAAACTTGGCTATAACAGCAATATTGTATGATGAACAATTATGAATGACCAAGTATTCTCAAGAATACAATAAGACAATCCCAAAAACTCATGATGAAAAATGTCATCTGCCTGCAGAGGAAGAACTAATGGAGTCTGAATTCAGACTAAAATATGCTATATTTCATTTTCTGTCATCTATCTTTTTTGCTTGTTTGAGATCTCTTCCACAAAAATGCCTAATATGGGAAAATATTGCATATGATTGCATATATAAAATCTGTATCAGAGACTTCCTAGTTAAGATGGTGGCAGAGTAAAAAGCAGCTGCTTAACCTCTCCTAACCCACACATACAGGACTCCTCAAGAAGAGACAAAAACAAATCCAGAGGAACAAAGGGACCCCACAACAGGGCACTGCATTGGAGATACGTGCAATTGGGGCATTTCCATGCTATAAAAGGGTGAAACAGCTCTCACTAAAAGGCAAGCTGAGCAACCCCCTCCCCCACCACACATCACCTACAGTGCCAAAGCCAGCGCACAAGAGTTAGAGCAAGTTTGGGGTACGCATTAAGTCCTTGGCAGCTACCTGGGGTCATAAGGGCCTGCTCCTGAGAGCAGCAAGACTTAAGATCCCAAGAGGCCAAAGAACGCACGTGGACTTTGAGCACAGACCCTGAGCACAGGCACAAGTGCAGGCATGGACGCAAGCCTAGACACGAATCCTGAGCGCAGGTGAGGACTCGGATCTTGAGCGCAGGCATGGATCTTGAGTGGGGACCCAGTGCAAAAGGCGTTCACAACTGTAGAAGCAATGCCCTGAGCCTTGGGCAGAGGAACAACTAAGGGGACCACCAGGAGGCTTGACCCCAAGAACAACTGAGACCTCAGGAGCCTAAAGAGTGCAGACATACCCTGAGTGTGAGGAGAAACTTGAGAGGGCGCAGGGCTAAACCTGGCAAGCCAGAGACAAGAACCCCAAAAGAGAAAGATCATCAAGACTCTACAACTTTTACACAGATAAAATACAGACAAAAGAGCAAACAGCAGAGGAAAACAAACAAGTAATCATAGCCAAACCTTCCCAAAATAATGAAAACTGGCCACAAGCTATTGAAGAGTTCAAATCTGAGATGATGAGGAAGATGGAAGAGATTTGGCGAGAGAAGTGGGAAATAGCTCAAAAGGAAATAAACAGGTTAGAAGACAGAAACTCCCAATTGGAGAAAGATGCCCCCAAATCAAACGAAATGGTAAGCAAATTGGAAACCAAAATCCTGCAAGAAAATAACAGTTTAAAAGGCAGAATTTCGCAATTGGAAAGTGAGGCTCAGAAATCAAACGAACTGATAAGCAAATTGAACACCAGAAATGACAAGATTGAAAAGGAAAACCAAAAGATTATAGCCAAAAACCAGTCCCTAAAGGCTAGAATTGAGCAATTAGAAGCTAATGATCTCTAAAGTCAGCAAGAACAAATAAAACAAAGTCAAAAGACTGATAAAATAGAAGGAAATATAAAATATCTCAATGAGAAAGTGACAGACCAAGAAAACAGGTCTAGAAGAGACAATCTAAAAATCATTGGTCTTCCTGAAAAAGCAGAAATTAATAGAAATTTGGACTCCATACTAAAAGAAATTATTCAGCAAAATTGCCCTGAAGTTCTACAACGAGAGAGCAATATAGACATAGATCACCCTCTACACTAGACCAAGGAAAGACAACCTCCAGGAATATAATAGCCAAACTCAAGAGCTTCCAAGTAAAAGAAAAAAATTTACAAGAAGCCAGAAAGAGACAATTCAAATATCAAGGAGCAACAATCAGGATAACACAGAATCTGGCAGCCTCCACACTAAACGACCACAAGACTTGGAATATGATATTCAGAAAGGCAAGAGAACTGGGTCTATAACCAAGGATCACCTACCCATCAAAACTAACCATATACTTTGAAGGGAAAGTCTGGGCATTCAACAAGATACAAGATTTCCAAGTATTTGCACAGAAAAGACCAGGACTAAATGGAAAGTTTGATATCCAACCACAAAAATAAAGAGAAACATAAAAAGGTAAATAAGAAATAGAAGGGAAAGAAAGAAAACTCGTATTTTTAAAATTTGCCTCTTTAAGGGCTTCAATATGATCTAATTAATGGTATTCCTATGTGGAGAAATGTTATGTATAATTCTCTTTAAGTAATTCTATTCACTATTATAGTATTTACTATAATAGTAATTAGAAGAATTATTCATAGGGAGAGGTTGGAATACTAAATGGTCAAAGATGATATGGGGGGGGGGGGAAGAGGGAGGTGAATAGTAAAGGACACCAAGAGAAACTTGAATGAATAAGAAAAATAGGATATTCTATTACACCCAAAGAGGGCATGGGAAGGGGAAGGGATAAATACTATTATAAGAAGGAGAGGAAGAGAGCATTAAGAGGTAATAGTTAAACCTTACTCTCAGTGTAATTAACCTTGAGAGGGAAGAGTAGCTTTATCCATTGGGATATAAAATTCTATCCAACCCTACTGAGAAAGTCAGAAGGGAAAAACCAAGGGAAGCAGGGGAGTGGGGAGGTCAAAAAAGGGAGGGGAGGAAAGGCGGGAGGGAATTCACTAGGCTTTAAAAATAAATAGAAGGGAAAGAAAAGGGAGGGGGTAGAAAGGGTAGTAAATCAAGGGATGGGACAAGGGTTACTGGCATGAAGCAAACTACTGGTTTAAAAGGAAATAACGTAAGAAGAAGGGGTAGAACTAGGAGAGGATACCAAATGTTGGCGAATACACAACTGATAATTATAACTCTGAATGTGAATGGGATGAACTCGCCCATAAAAAGGAAGCAAATAGAAGAGTGGATTAGAAACAAAAATCCTACCATATGTTGTCTACAAGAAATGCATATGAGGCAGGTAGACATACACAGGTTTAAGGTAAAGGACTTCAACAAAATCATTTGGCCATCAAATGAGGAAAAAAAAGTAGGAGTGGCTATTATTATTTCTGACAAAGTCAAAATAAAAATAGATATGATTTAAAAAGACAGGGAAGGTCATTACATCCTGATTAAAGGCAGTATAGACAATGAGGAAATAACATTGCTTAATATGTATGCCCCAAATGGCATAGCAACCAGATTCATAAAGGAGAAACTGGCAGATCTCAAGAAGGAAATAGATAGTAAAACCATAATAGTGGGAGATCTAAATATCCTTCTTTCAGATCTAGATAAATCAAACCAAAAAATAAATAAGAAAGAGGTAAGAGAGGTGAATGAAGTCCTAGAAAAATTAGATTTAATAGATATGTGGAGAAAAATAAATAGGGACAAAAAGGAATACACCTTCTTTTCAGCTGCACATGGTACATTCACAAAGATTGACCATGTAATAGGGCATAGAAACATTGCAAACAAATGCAAAAGAGCAGAAATAATAAATGTAACCTTCTCAGACAATAATGTAATAAAAATAATAATTAGTAAGGGCACCTGGACAGGCAAATCAAAAACTAATTGGAAATTAAAAAATATGATTCTCCAAAACCAGCTAGTCAAAGAAGAAATCATAGAAATAATCAATAATTTCATTGAAGAGAATGACAATGATGAGACATCCTACCAAACTCTGTGGGATGCAGCCAAGGCAGTACTCAGGAGGAAGTTTATATCCTTGAGTGTATATATATATATATATTTATATATATATTAACAAATTAGGGAGGGCAGAGATTAATGAATTGGGCATTCAACTCAAAAAATTAGAAAGCGAGCAAATTAAAAATCCCCAGATGAAAACTAAATTAGAAATACTAAAAATGAAGGGAGAAATTAATAAAATCAAAAGTAAAAAACTATTGAATTAATAAATAAGACTAGAAGCTGGTATTTTGAAAAAAAGAGATAAAATAGAAAAAGTACTGATCAATCTAATTAAAAAAAGGAAAGAAGAAAACCAAATTGACAGTATCAAAGACAAAAAAGGAGACCTCACCTCTAATGAAGGGGAAATTGAGACAATCATTAAAAACTATTTTGCCCAATTATATGGCAATAAATATAGCAATCTAGGAGATATGGAAGAATATTTACAAAATTGCCTAGATTAACAGCAAAAGAAATAGAATACCTAAATAGTCCCATATCAGAAAAAGAAATTGAACAAGCCATCAAAGAACTCCCTAAGAAAAAATCCCCAGGGCCTGATGGATTCACAAGTGAATTCTATCAGACACTGAAAGAGTAACTAATCCCAATACTATACAAATTATTTGATATGATAAGCAAAGAAGGAGTCCTACCAAATTCCTTTTATGACACAAATATGGTACTGATTCCAAAGCCAGGTAGATCAAAAACAGAGAAAGAAAACTACAGACCAATCTCCCTAATAAACATAGAAGCAAAAATCTTAAATAGAATATTAGCAAAGAGAGTCCAGCAAGTGATCAAGAGGATCATCCACCATGATCAGGTGGGACTTATACCAGGAATGCAAAGTTGGTTCAACATTAGGAAAACCATCCACATAATTGACCATATCAACAATCTAAGAAACAAAAATCACATGATTATCTCAATAGATGCTAAAAAAGCCTTTGACAAAATACAGCATCCATTCCTATTGAAAACCCTGGAAAGTATAGGAATAGAAGGACCTTCCCTAAAAATAATAAACAATATATACCTAAAACCATCAACAAGCATCATATGCAATGGGGATAAATTAGAAGCCTTTCCAATAAGATCAGGAGTGAAACAAGGATGCCCATTATCTCCTCTATTATTTAACATTGTACTAGAAACATTAGCAGTAGCAATTAGAGAAGAAAAAGAAATTGAAGGTATCAAGATAGCCAATGAGGAGACTAAGCTATCACTCTTTGCAGATGATATGATGGTCTACTTTAAAAATCCTAGAGAATCAACTAAGAAGTTTGTAGAAATAATCAACAACTTTAGCAAAGTTGCAGGTTACAAAATAAATGCACATAAATCATCAGCATTTCTATATATTTCCAACACATTAAAGCAGCAAGAGGTAGAAAGAGAAACACCATTTAAAATCACCGTAGACAATATAAAATACTTAGGAATCTATCTACCAAAACAAACACAGGAATTATACAAAAACAACCACAAAACACTTTCCTAACAATTAAAACTAGATCTAAACAATTGGAAAAATATTGATTGCTCATGGGTAGGACGAGCTAACATAATAAAAATGACCATTCTACCCAAATTAATTTACCTATTTAGCGCCATACCTATCAAACTACAAAAAAACTTTTTTACTGAATTAGGAAAAACTATAACAAAGTTCATTTGGAATAACAATAGATCAAGAATATCAAGGGAAATAATGAAAAAGAATGTGAAGGAAGGGGGCCTAGCTGAACCAGATATTAAACTATACTATAAAGCAGCAGTCATTAAAACAATATGGTACTTGCTAAGAGACAGAAGGGAAGAACAGTGGAATAGACTTGGGGGAAGTGACATCAGCAAGACAGTGTATGATAAACCCAAAGAGCCCAACTTTGGGGACAAAAATCCACTCTTTGACAAAAACTGCTGGGAAATTTGGAAAACAATATGGGACAGAATAGGTTTAGATCAACATCTCACACCTACACCAAGATAAATTCAGAATGGGTGAAAGACTTGAATATAAAGAGGGAAACTATAAATAAGTTAAGTGAACATAGAATAGTTTACTTGTCAGATCTCTGGGAAAGGAAAGATTTTAAAACCAAGCAAGAGTTAGAGAAAATTACAAAATGTAAAATAAATGATTTTGATTATATCAAACTAAAAAGCTTTTGTACAAACAAAAACAATGTATCCAAAATCAGAAGGGAAACAACAAATTGGGAAAAAATCTTTATAACAAATAATTCTGACAGGGGTCTAATTGCTCAAACATACAAGGAGTTAAATCAATTGTATAAAAAAATCAAGCCATTCCCCAATTGATAAATGGGCAAGAGACATGAATAGGCAATTTTCAGGTAAAGAAATCAAAAGTATCAATCAGCACATGAGAAAGTGTTCTAAATCTCTAATAATCAGAGAAATGCAAATCAAAACAACTCTGAGGTATCACCTCACACCTAGCAGATTGGCTAAAATGAAAGAAGGGGAGAGTAATGAATGCTGAAGGGGATGTGGCAAAACTGGGACATTAATGCATTGCTGGTGGAGTTGTGAACTGATCTAACCATTCTGGCTGGCAATTTGGAACTATGCTCAAAGGGCTATAAAATAATGCCTGCCCTTTGATCCAGCCATACCATTGTTGGGATTGTACCCCCAAAGAGATCATAGATAAAGAGACTTGTACAAAAAAATATTTATAGCTGTGCTTTTTGTGGTGGCAAAAAAACTAGAAAATGAGGGCATGCCCTTCAATTGGGGAATGGCTAAACAAATTGTGGTATATGCTGGTGATGGAATACTATTGTGCTCAAAGGAATAATAAACTGGAGGAATTCCACGTGAACTGGAAAGATCTCCAGGAATTGATGCAGAGCGAAAGGAGCAGAGCCAGAAGAACACTGTACACAGAGACTAATACACTGTGCTAAAATAGAATGTATTGGACTTCTGTACTAGCAGCAATGCAATGACCCAGGACAATTCTGAGGGATTTATGGAAAAGAACGCTACCCACATTCAGAGGACGAATTACAGGAGTGGAAACAGAAGAAAAACAACTGCTTGAACACATGGGTTGAGGCGGACATGATTGGGGATGTAGACTCGAAACTACCACACCAATGCAACTATCAACTATTTGGAAATAGGTCTTGATCAATGACACATGTTAAAATCTGTGGAAATACACATCTGCCATGGGGGTGAGGAGGAATTCGGGGGGTGAAGGGGAAGGTAAGAGCATGGATTATGTAACCATGTTAACTTTTCAAAAAAATAAATATTAAATGCTTAAAAAAATAAAATCTATATCAAATTACTAACTGTCTCACAGAGGAGAGAAGAAAGGGAAACAGGAAAGAGGGGGAATATTTGGAACTTAAAATTTTTTTAATATATCTTAATATTTGTTTTTATATGTAATTGGAGGAAGGAAGGAAGGAAGGAAGGAAGGAAGGAAGGAAGGAAGGAAGGAAGGAAAAGAAACCTGGCTAGCTAAAGCACACAACCATAACCAGTATAAGTACCTAGTATAATAATAGCTCATTGAATTAATATATAAATTTTGAAATTTTCACTCAGATTTCCCCCTAGAATTCTCTGGTCAGGGGTATTTAAATGCTTTCCAAACCAAATATCTATCCCTACTGGGATAAATCAAATTCCAATAGATGGAGTTCTGGATATGAAAAATAAATGTATTAACTAGACTTGCAATAATAAATTAACTGATGGTCAGTGGTCCCTCTCAATAATCAAAGACCAAGATGCAGGGTCCTGGATCATCTTAAATGCTCCTGCTGTCTTTATCAGGTCCTCCTGTAGACAGAAAAAGACAGCTCTAATTGGTGTCTACTTAATCAGGTGGGCTAAAAGCTCTCAGCTCCTCCTGATTATCAGATCTTTGAGAGGGAAAAGCTCAGCTGAGAAAGTGGGCTTGAGATTTCAGCAGCCTCCACTTCATGATCTCATGATCTTTGCTAACCTTCACGATCTGGACAAGAACATTCTGGTCAGTTTTCACCTTCATTAGCCAAGTCATACCAAACCTTAATGAGGGAGAAAAGGATGCCTGAGTCTCTTTCCATAACCAGGATTAGCTCAAGTTAGTTTTTTGTTTACAGGGTACACAGAAAAAGACCCAGATCTTGGGAGGAGAAAAGATATGATCATATTCCTGGCCAATAGGAGAGGCTTCTTTTGTGCTTAGCTAAGGTGTGGGAGGAGATTTAAATAGAAAAGAGAATGTTACCAATTAATATTAAAAATCAAATGATATAGCATAAATAGTAATTTTCCTCACTACATAGTTACCAGATTTTACCATTGCCCATTTTAATGCAGAGTTTCTTGCATTGCAACATTACCCTATGTGATCCTGGCAGTTATCAGAATGGAATTCTGGGGTGGCAGGTGCCAGATGCCAGGTGCTAACCGGCAGTTGGGCTGTGACTATATAAGGCCCTGCAAACCCAACCTTGGGGTTCTCTTTTCCCTTGATCTCACCCAGACAACTTGTTATCCCTGACCTTTCCCCTTGGGGCCCCTGATTGGGAAAGGTGGAAGGGAGGAGGATTGTGGGCAGGAACTTAGTTAGTGTAGCTTAGTGGTTAGGGCCATCTCTAGAGCAATTCAACAACATCATCAGTGTACCTAGCTGACCAATAACACCAAGCCAGAGTCTAGTCATCTCTGGTTGCCCTCAGCCTGTCAAGACCCTTCAGGTCCTTTGCCAACACCTGCCAGTTGCCCCTAGCAACATCTTGGCAAACCTAAGCTCTCTTACCTTAGTTTTCCCTGTCCAGTTCAAATAAACCCCTTAGCCTTAATCTGTGAATTCCTGTGATTATTCTAACACCTTCGAGGCTAAGGAGACTAAGGGGAGGACAGAATTTTGAGAAGCAGGAGTTACTGTGGGAGTGAAAGCTAAGCCTCCATTGCTGAGAGGAAGTTGAGCCACAGTTTCCTGCTGGGCTCTGCTCTCACCCAATAGGGAGTCAGTTACCTCAGCAGGGAGGGGACACCAACCCAACATCTTAAAGGAGCCTGCGGATAGCAGGGGAGATTCATTGGGCAGCTCTGCTGAGGCTGCTCCCCTCTGATAACATTAACTCCAATCTCCAGCTAGTTAAATTACTGTTTCCTAGGCCCCTGGTGACCCCCTCATTACTATCTCCTCTTATCCCCTTATCACACCATCAATCAGCACATTTCCAGAAAGATCCAACCTCAAAGTACCACACATAGGTTGAGAACTTTTTTTAAGAGAGTATACCTGACATGAAGAAAACATTGGGCCTGAAAAATGTTTAAAGGTCAGCCAAACCACTCTCATCATTTAAATGATGAGGAAACCAAAGGAAAGATCCCTAAGGATCAGGAACATCAGGAATAAGGAGTTGAGCCAAGATACTTAGATACTTTTCTAATTCATTTTCAAGCAGTAGAATTAAAGCCTCATAATATAGTAATGGACTCAAAGTGCAGATTGAAGTATATATATATATATGTATATATATATACATATATATATATGTATGTATATATTTACACATACATATATATATACACTTATACATATATGCCTCTTGCTCTAAATATATATACACATACATACCTATACTATATATACATATACATATATTTCAGTCATAAATAATATACTCTCTCTATATACATATGTGTGTATACATATATATATATATATATATGGAAAAAGTCACTTTGGTATTTGTTTAGTTGGTCTATAAGGAAGGAAAGTGGATAAGTGATTAAGCAATTATAAAGGACACTACTACTATGTGCCTGGAACTGTGCTAAGTGCTTTACAAATCCCATCTGATCCTCACAACAATTCTGCAAAGTAGGTGCTATTATTATCCCCATTTGACAGTCAAGGAAATTAAGTGGCATGTCTAGGGTCACTTAACTACTAAGCATCTAAGACTAGATTGGAACTCAGGACTTCCTGAATCAAGATCCAGGACTCTTTTCCACCTAGTTGTTTATAGAAACCCCCATTAGTAATAGGGATTTTATTTTTCTTGCTTTCTCAATCAAGGGTGTCACAGGAGGAAGAGAATGTCAAACTGAAAATGAAATTATATTTACTATTGAAGAAAGAGATCACAGACATAGAAGCAAAGGCGAGGGATTCGCATCCCACCTCAATCAATTATCCCCTCTGGGACCTTGGACAAGTCATACAGCATACCAGTGTCTCAGTTTTCTCCTGAGACAAATAAAGATAATATCTCAATCATGCTCACCTTACAGAGCTGATGGAAGGAATAAAAGAGAAAATAAGAGATAGAAAGAACTTGGGAAACCAAGAAGTGCTATTTAAGAGTGAGCTATTCTATTATTCCCATTGATAGGCTAAACCTAAACATGAAACAGGGATGGAAAACATGAGCCCTGTCAGACACCACTTGACCAATACAGGATGAAGACTGGAAAAGGAAGAGGACAATTTCAGGTTTCACCGTGATGCATGTGCTTTATTTGGGACAGTGAGAAGAGAGTAACAAAAGCCCAGGGATGGAAACACCCTCCCAGGTTACAGCACAGAGGAGAACTCGTGCAGAGGTAGGGACCAGGGAGTCTGGTCCCTCAGGGTTGTTTTTCCATTGAAGATCAAGGAAGCCTGGTATTGAGTACGATGATCCTTTCTCTGCTGTCTTTCATCTGGGAAGGTGAGGAGACTGAGGTGAGGAAAAAGCATGGGGCGGAAGTTTTGTTTCTGAAATGATTGTAGCTCCAGAACAAAGGTTCTTCTTCCAAAGATTCCATCTCATCCAGGATAGAGCAATGCCAGAGGGGTACGGAGGTTTAAAGAGAGGAAGGAGGAGTGCAGCCCTCCACAAAGATGCTCATGCTCCCTGTTTCATGGTGCCAGCAGCATCTGACACTGTTTCTTCCTCTTCGGTATATACTATTGCTGGTAAGATAGAGTATATTTCTGTGGGTATCTAGGAGGGCAGGGCTTAGGGCACCTAGGAAGGCAAGGCTCATAGCACCTAGGAAGGCATGGCTCAGGGCACCTAGGAAGATACGGCTCAGGGCACCTAGGAAGGCAAGGCTCTAGGCACTTAGGAGGGCATGGTTCAGGGCACCTAGGAAGGCAAGGCTCTAGGCACTTAGGAGGGCATGGTTCAGGATACCTGGGAAGGCATGGTTCAGGGCACCTAAGAAGGCATGGCTCAGGGCACTTAGGAGGGCATGGTTCAGGACACCTAGAAAGACAAGGCTCATAGCACCTAGGAAGGCATGGCTCAGGGCACCTAGGAAGGCAAGGCTCTCGGCATTTAGGAGGGCATGGTTCAGGACACCTGGGAAAACATGGCTCAGGGCACCTGGGAAGGCAAGGCTCTGGGCACCTTGGAAGGCAAGGCTCTAGGCATTTAGGAGGGCATGGTTCAGGACACCTGGGAAAACATGGCTCAGGGCACCTGGGAAGGCAAGGCTCTAGGCATTTAGAAGGGCATGGTTCAGGACACCTGGGAAAACTTGGCTCAGGGCACCTGGGAAGGCAAGGCTCTGGGCACCTTGGAAGGCATGGCTCTAGGCATTTAGGAGGGCATGGTTCAGGATACCTGGGAAAACTTGGCTCAGGGCACCTGGGAAGGCAAGGCTCTGAGCACATTGGAAGACATGATTCAGGGCACCTAGGAAGGTATGGCTCCTGGCACCTAGGAAGGCATGGCTCAGGGCACCTTGGAAGGCATGGCTCAAGGCACTTAGAAGAGCATGGCTCAGGGCACCATGAAAGGCATGGCTCTGAGCATTTGGGATGGCATGGCTCTTGGCACTTAGGCTTGCAAAGCTGTGACCAATTTGGAGGTAGCTGGCAAGGCTGTTTGCACTGATACTGATTCTGGTGGGACATCTTTCTTGGATCTCAGTATATCTGAAATAAACATAAGACAATGATCACATGCAAGGAATGCCAAAAACCAAGAAGTCCTAAGCCTTCCTATTAAGCTAACTAGTGAACTTAAAAGCTTCTTGGGCTAGTTGAAGGGGCAACAAAATGACCACTGGAATGAGAGTGAGAGAGCCTGCTTTCAAATTCTGGGTAAAACAATCAGTAGTTCTATGACCTTATGCAAATCACTTAACCTCTCTGAGATTTGTTATCCCATCTCTAAAGTAGAACAAAGAGTATTCTATTGCATACCTGCTCCATGGTGCTAGGATATGAGAAAAGATCCCTATAAAATTTGAAGGTCATCATTAATGTGAGCTAAAGCTATAATTCCTTCACTCACATCCTCTTCCAACAACTCATCACAACAGAAAAATTATCCTGGGATCTGAGAGCCTAAGAGAGTAGAGTACAAACTCTACTAGGTCCTTCCTAACTTGAAAGGATTCTAATTCAGAATAAGCAATACATGATTTAAAACTAAGTTAAAGATTAGTTTGATCAGCAGGTGATAAATTGTGGAAGCCACAACAACTCATAAAGACCAGGGGTCTAAGGTATGGACAGATTAGAGGGCGTCCTCCAATATCAAATGGATATTTGAAGGATTTTAAAATTATTATTGCCCTGATTCCAACTGATTGCCCCTACCTTCCACTTCAATTACTTATCTACTCTTTGATTTCTTGAGCTAATTCTCTCTCTTTGGTTCATTTTCCAAACACTTTAGGAACCTTTGACCTATGATGGAAGCACATATCACATCTCCAGGGGTCATGGGTACCCTGTGTAACTCTTTCTAAATATCTGCATGTCTATTTCTCCATTTAGGGAATGAAGATATAAAATATATAGTATAGAGGAATTAATGGTTTGGAATGATTTGGAAGTTAGAAGACAAGAGTGTGGATTAATCAATTAATCGACTCCTGAGCCTCGTTTTATCATAGGAGCAGGATTCAGAATGAAAACAAATCCCAAAGGACATTTAATCTAATTTCTTCTTTATACAAGGAAGGAAACTGAAGCCCAGGCCAAAAGTTACGAGCATAGTAAAATAATAAAACCAGAATTTGAGCCTAGGTCTTCTCACTTTAAATCTAGACATTCCCTTCCAAGCATGCTGCCTCCATAATCTATATCATAGAATTTCAGTTTTAAAAAGATCTTAAAGACCAAAAAGAGTCAAAAGAGGCTTTAGTGATTGTATGGTACTAACCCTTAATGTTATAACTGAAAAAACTGAGACCCAAAACAAAAATGACTTGTTCAAGGCCCCTTCACTACCTAGTAACATCTAAGACTTAACAATCAGGTCTTCTCATTTCTAAATGGAAGTATTTAATCAATATTATTCATTTCAGTGTCAATTAGGATAGTCAAAAGTAGCACAAGGACATCTCAGGCATGCAATATGAAATTATCAATTTGTGTTACTTTTAAATTTTTTAAGCAGAAAGAACCTTCAAGAGCACAAATAGGCCAAGCATGATCTTTTACAGAAGAAGAAACTGATGCTAGATGAGTTGAAGTAACCTCCTTAGAATCTCAGTGATTGTTAGAAGCAGAGCAAGGACTAGAACCCAGAACTTCTTCCCAAACTAGTGCTATCTCTATGCCACCGAATTGCCTCTATTAACTTTCAGCCTCCAAGAGAAAATCCAGCCCCAAGATTAGTTCCAAAGAGTCTCAGACTCACCAGATGCTCTAGGACAGATGAGGACCAAGATGATCAATGGATAACTTGCAGTCATTAGGAGCCCTTTTATAGGACTGAGAGATGCTGCCCAGAAGAAACAGGGACAGCCCCAGATTTTTCTATCCCAATTATCTCCCAAACAAAAATGTAATCCACCTACAATTTTAAGAATGCCTTACCACATTCACCCTCATAACCAGAACCTCCCTCTTTTGCAAGCCTCACTGGGGTAGCTGTCTTCTTCTGAATGATTCATGCAAGAGTCTCTCTCATAAGTAGAAATCATTGCCCCTTGTAGCAGAATCGAGTAAATCTAACCCATTTCTTGTCCCACCTTTGAATATTGAGGTACCTAAAGCTTTCCAGTGGATCGCCTAGAAGAAACATATATTAAAAAGTGATTGGGAAAACAGTGCCTTGTCAAGGAAAGATTATCCATTTGGTGGTCACAGATGCAAGCAAATCTGAGAGTTGCAAATGACTTCAATGGTCTTCTAGTCTAACCCATATGTGAAAAGAATCTTCACCATGAGATACTCAAGTTGAATTTATTTAAATCTGCTTTCCCCCAATCAAGGGTGCATGTCAGACTAAGACCAGATTTCCTATCCTTCTCTAATACAAACTGTGGGATCAGAGAGTCAATTCCCTCTATGCTTCCCATCATTTCCATCTAAGCAACCAGTTTCTTCCTGTCAGTAAGGCAGATCCGGAATGTTGCTCATTCGATTCTTATCACAAAAATCAATTAAAAAGTTATTATCTGCTTTATTTCTTGGGAAAGCTCAAACAAATCACTTAGTCAATAAGCATTCATTAAGCACCTGCTATGTGATATGGGGGGGGGGGGAAGGTAGATGGCAAAGTGGATAGAACAAGAAGACTTTTTTCTGGGTTTAAATGCAGTCTCAAACTCTTAGAAGATGTGTGACCCTAGGCAAGTTACTTGACCCTGTTTGCCTTAGTTTACTAATCTGTAGAATGAGCTGGAGAAGGAAATGGCAAAGCACTCCAGTATCTTTGTCAAGAAGACCCCAAAAAGAGGGTCACAATGGAAGGGTCGCAAATGAAGCAAATGAACAACAATAACACCCTTATGTCATATTACTCCACTACCTACTTTTTACATCTTAATCAAGTTGGCTTGTTACCTGTTCCCCACATACCTTGTTCTATCTCCCATCCCCATGTCTTTTTAGAAATTATGCCAGGTGTTTAGGGTATACTCCACCTTCACCTCTGTGCCACTTCCTCTCTCCTTAAAAGCACAAGTGCCAACTTTTGCATATAAGACCTCTTTCTCTTAAAATCACATTTTTTCTTATTTACTTACTTGTGTGTGTTTGTGTATGTGGTATATCCTCCACATAGAATGAAAGATCTCTGGAGGCAGGAAATAATTTGTCTTTGTTTCTCCAGCTCTTAGCACAGATTCTTTTTTTTTCAATCCTGCCTTCCATCTTAGAATCAATACTGTGTATTCGTTCCAAGGCAGAAGAGCAGCAAGGGTTAGGCAAAATGGTTTAAGTGGCTTGTCCAGGGTCACACAGGAAGTGTCTGAGGGCGTATTTGAACCCAGGTCCTCCTGACTCCAGACCTGGTGCTCTATCTACTGAACTACTTAGCTGCCCCAACTTAGCCTAGATGCTTATATGTTATACATGGAACATATTTCATAATATTGGCTGAACCTATTGATACTGAGTTGCATGTTATAATAGTGAAAATTCAGTGTCTATACCAAGGGAGGTAATCATTCATTTCTCAATCACCTTGGTCAGACCAAAACTTCTAAAGTATTTTGTCTGATTCTGGGCACCATATTTTAGGAAAGATTTTGTACTCAAACATATTCAGATGAAGCCAAATTTTGTCCTATGAGAGAGAGCTGAAAAAAATTGATATATTTTTCCTGGAAAAGGCAGGAAGGTAATGATAACTAGGCTTCAAATCTTTCAGATGGAATTGTGTTTAAAAGAGGTTAGATTATGTTGGTGGGTTTTAGAAATGAGAATAAGGAAAAATGAATGACTGATATAGAAAGATAAATTTCATCTCAAGGTGGGGAAAATCCCAATAATTAGAGTCATTTAAGGATATAATTTCCTAGGGCAGCTTGGTGGCTCAGTGGATAAAGAGCCAGGCCTGGAGATGGAAGGTCCTAGGTTCAAATTTGGCCTCAGATACTGCCTTGTTGAGTGACACTGGACAAGTCACTTAACCCCAATTGTCTAGTGCTTACTACTCTTCTGCCTTGGAACAGATACTCCATATCAATTCTAAGACAGATTTTTTAAATTAAATAATTGGCTCTCCCATAAGTCACTGAACAAAAATTTATTAAATGTGCACAAGGTGCCAGACACCGGGTACCAAACCCCATATAGGGCTTCCATTTGATCTGGAATCCTACCTCCAAAGTTGATGTAGTTGGAATACTTGGGACTGGAGCCCTTACCTCTTAGACCAAGAAACATATCAAAATCCCAAAACTGATTCTCAGCACCAAAGACCCTAAAAGGCATGGAGGAAGAGGGGCTATTCCTTCACAGACCACTCAGTGTAGAGTGACTAAGCTTTGGGTGAACAGGAATTTCACCCCTTAAACCTTGCCAGAAAGACATCAAGTCTGTCTTCATTAATTAGTTTTCTTTATTTTTAAAATCAATTTAGCTCATGATGCATCTATTTTTTAATCTGCTAGTTTTACTTATTTTTATTTATTCATTTTTGTTCTACCTTAAAATATGGTCAGTCTTTATGATGGTGCAATACACAACTTAAAAATATGCATATTCCTTTTGATTCCTCTTCAATAATCTCCAGAGGTTGAATATAATCTAACTTTTCTTTTTCTTTTGTTTTGTTTTTTTTAATTTTTATCTTTAGAAAAATTTTCCATGGTTACATGATTCATGTTCTTACTCTCCCCTCCACCCCCCACCCCCCACCCCTAGTAGCCCATGTGCATTTCCACTGGTTCTTACATGTGTCATCAATCAAGACCTATTTCCATATTATTGATAGTTGCACTGGGGTGGTTGTTTAGAGTCTATATCCCGAATCATATCTGCATCAGCCCATATGTTCAAGCAGTTGTTTTTCTTCTGTGTTTCTACTCCTGTAGTTCTTCCTCTGAATGTGGGTAGCGTTCTTTTTCATAAGTCCCTCAGAATTGCTTTGTTGCATTACTGCTAGTACAAGAGTTCATTACATTCGATTTTACCACAGTGTATCAGTCTATGTGTATAATGTTCTCCTGGTTCTGCTCCTTTCACTCTGAATCAATTCCTGAAGGTCATTCCAGGTCACATGGAATTCCTCCAGTTCGTTATTCCTTTGAGCACAATACTATTCTATCACCAGCAGGTACCACAAAAATTATGTTCTGGTTCTTCATTTTGTTTCTATTTATTTTTTGGTTAGATTTATCTGAGGAGGTAAAACTTGGTTCTCTCATTATTATAATTTTATTATGGCTTTGTGTAACTTATTTAAAATTTTCTTTAAGAATTTATGTTACACATTTCATGCAAATATATCTGTATTGATATGAATTTGTAGTGTACTATACCTGTTAAAACAATGTAATTTCCCTTTTTATCTCTTTTAAGTAGGTCTATTTTTCTTTTGTTTTGTCTGAAATTGTGATTAGTACCCTTATCATTTTAAACTTCAGCTGAAATATAATAAATTTTGTTCTAGCCATTTATTTTAAGTCAATGTGCATCTTTCTGCTTCATGTTTATTTTTCTGTAAACAATACATTGTTGGATTCTGCTCCCTAATCCGTTCAGCTATACTCTTCTGTTTTATGGTGAATTGATCACTTTCAAAATTAAAATATCATTAATTATGTCTTTTCCTCTATTCTATTTTTTATACTTTTCCTTTACTTACTCCTCCCTCTTGAAGAATATATTTTGCTAAAAAATTATCTCTCCCTTTATTTACATTCACATTCTACTTCCTTGATGAATGAAATTCATTTCTGTACTCAACTATGTGTCTATTCTTCTTTCCTTTGACCAATTCTGACACGAGTAGGATTGAATGATCACCCACTCTCCTCTCGCCCTTCATCCTTTTTTCTATAGATATCTAATTGTACACTCCAATTATTTGACATAATTTCCCCAACCTTCCTCTCCCACCCCCAAGTGCATTTCTCTTCCCCTCTTTTACCATTTACCGCTTTCCAGTTAAAAATTGAAAAAACTTAATGGAACAATTTGCAGTCACTTGTCTAATAATGGTTCCTGATGAATAGTGTTGGATATAAAAAATGTATCATCTCCCCATATTAGAATATAAACAGTGTAGCCTTGTTTAGTCCTTTATGATAGCTCACTAATATTTATCTTTCTATGTTTCTCTTGACTCCTTTGTATTTCATATTTTCTATTCACTTTGATCTCATCAAGAAAGCATGGAAAGCTTCTATTTCATTAAATATCTATCCCATTCTCCTCCTAGGAATATTATACTGAATTTTTCTACGTAATTTATTTGTTGGCTTTAAATCTATATCCTTTGCCTTCTGGAATATCATATTCTCTTCTCTCTGATTATTTGAGTGGTGACATTCTAAATCTTGTGTGAGCCTGAATCTGACTTTTGGAACTTGAATTCTTTCTTTCTGGCCACTTTTATTTGATCTGGAAGCTCTGGATTTTGGCTATTACATTCCTGAGGGTTTCCTAAATGATTAAACGAATGAATGTCAAATAGATGAGAATATTAAGCAACTTGGGACTTATGCTCCAGATAATTTTGCTTAGTAATCTCTGCCATTGTCATGACTAAAGGCTATCTGCTTTTTTATTTGTGGGATAATCCTCATGGTGTTATTTTTATTATTTTGACTAAGAGTATAATTTTCATATTAAACATTATAATTCAAAAGGATACTGAGAATCTTGATGGTTTAATGAGAAAAGTGAAAAGGGATCATGCTTGTTATTTATAACTGTTTTTTAATAGATTATTTTTAAAGTAATAGCAGAATCATATAGAAAAGCATATCACTCTCAGTTATCCACCCTCAAAAAAATGTGACTGATCGAGCCTTAAGATCATAACCAAACACTACACTTCACCAAGAAGAACCTATACAATTTGCTTTCATGGTACCTGGGAGGAAATCAACACGGTCTCTGAAGCTTTAGCTTTTCAATCTTATACTTAGAATTCCAATCAACATCAAAAGATTGCTTATGGGGGGAAAACACTGAAATATGAATCAGGAAGTATGGTCCTACTAGTTGAAAAATCAATGGGGAAAAAAAAGGGAAAGAGTACTGGATTTGAGATCAGAAGACCTAGATTTAGGTTTTATATTGTGACTCTCTCTGTGATTCTAAAGTAGTTGTTTAATTGCTCTTGACATTGGTTTCCTGACTTATGATGGGCTTAGACTCAATTATCCCTCAGACTTATTCCAGCTCTAACATTCTCTATATCTATGGTATATATTTTTTAATATCTTCACAATCTAAGCATGGTGATTTTAGGAGGTCTCTTTAATTATATTAGATCCATAGGAAATGGAAAACTCTTGGAACCTGGTAAAAATGGATATTTGGTTAGGAAATCTGAAGATCCCATCCCAGGAAGTTCTAGGGAAAAACAAGAGAACATTTTAGGATTGATACACACATTCATTTGTTTGACAAATATTTATTATATTATGTACTTAAATTAGTTATGATAATGTGTCCCAACCAGTCAGACTATCTCAGATGTGAATAACTGAGACTGGCTGTGGTTTTCTCTTTATTTTTCCAAGAAGTAATTCTATATCTTATTTCTACCATTAATTATCTTCCTGTTCTATTTATTCTAAACTTTTTTTTATTCCTGGTCTGTATACTTTATTTCTTCTTTAGCTTCCTTGAGTTCCTCATGGAATTAAGGTTTCTAAACTACCAAGTCTGAGATCCTTCTTCTAACAATATTCTACGTTATTGTCTTGTAGATTTTGTCCCTTAGAAAAGGGGGAAACATAAGAACATATAAAACATAGTCCCTGTTCCAAAGAAAACTACAGTATATTGTGAGAGATAGGCATGCACATATATAAGCATGATACAAGAGAGGAGAATATATGTCACATATAAAGGGATGACACTCTTCTTTGGAAACCTATCACTTCTCTGATGCAATGAGCTAGAGTTCTTCTCAAAACTCAATCCAGTACATTCTCTAACAATAAAATAGACATGGGCTATTCAATAGCAAAACATTTAATCAGAAAGAGAGCAAAGTAAATAATAGAGACAAACTAAGAAAAGGATCATTTTCCGTCCTTTAATACATAAATGGGAACAATCTCTCACCAACTACTGTTGTGGGAAAGGAATCCATTCCCTAGCAATCTTCCATGGAGAGGAAGGGTTACACTGTGTATGTACAGTACGAGTCTGGTCTGAGTTTTCATAGATCTGTCTTCCACCTGTGTCTCCTTGGCTCTTTATCTGCCATCTCCCTTGGCATGATCCCAAAACCCTGATTGCATTATACTTCCGCAAGCTTCTATTCACTGATTTTCTGCTGAGTAGCTAATACTGAGTGAAGTTGTCATCTACTGCTATAACTTCATATTCTTCCTGGATACCTCCTGGAATTGTCATATGATTCTATGCAATTTTATTGCTCTATCATTGTGAGACAACCCCAGATCGAAATGCTTGGTGATAATTAGCACATTTTCAGCACTTTTGTGGGACATACTTCAACTACATCCATTTGTTACAGAAAAGATACAGAAAAGATCACTCATGGCAATTCTCCAGACTATGATTCTTCTTCCCCATCATGGAAAGTTCCCTAACCCTTACTAATGGCTGGGCCAGGGTGAGGGAATTCGTCAAACTTCTTCCATTCCCCAGAATTCAAGGTCCTTGTTTTCCACGTAGTTAATATCTCCTACTCTTTCTTCCTGAGCATTGGAGATGAACACATGCCTGCCTTTTCATGGGCCTTTTTACCTCCCATGTAACCATGCAAATTACCTTGAAATTTTGATAAATCTCAGACACTCTCTGCCATGATGCAAGGAGAGTGATAGAGCTAGTAACTTGCTGCTCAGTATTGTTGCCATGGCAATGTGCTTTGACTCCTTAAAAGAGCAGCACAGAGTATTCAGAAATGTGACAATGGAAAGACTACTTCTCAAGAAAGAAGGATTCATGGTAGCATTTGTACTGAGACTGGACTCATGAGTAGTTTCAATGGGCAGAGAATGAAATATAGTGGGGGGATATTATTCCAAACATATGGAACAGTATGAGAAAAAAAAAAACAAGAAAAGTAAGGAAGGACTGAAGCGAATTCTGTTTAATCTGTATGTGGACTGTCCAGGTTCAATAGGGACATTGCCTCTGGGGCTAGAAGTGTGACTTGGTAGAGTCAGCCTATTGGAGAGAGGCTTTACAAAGAAGAAAGCCACACTAAAGCCAACACTATTGGGTAAAATAATCGTATAGTCTATGTTCCTTATCTTTATAACTCAAGTCCCTACTGTCAAAGAAGATGTTCTTCAGGAAACAGTTTTGGAGATGTTATAAAGCTGAGATAATCTGGGTGAAGTGTATTCCTGGGAAAATTTAACCTGTCATAAGATACTAACATTCAAATTCCAAACTTCCATACTCTTTAGCATGCTTAACATCCAACATAATTTTATCAAGGGCTGAGCACATGCAAGGTCCTTTGCTAGTTATGGAAGATAAAAAGATAAAAAATGGAACAATTCTTTCCCTCAAGGTTGCATTCTACAATCACTTGGGTCAATGACAAAGTCCAGCCCATTCTATGTCTACAACAGCACCAATAGCTGTTGCTTTTGGAACATTCTTCAAGCCAGATATCTAGAGACCAAAGTTGTGAAAAGCCCAACCTCTTGGCTGAGCACTTCTTGGGTTCTTCTAGCTTTGTGACCCTGGGCAAATCATCTCACATTGTTTGCCTCTGTTTCCTCATCTATAAAATGAGCCAGAGTAGGAAATGGCAAACCTTCAATATCTTTGCCAAGAAAACCCCAAATGGGGTCACAAAGAGTAGAACACAACTGAAAAACAACTAATCAGACTTTGTCTTTATCGTCATGACTCCCTTCACCATAATTCCCTTCCATGACTACCACTCCCCTCTATGTGTTGCTGTTTTGCCTAGGGACTATTTGGGGCTTATGTCTGTACTTCTAGAAACTGGCAGACGTTTAGTCTAATAAATTGACATTTAATCTAATATATACTTTTCTTTAATTCATTGATTAAATTCACTGTTTCATTCCCTAATCTTCTTATAGTTCCTGAATCCATCTCCCCTAGTGTCTTCTTCCTGCCACTACCTTCCACCCCTAAGTTCAGACCTTTACCACATCTTTCTTGGATCATAGCAGGACTTTCTAACTAATCTTACTTCATTCCTGGTTTCTAGTTGTTTGTTTTTTTTTTAACCCTTGTACTTCAGTGTATTGTCTCATAGGTGGAAGATTGGTAAGGGTGGGCAATGGGGGTCAAGTGACTTGCCCAGACCTGGTTTCTAGTTTTGCCCTACTCCAGTCCCCTCTTTGACATGGCTGCCAGGCAATTAGTCCTTAAGTACCTTTTGGATCTCATCATTTCCTTACTCAAAAATTTTCAGTACATCTCTAAACTTGTGTATATTTTATCTATGTAATTATCAAACTGACAGCTAAACTGCAAATAATTTATTTGCTAGTTCAATGAAATTAAATTACTGTAAATTAGGACATAAAATCTGGTACTACAAATCCATTGTTTGGAAAAGAACAGTTCAATTTATTTCATTACACAGGATACCTTTGAGACATAAAAACCCCAGAATTACTTCCTGATGAGGGGAGTGGGGGGTTCCAATTCAAGAAGTGTCTTTTAAAGTTTGCTAAGTTTCTGAAATTGAGAAACTAAATTTAGCACCCACTCAAAAGCTTTGATACACTTGGTTCCCCAAGTATATAACACTATTCCTACCAGTTACCTCCAAGAAATATCAGTAATTAATTGGCCATCATCTCAAAGGATGTTACACAGGTAGTTACTTTGAGGCTCATATCTGCCTGACCAATTGATCTGCTCCATCGCTGCCCCATTCTGTAGATGAAAGTTTGCCACTGGGTTGAGGGCATAATCACTCATGCTTCTCACTATATAAATACCAAGCACAGAGTCTCACCAAGAAAGATTGTAACATGTTGATCATATTTTCAGATTTCACCCATACATTACTACTTAAAAGAAACTTCAAATTTTCACTAATGGGGATGCTGAAGCTATCTGAAATTTCCTATGCTTGTCATTTCTAGAGAGTTCAATCTTCCCAAGTTCCTTCGTTTGAGAACTTAGTGTTCCAAGAAGCCATTTGGTGAATCCACTTATACATGACAGACTTGGAAAAAGTTTCAAGGTGAGTAAATTCCTTCCGCAGCTGCTTAACAACTTGTTTTATAAGGAAATTTCCCAACTCAATCTTGTAGGCCTTACTGGATCAAACTGAGAGAAGGGAAAATTGAAGTGATGTTTTTGTCTTCAAGATGGGAGCTCCTAGGTTCAAATCTGACCTCAAGCACTTCCTATCTGTGTGAACCTGGGCAAGTCACTTAACCCCCATTGCCTAGCCCTTTCTGCTCTTCTGCCTTGGCACCAATACATGGTATTGATTCTAAGATGGAAGGTAAAGTTTTTAATTTTAATTTATTTTTATTTTTTAAATTTTTTTTCTTTAAGTATTTTTCCATGGTTCCATGATTCAAGTCCTTTCCCTCAACTTTTCCCTCCCCGCTCCCAAATCCAACAAGCAATTCCACTGGGTTATACCTATATAACTCAATACCTATTTCCCTATTATTCATTTTTATAATAAAGTAATCTTTTACATTTTTTAAAATTTAAAATCTTTTAAAAACCAAAACCTCACGTCCAATACCTTTATAAGCAAGTGATAAATCAAATGTTTTCCTTCTGCAGTTCTATCCCAGTTCTTTCTCTCAATGTGGATAGTATTCTTTCTTATAAGGCCCTCTGGATTATCCTAGATCATTGCATATCAGTAGCAAAGTTGATCACATAGGATCCGCCCACAAAGTATCTGTGGTTCTGCTCATTTCACTCCACGACAGTTCGTGGAGGTCTTTCCAGCTCATATGGAAATCAAGCAGCTTATAGTCCCTTAATGTACAATACTATTCCATCTGTAAGGTAAAAGTTTATATATGTGTGTGTGTGTGTTTGATGTTTATATATAATATTTATGCATTATATACAATATGATTATAATGGTGTTACATATATCATGTATGATATATAATATAAATATATATATATATAAATATACATATATATGATCTTCTGTAGGAACTAACAGTTCACTTCATGTCCATCCAGTTTTTGACGGGATACCCAGCGTCAATGCTCTCTGATTTTCTGTAGCACTCAACTCTCTTCATTTAACTTAACAAGACGAGTACCAGGCAACAAGTCCCAGTTACTAAATTCCTGTAGAAAATCTATCTGAAAGCACGGCCATTCCGTTCCTAGGGCAAGTTCTGGTTTTGCTATTTCCTAGCTGTCGCTCCTTGGGCAAGACAAAATCTCCATGGCATCCGTTTTCCAGACGTTCAATCCCTCCATCCTCTTCAAGGTCTGTGCCTCAAGCAGCGCCGCTGGCCCAGGAAGCTCCCTCCAAGCTCCAGAGCTTGCTGAGGTTCTGGAAGAGGCTGCCCAGAGAGTCGATCCTCCGCGTCGCTCAGGCTCCTGCGGCTTTGGAGCAGGCAGCAGAGAGAGCCCTCGCTCCCGTCCTAGACTCAGCACGCCCGCGCTCGGCTCCGCCACCACCACCTGTCCGTAGTCCACGCCAAAGTCCCGCGCCAGGCGGCTCAGCAGCTTAGTCCACTGGCTCGCGCCCTTCTGACCGCCCTCTAAACGCATGAAGTCAACGCACTGATCCTCGGAGGGAGCAAGCATTTTTCTCTCGGAGCTCGTGGGCCAGGGCCTGAGGCACAGTGCAGCCCCGCAATTCATCCATTGCCGGCCCTGGGATCCTTCCTGGGGCCACAAGTCGTCAGGGCCTCAGGAGCCTCTTTCTTTTCTGACAGGCCGGGCCCCAGGCCTCTCATGACTCCCAGAGCCTGGGGAACAGCGGTACCATGCAAAATAATTTCAAGAGTGAGAGATAATCGGAGATATCAGAAAAGATGGTTGTATAAGAACTGGCACAAGAACTATGCTTTAAAGGAGGCAAAAAGTCTACAGAGCAGAGGTGAGGAGGGAGTGTATTCTAACCACGGCCAAGGTACAGGCTTGGGAGGTGGAACACAGGGTAGAGAAACAGCCAACAGACTTGCTTAATTAGAATGAAGAAAGCAGGTAGTAGAATAATATGACCTAAGACAGGGCAAGACATTAAAAGCCAGGCTAAAGAACTTGACTTTTAACCTAGAAGCAAGAAGGAGCCTTTGGCAGTCTTTTCCCACATTTACAAAGGTCGTTTGGAATTAAAAGCTTAAAAATTCAGGATGAGGTCAAGAAAAGATTGTGTTCATTTTACCCCGGAAGCCTAAAGGTTTAGCTCCATGTAGAAATCATGGCAACCAACAAGTCACTGATCCCTAGCAGATGTGTTGAAAATGATGGCATGTGAGACTTGCTTCTTTGAATGGGGGTATGTTGGGGTAATTCAGTGTTCCCAACCACCCTGCCCAGAATGCAATTGATGAAAAACAGGAATGGCTTGAATTCCATATTCTCATATGCTTTAAAGATCACTTCCAGTTATAAATCTATCATCCTATGATCATTAGTCATTCCATCTGGCCAAACACCATTCCATACCAATTTTCTGGATCATCCAGCTGGAAGCAAGGAAATTCTAGCAGAGGATCCATTTAGTTATTCGCACACCAAAAAAAGATCAGAAAGAACTGCCTCTTGGTACAGAGACTTTTAAGGGAAACTGCATTGGAAGATAGAGAGTCTGGCTGGGTGAGAGCACCAAAGATATAGAGAACTTTGCTATTTATAGAAAACTTAGTGAGTGTGATTTGGTAGCTAGAGTCTCAACAAATAAGACTAGCCCCCGAGGAGAAGGGAGGGGATTTTAAAATATAACATGTTTGTCCTAATACTGCAATAGTGTAAGAGTGGTCTAGTGGAAAGAGTACTAAATTGGACAACAAGAGAGGATTCAAATTCTGACTCTATCAACTATGTGTGATTTGATGAATGATGCTCATTTCTCAGATCTTTGGTTTCTTCATCTCTAAAATGAAAGGGCTGGACTAAGATGACCTCTAAAATCCTTACCAGTCCTAAATATATCACCCTTTGCTCATGGAATCATAGAATTGAAAGGATTTCAGTCCTCATCAAGTTTAACCCCCAAATAAAAAGAAATAATCATTATAACATGCCTGGCAAGTAATTATAAAATGAAAACTTCCTAGAAGGAGGAACCTATGGCTTTCTGGAACAATCCATTCCATTTGTATGTATAGTTTCACTATTTAAAACAATTTTCTTGACTTCTCATTTCAATTTGCCTCTTTCCCTCTTCCACATATTCCTACTTTTTTGCCATTTTGCTATTTGGAGCTAAATGGACAGAATCCAATACCCTTTTCACGTGACTGTCTGACATGTCTGCAAGATTGCAGATAGCCCCTGGAGAGAAAACTCAAATAGTACTGCTAATAGAACCATTCATTAAAGACAAAGAGTCATGATATAGTAATAATGGGGATGGGGAGACTTATTATTATTTATATATCTGCTTGAGTTTTCTCCCTGTCAAAAACAGATCAGCTAAATAATCTTATGATTTGCTTAGTGACAATTTCATCTTCCAAATGTGGTGAAACTAGCAGTTTGTTCTAAATCTGATTCTCATTGACAAGAATCAACTGGTTGTTAAGGTAGAAATGATGAGAGACATGGAGGGAATGGTCCCTTCCTCCTAGAGTTTGGCTTAGAGAAGCATTAGAAATCTTGGCTTAGCCTGATGTGGATTCCAGATTGGGGTTAAGTGGACAGTGAAGATTTCAATTTCTTATTATTTTTACTCTTTATTTTATTATATGAACATATTTACACATAAAATTTCCAAATTTATATGACTCTTCTTGTCTTCCTCCCTTCTCCCCTCCCCCCTCCCAGAGTTGACAAGCAATTCAGTCTAGGTTGTACATTATTATCACTCAAAAGATATTTCTATATTATTCATTTTTGTAAGTGAATAATCTTATAAAACCTAAACCCCAAATCATATACCCAAATAAACAAGTGATAAATCATATGTTTTCATCTGCATTTCTACTCCAACAGTTCTTTCTCTAGAGGTGGATAGCATTCTTTTTCCTAAGTCCCTCAGAATTGTCCTAGATCAATGATGGGCAAACTACAGCCTGCGGACCAGATGCGGCCCCCTGAAATGTTCAGTCTGGCAGCACTACATTATTCCTAATCTGACAAATACAATGAGTAGGATAAAATACAATAAAACTTCAAAAGAGTTGACTTAGAAACAGACTGACAGATGAGCATTTTCTTTCCTTTGGCCCCCTCTTTAAAAAGTTTGTCCATCACTGTCCTAGATCATTGTATTACTGTAAGTAGCAAAATCTATCACATCTGATTGTCCCACAGTGTATCAGTTACCATGTATAATGTTCTCCTGGTTCTGCTTATTTCACTCTGCATCAGTTCACATAGGTCTTTCCAGTTCTTTCTGAAATCATCCTGTTAATCAGCACAATAGTATTTCATCATCATCATATGTCACATTTTTTTCAGTCATTTCCCAATTGAGGGACATCCCTTTAGTTTCCAATTCTTTACATCACAGAAAACAACAGCTATAAATCTTTTTATACAAACAGGTCCCTTCCCTGTTTTTTATCTCTTTGAGAAACAGACATAGTAGTAGTATTGCTGGACCAAAATGTATGCAAGATTCCAATTTCAAAGCCAAAATAGGTGTAGGATTCTAAACAAAAAAATGCTTCAGGGGAAGTAAGCTCAGAAGAGAAACTAAAGAAAGAAAGTTTAAGGACCCAAAGGGTGGAAATCCCAGTCAGCAGGGCAAATGAGAACTATTTAAACTGACCATAGTGGTTGTGCAGACAGTTTACAATGATATTTATTAATTCTATAGTATATGAAGCAAGGTCAGATAGCAAACAAATAGTATAAGTGTGAGGCATAGTCATGTAAAAATAGTACATGAATCATTATTAGAATTAGAAGCTCAGAATGAATTATGACTAGTGAAGTAATCTAAAGGCAACAAAGTGGACTTTGTTCCTGTTTAGAAGCAAAAAGAGAATCAAAGAAATGATAGCATGTTAGTATATTTTTCTGGATTGAATGAGATGATAATAACTGAAAATGAAGAGAAAGCAAAGCAGTTTAAGTGATATTTTATTTTGTTTTTTCTTACACTACTTTGCACCAGAAAAGACAGAACTAAAGTAGCTAACTTTTGGAAGTCAGTACCCAAGATGAGGAAGGAGAAATTATGAAAGTACTCAATTGACCTTGATGAATTCAAGTTCTTTGTCTTAGGTGAATATTATTCTCAGGTCCTGAAGGAACTGACAGATGTGATTGCTGAGCCACTGTCAGTGGTACTGAGAGATTGTGGAAAAACAAAGAGGTACCACCAGCTTGGAGAAGAAAAAAATGGGGCCCCCAGTGTTTTTCAAAGGAAAAGAATAAAATTTGAAAACTAAAGCCTAGTAACCTTGATGTTGGTTCCTAGTATTATTCTGGAATCAATCATGAAAGAGATGGTTGGTGAGCATCGAGAACAAGAAGATGTGGCTTTATCAAGGTTAAGTCATGCCAAACTAAAAAGTTTACCATTTTTTCCAAGATCACTAAACTAATAGATGAGAAGAATAGCAGGATAAAGTTTCTCTTGATCTTCTCAATAGTTGTGATAAAGAATCTCATACTCTTCTTTTAGAAAAGATAACAAGATATCAAATAAATGGGAATATGATTAGATGAATTAAGAACCAATTGGATGGATGTTTTAATGTCACTGGGGGGAGGAGGTCTCCAGCAGAGTAGTATCCAAGATATCTGTGTTTAGTCCTCTGCCATTTCATATTTTTTTTTGGAGATGTGCATGAAGACAAAGATGGTACACTCATTATATAGGTAGATGACATAAGGTTGGGTGAGATTGCTAATATGATAAGTAACAAAGTCAGAATCCAAAAAGATTTTGACACACTAGACAAGTGATTCCCAAAGTGGGTGCTACCGCCCCCAGTGGGTGCTGCAGCAATCCAGGGAAGCAGTGATGGCCACAGGTGCATTTATCTTTCCTATTAATTTCTATTAAAATTTTAAAAAATTAATTTTCAGGGGGCTAAGTAATATTTTTTCTGGAAAGGGGGGGTAGGCCAAAAAAGTTTGGGAACCACTGGGCTAGACTATTGGGCCTAATCTAATAGGATGGAATTTAATAAGGATAAATGTAAAGTTTTGCACTTGGTTTAAAAAAGATCACTTTCACATATATGAAATGGTAGTGATAAAGACAAATAAAAGGTATTCTAAAAGTGATCTGGGTGTTGGGTGCGCTATAGTATAAAGCATGAGTATAATCAGACAATTTTTTAAAAAAGGATGAATGAAATCCTAGTCTACATTAAGAGAATCAAAGCTATGGGGGCAGCTGGGTAGCTCAGTGGAGTGAGAGCCAGGCCTAGAGACAGGAGGTCCTAGGTTCAAAGCCGGCCTCAGCCACTTCCCAGCTGTGTGACCCTGGGCAAGTCACTTGACCCCCATTGCCCACCCTTACCAATCTTCCACCTATGTGACAATACACCGAAGTACAAGGGTTTAAAAAAAAAAAAAACTTAAAAAAAAAAAAAAAAAAAGAGAATCAAAGCTGCCAGGAAGTGGTAATCTCATGATACCCTGCCTTTGCCAGACTTCATCTGGAATATGGTATTTTCTTTAGGATAACATGGTTTAAGAAGAATATTGATAATCTGGGAAATGTAGAGAGAAGTATCACCAGGATGTAGAAAGACCTCAAGTCTGTGACATAGAGTTTGTTTCAGGATCTAGGCAAGTTTAGCATGGAGAAGAAAAGACTTGGGGGAGACATAGCTGATTTCCAGAAGTTGAAAAATGGTGGAGAGAAGGGTTTAGCCTTGTTCTCTTTGGCCTAGAACTAGGCACGACATAATAAAGTTGCAAGGAGGCAACTTTAGACCTGATGTACAGAATACTTTTTTTGACAATTAAATTTTTAGAATGAACTCTCCCAAGAGAGAGTGGATTCCCCTACTTTGAATGTCTTCAAACAGAATTTAGAGAATACTTGATGTATGCGTCATACTGGGGCTTCTTTTCATGAATGTATGGAACTAGTATAGTCTGTGATTCTGTAACCCCTCAAACCAGTGTTCTTTTCATGTCAGGGGACTACTTTTCCTAGCACTTTTTAATATCTGTTCCTTCTAGATCTCTCACTGATAAACTTTAGGTAGCCCAGTGTACAAGGAATGGGTTGAATTCAATCAATTTTGTGACAAAGGAATGTAACTTCAGTCATGGCAAGGACTCCTGGCTGAATTACTTATAGGCAATGACCTGGCCCAGTAAGACTTAAAAAGAAGGGAGATTCTAGAAATGAGGGTGACTGTGGCAAGTCATCTTTAGAATTGCAGGTACATTACATTTTGTTTTGGAGATAATTGTGATCTCAGAAGTCCAGGACTGTCCCTTTTTCCTCTGGGTAGGACTTCCTAATCCTTTAACGGGGATCTGACTCACACCATAGCCATCTTCTGACCACTTGGTTCCTTATCTGTGTTGGAGCAATTGATGAGTCTAAGATTCTTCAGGGCCAGGACTTGAATTTCTCTTGGAGGCTGAAAGGCAAAGGAGGTAATTTGGTGGAGTGGATGACACCAGTACTGGCCTCGGAAACAGAAATCCTGGAATCTAGGTTCTAATCCTTTCACCTCCTTTGGTGTTAGCTTTTTCTTTAAAAGAAGAGTTTTGACTATGGTGAACTTGAAGGTTCTTTCTGCTTATACATTGTACTATTCTATGAAATAATGTCAATAATTTCATATTAAATACTTGAGATTCCATTGTAGTCATTTTTGAATTTTCCCAAACTGACCCTTAAAATGACCAGATTAAAATGTTTAAAATGCCATTGTCAGAAATGACGAGACATGAATATAAATCATTGATCTGTTACTAAGATAGAGGGCCTTGGTCAGGCCATTTTTCTTCTTAGCCTCAATTTTTTTGTAAATCTGTAAAATGAAGAATTTGCACTAGGTAATCTCTAAAGTACCTTTTAGTGTTGCCAAAGAGGTAATGTAGTCCAACCTCATTTTCTTTTTAACCTCAAACATTCTTCCAAGTTTAAAATACTTTGATATTTAGCATAGAGGTAACATGCTTGGAAAGGCATGACTGGAATTAGAGTTAGAGTTCAGTCCTGACTCTGAAGTTGACTAATTGTGTGAACTTTGGTGAGTTACCTCAGTTTCCTCACATGGAAAAAGGAGTTAGATTAGATCAACTCTAAAATTCCTTTAAGCTCTATGATCAAGTGAGGTTTATTTGTTTAATTTTAATATTTGTTTAATTTTAGTTAATTTGATTAAATTTATTTAACAAATTTAATTTAATTTGTTTAATTTTAATATTTGAGTGGTAGAAGTCAAGGATGTGAAGGTTATTGGCGATAAACTATTTCAGTTGGATTTCATGTGGGTAGTATTTGAGACCTTAGAGTACAGGAGAATAAAGAGCCAGAGGAAAAGTCTAAGATGAACCTTGAAGTAAAAGATGCTGTGCAACATATTAGAACCTACTTTGCCCCATCCTTTGGTAGAGGAAGCCAATGGTTGAAGCAGAAACTCCACTGGTGCTAACAATATAGCCCACCTGTGGGTGAGATCTTCAGTCAACATAGTGACGATCTATCTGCATTGTTAATCAAGGCCTTAAAGTTGGGGTGATGATAGTGATGATGGTGAAGTGGATTTATCACGGAATCAGAATTTTAGTAACTTTAGTCTCTTTTCCCTCCAGCTTTTATTCACAACCTCAGTGTATTTATAAAACCATAAAACCATGGATTATTCACTGACAACATTTATTTGTAATGTTAGAGCTGGGGGTGCCCTTCCAGATCACTTGTTCCAGCCTATTTATTTTTCAAATGAAGACCCAAAGGCCCAGAGAAATCTTCCCCTGTAAAGTTACCTTCCATTAATTTTTCTTATTTCTTATGAGAACCTGTGTAAATGTTGCCTCCCCTATTTGAATGGGAGTTCTTTGAGGGCATGGGCAGTGATTTTGTCTTTCTCTGAATCCCCAGTGCTTACTCTCACCATACTTGGTAAATAGTTATGGCTTACCCAATACTTGTTGATTCATTGATTGATCCAGACTCTTGTCTTCTAACTTCCAAATCAATGTTTCTTCCTTTAAGCTCTATGTCTAACACCCTCATTTTCTAGATGGGGAAATAGACATGCAGATATTTAGAAAGAGTTACCAACTCTGGTGATGTGATATGTGCTGCCTTCATCGGCCACAGGTCCCCAAAGGGTCTGGGAAATTAACTGAAGAGAGAGAATTAGCTCAAGACCAAAGAGCAGATAAGCAATTGAAGTAGAAGGTAGGGGAAAGGGCAACAATAATTTTAAAAATCCTTCAAATATCCACAATATCCTTGATGTTGGAGGCTTCTCTATAACCTGTCCATGCCTTAGACCATGGTCTTTATGAGTTATGTTCTCCACAATTAATCAATTGTTGATCAAACTAATTTTAACTTAGTTTTAAATCATGTATTACTTATTCTGAATTAGAATCCTTTCCAGTTAGGAAGGTCCTGGTAGAGTTTATATCCTTCTCTCTTAGGCTCTGAGACCCCAGGGTTACTTTTCTGTTGTTATGAGTTGTTGAAAGTGGATCTAAGTGGAGGAATTATAGCCTTAACTCACATTGATTAAGCCCTTCAAGTTTTATAGGAGCTTTCCTCATATCCTAACATCATGAAGTAGATATACTAATAGAATAATCTTTTTTGGTCTATTTTAGAAATGGAAAAACAAATCTCAGAGAAGTTAAATGAATTTCTCAAGGTCATAGAACTAATTAATTGTTTCACCCAGAAGTTAAAGGCAGTTTCTCTTACTCTCAGCGTACTAGTCATTTTGTCATCACTTAATCTGGCACAAGAGACTTTTAAGATCAAGACTTAGCTCAGGCGTACCTGATTTTGGCATTTCTTGCCTGTGAACACTCTTATGTTTCTTTCAGATACACTGAGATCCAGAAAAGATGTTCTACCAGAATGAGAAGCAGTGCAAACAGCCTTGCCAGCCATCTCCCATTAGGTCACAACTTTGCCAGCCCAAGTGCCTGGAGCCATGCCTTTCATGGTGTCCAGAGCCATGCTTTCCAAGGTGCCCTGAACCATATCCTCCTAAGTGTCCAGAGCCATACCCTCCTAGGTTTCTAGAGCCATGCCCTCTTAGGTGCCCAGAGCCATGCCTTCTGAGGTGTCCAGAGTCATGGCTTCCTAGGTGCCCTAAACCATATCCTCCCAAGTGCCCAGAACCATACCCTCCTAGGTTCCTAGAGCCATGCCCTCCTAGGTGCTCAGAGTCATGCCCTCCTAGGTGCCCTGAACCATACCCTCCTAGGTGTGCAGAGCCCTGTCCTCCTGCGTGCCCTGAGCCATGCCGTCCTATTAACCCCGAGTTATATCCTCCTAGGTGCCCTGAGCCATATCCACCTAGGTGCCCTGAACTTTGCCCTCCTAGGTGTCCAGAGCCATATCCTCCTAGGTGCCCTGAACCATACCCTCCTCGGTGCTTAGAGCCATACCCTCTTAGGTGCCTTGATTCATGCCATCCTAGGTATCTTGAACCATGCCCTCCTAGATGCCCAGAACCATACTTTCCTAGGCGCCCTGAACCATGTCCTCCTAGGCGCCCATGTCTATGCCCACCACAACAGTTGCATCCGAAATGTCCCCTGTGCCCTTCACCCTGCCAAGAACAATGCACACCTGTGATGAAGTAGTAGTACCAAATGCTAGCAAAGCCATGAAACTAGGAGCTTGAGCATCCCCATGGAGGCCTGGACTCCTTCTCTCTGCTCCTCCATATCTCTCTCCTCTTGATCTGCCCTGGAGGAGATGGAACCCCTGGGAGAAACACCTTTGTTCCTAGAGACCTTTCAGAAACAAGACCTCCAACCAACTCCTATTCCCCACCTCCATCTCCACACCTCCTAAATGAAAAACAGCAGAGAAAGCACTAACCTACCCCATGCTAGGCTTTTTGAGACCTAAATGGAAGAACAACCCTAAGAAACCAGCATCCCTGCTTCCCTACAATTCTATAAGCTCTCCTCTGTGCTGTAATCTGGGTGCTGATTTCTATCCCCTGGGCCACTGTAACTCCTTCCACTGCCCCAAATAAAGCCTGTTTCATGGTGACACCTAAATTGTTGTTTTTCTCCCTCCTTTTCAGCCTTTACCCCCAATTTGTCAGCTCTTTCCAAATGAGTGTTTTTCATCCATCATTCATAGATCTAGACTCCATCATGGGGGAAGGATAAAATCAGTCCACTTTTGTATCATGCTTCCTGGTTTCCCAAGTGCCTTATGCCCCTTATTATCTCATTGTTCCCTTAAAAAGACTCTCAGATGAACAGGGTTAGGACTGTCATCTTCATTTGTCTGATGAAAAAATTGAGGTACTATGGGGTGATGGGATTTGCCCAAGGTCACACAATGATGTAGGATGCATATTCCTGGTTTTTCCTCTATGTCCAGTGATTTTATGTAACTCTCTATCATTACTATGAATGGAGCTGACATAATCATTCTTGGGTAGTTATACCAAAGAGGGTCCTTTCATTAATTTCTGGATTTGTAGGTGGGAGTTATTAAGATGATGATGGATTCTCAAATTATGTGATCATGGGATTTAGTGCTGGAAGAGGGGGAGGAAATAAGTATTTATACAGTAACTATTATTTGCCAGGCACCATGCTAAGCACTTTATAAACATTATCCCATTTAATCCTCACAATAACCATGGAAGGTAAGAGCTATCACTGTCCCCATTTTACAGATGAAGAAACTGAAGCAAACAGAGGTTAAATTACTTGACCAAGGTCACATATTAAATGTGTCTAGGGCCAGACTTGAACTCTGGTCTTTGTGACTCTACACCCAGCACTCTCACCCCTGTGCCACCTAGCTGCCCACAAACCAATAACAAAACCAACCTCTTTATTTTTCACATAAGTAAACTAAAGCCTAGAGACCCTAAATGAACTGCACGTGGCTAGCACAGCAGATCTGGAATGCTAAGCCAGATCTAATTACAAAGGCAGAAATCCTTTTACCATTCTCAAAGGCTTTGCTCATCCCTAGGAATCCCCTTTCTAGTCTTCTCTCTCTTTCTCCTTTTTTGTTAGTTGTTGCCAGCACCAAAAAGGGACTGGAACCCCTGCAAGTCTCTTTTCCGATTTGTAATTCCTGTGACTCTTAAAACTTTGACAGGAGAGAGGGAGAGAAAGAAATGTTTCCCTACTGGGAGAAAGCTAGTTTTATCTTGCTGTCCTACCCTTTACTTCTTGTTGGCCTCCAAGATGTTCAGAACTTTGTATTTCTAGTTTCCTTGCACACTAAACATCTCAACAGTCCTGACACTCCCCTTTTTATTGGTATTTCTTGCTTGAATATCGTTTTCCCTTCTAGATAAATCACTTCTTCCTATCCTGCCCAGACTTCTCTTTTGACCAACTATAAAAAAGAGCAATGATACATTCTGTCTCAGCAAAACTAACCATTAAATAAACGGCTTCTGATAGTATATGCATTGTTACACAACTAGCATCTTCCAGTTCTGCAAAAATGATTGAAGAAAGCATTTTCAGTAATAATTAACCTTTCAAACATTTGTGACCCTTTTAGGTGATTCATTATTCACACTAACCAGTACCTACATGTAGTTCAAATTTAGAAGCTACCAGAGGGCAGATTTCTCATTATCAATTGACTAGACCCCAAGTGAATTTCTCTCTTTTCTTTCCTCTTCTTGTTCCTTTCTTTGCCTTCATTAGCATCCTTGTACTGTCCCAAGATCTCTGCTACCAACCCTACCCAACCAACAGAATTCAAAGATGTTTTTCACTGCTTGCCCTAGGGACAAAAGTTGCTAGCTATGGCTCTCTACCAAGACTGCATTCAGAAGTCCTCCTCTGGTTATTCAAAGTTCTTCTAGTAAAATGTGGTATAGAATTTTTTTTTACTTAACTTTTTTATTTTACTTTAGGTATAGAAAATACATATTAAGGAGAAATCATGAAATCAAGGACTACAGCAAAGCAAGATGTTCACAGCCTTGAAATAAAGCAAATGCTAGCAATCATATTATGAGTTAAGATCATGTTTTGAATGTCCCTCCTATTTCTCTTTCACTCTCTCTCTCTTTTCCAAACCCAATCACTATACTTATTACAAAAAAAAATTAGAGCTTGAAGGGACTTTAGAGTCCATTTAGTCTCTTTATTATCAAGTTTTTAACTCTTTGGAGAGGGTCATGGTGGGAATGGACCGCTATGGCAAGTCTGGTGAAGTTTCCATTCACCACAGATCCTTCTCAGAATGTTTTTAAATGCATAAAATAAGTCTTTGGATTACTAAGGAATTCAGTTATACCAGAATAATTGCCAAAATATTTTTAAAGTTCATAAACCCCAGGTAAAAAACTCCTATCCTAATTCAAATCCCTCATTTAACAGATGAGGAAACATAGAGCTGGAGAGGTAAGGTGAAGTGAAGTGACCTATTTTAAATTTAAATTAAAAATGACCTATTTTAAATTTAAATTAAAAAACTAGGAAGTGGCAGATTCAAAACCAAGTCTTGATTCTTAGTTCTGCACTCATTCCAGCTAGAGGGAAATGACTTTTTGAGGTCAAGCCCCAGATAGAATAGAGATGTAAGTAAGATTGCCTAAATTCGTAAAAGGGCAAAATGACGAATGTTAGAGGGGACACAATGTGAAATTATGTCCAAAGAATTATAAACCTGCGTATGCTTTTTTGACCCTGCAATGCCATTATTAGGTTTATTTCCTATGGTGATCAAAGGAAAAGGAAAATAACCTATATATTCTAAAATAGTTATAGTAGCTTTCATTATGGTGGCAAAGTACTGGAAATTGAGAGAATGCCCATCGATTAGGGAATGATGAAACAAGTTGTTGCATATGATTGTGATGGAATACTACTATACCATAAGAAACAACAAGCAGGTAAATTTTAAAAAATTTTAAGGTAAATCTAAAAAAAACATGGAAAGACCTACATGAAAATGAAACAAGCAAAACCAAGAGAACACTTATACAACAATAGAAATACTGTTTGAAGAATGATTTGTGAAAAAAAAGAATGATTTGTGTATATTCACCTCAGAGAAAGAGCTGTTATAAAAGCCAAAAGCAAAACATAGTTTTAAATATATATGTATATACTTAATTATATAATATATATTTAAATAATGCATATTTAAATATATATAATCTTTTTATTAAATGATGTTTTCCCTGGTATGGGTGGGGGATGGAGGATGGGAGACTCCTGGGAATTTTCATGTAACAATCAAATAGATATGTTGGTTTTTTAAAAGAACAATAACATTCTCTCAGCTTTCTTTGCAAGAGGCTCTCAAGGTTGATTTTTTTTGTTGGCATTGTTTTTGTTCAGTCATTTTTCAGTCACGTCTGACTTTTCATTTCCCATTTAGGATTTTCTTAGCAAAGATATTGGAGTGATTTGTCATTTCCCTTTCCAGCTCATTTTATATATGAGGAAACTTGGGCAAACAGAGCTAAGTAACTTAGCCAGGGTCATACCACTACTAAGTGTCTGAGGCTGGATTTGAATTTGGGGACTTTCTGCAGGCCTAGCCCTCTATCCCCTACACCACCTAGCTGCCCAAACATTAGTATTTCATTAGGTTAATAATTATCATTATAGAAAATTCAGAATTATGTGGTATAGCATGTAGTAGTAGTATATCACTTTCATTATGAACATGTGGGAACCCATGGCCTAGCAGCACTCTCCCCATGAGGACACAACCAGATCTTGCTCATTCTTTCCTCAAAGCCAGGCTCTCCAACTCCTCTCCAAGGCTTATATAACACACCTTTCTTCTATGCTGTCAGTCTGTCAACAAGCATTGTAATGGCAGGCACAGGGAATTAAAAATAGGCCAAAAAATGAAGCAAACAAACCAAAAAACACCAAAAACCAAAACCTGCTATCAAGCTGCTCATGGTCTAATGCAGTGATTCCCAAACTGGGCGCCACCGCCCCCTGGTGGATGCTGCAGTGATCCAGAGGTGGTGATGGCCACAGGTGCATTTATCTTTCCTATTAATTGCTATTAAAATTTTTTTAAAAATTAATTTCTAGGGGTATTATGTAATTTTTTTTTCTGAAAAGGGGGTGGTAGGCCAAAAAAGTTTGGGAATCACTGGTCTAATGGGAAAGCAAATATGCCAAAAAAAAAATTACAAGGGGCAGCTGGGGTGCTCAGTGGATTGAGAATCAGGCCTAGAAATGGAAGTTCCTGGGTTCAAATCTAGCCTCAGCCACTGTCTAGTTATGTGACCCTGGGCAAGTCACTTAATCTCCATTGCCTAGCCCTTTCCACTCTTCTGCCTAGAACTAATACTTAGTATTGATTATAAGACTGAAGGTAAGGTTCTTTTTTTAACCATGTACAAACAAATATAGACAGGATAAATTAAAAATAATCAATAGGGAGAAAGCACTAGAATTGAGGGAGATCAGGAAAAGTTTCTTGTAGAAAATCGCTAACATCATAGCTAAGTTTTATAGGAAGCCAAGGAAGTCAGGATGTAGAGATGAGCAGTGAGAGCATGCCAAGCATTGTGTGATATTAGAATCTGTTGCCTTAAAAACTATGATTCCCAGCAAAACTACGATTCCCAGAACCCCACTGACTTCCTGTCGTTACATGCTAATGTAGACAGGACATAAATTAGGTGGACTTCTGTGTCTAGTGCTTTTTCCTTCCTGTCCAGCTTTGGTGGGGCAGGCATTTTGGGCAAGTAGAAGAAACTTAGTTTATTTTGTCAGATAATAAACTTTATAAAAAAATACTTCAAGTATTCAACTTTAATTTTAACTCTTACAATTGGGAACCACCAGTAAGGAAATAGAGCCTCCTGTTCCAGAAACAGCAACAAGACCATCATCACTGAATTACAGAGTCCATGCAAGAAGGAGAATGTAAGCTGGAAGGAGACTGGAAAGGTAGAAATGGACTAGCTGACAAAGGGCTTTGAAGACCATGCAAAAGTTTTTATATTTGATCATCATGGGGATGAGCAGCTACTGGAATATGAATGGGAGATGGGAGGTAGGACATCATCAGGTCCACACTATAGAAAGACCAGTTTGAGGTTTGAGCAGAAGATAACCTGGATATTCTAAATTAACTGATTAAATAAAATTTTCCAAATTAAAAAAAAAGAAGATAATCTGGACCTTGGAGAGGGAGGGAGACTAGACAAGGCTCCATGCCAGGGAGATGGTAGCATAAGAAGAGAGAAGAGGGCTTGTTGGAAGGTGTTGTGAAAGCTGAATCAACAGAATTTGGTCACACAGTAGATATGGAGAGTGAAAGACAGTTAGGGGTTGAAGATGACATAGAAGTGGAGAGCCTAGGTGGCTGAGATGATGGTGATATCCTAAACAGTAACAGAGAAGTGAGGAAAAGGAAAGGATTTTTGAAGAAGCCCAAATTCTGGTTTGGAGATGTTAAGTTTAAGCTGTGTGTGGGACACACAATTTGAGATCTCCAACTATAATGGTCTAAAGGTTAGGGCTAGATAAGTAGATCTGGCAGTCATTAGTAGAGAGATATAATTGAATTCATGGGAGATGATATCAAGTATAGAGAGAACAGACCCAAGATACATTCTTGGAGGTCACCAATGGTTAGTGTGCATAACATGGGGGAAGATCCAGAAAGGAATGAAAGGTGTGCACAATGGTAAATGGATGAGGAAGCTGCAAAAGGATTACTTTAATGTAATGGGGTCTTGGTTGGAGATTGTTTAACATAAATTTATAGAGGACCTAGTCATAATGAATTTGTAAATTTGCACATGCTTGGCTTCTGAATGCTCCAAGGACACAATACTGCCCGGCCCTGCTTCTGTTTACTGGACGACCAAACTTCTGCAAGCCTTCAAGAAATAGAAACATCATTTGCTAGAAAACTAAATTGTTGGGACCTAGACCAGGGCCCCAAATAAATTATAACTTTCTATCGCCTTGTCTTCACCATCAGGACTCCTATGATTTGCTGATATTCTGTTTAGATTTCATTTGAATGTAAGCTCTTTGAAGGGTAGGACCTTTTTGTTTTTCTTTGTTGTATGGGGTACCTGGCACAAAGTAAATACTCAATAAATAAGTTCTTGTTGACTAAACTCATTCCCTAATGGTTAGCCAACTTCTAGTCCCACCCATTCTCCCCATCCTAGTAAGACTGAACCCCAAACTGCTGAATAATAAATGCCTCTCCTCAGTCCCAGGTGTCTGCTCCCTTCCTCATTCCTAGCCATCTTATTGCTCCTCCACCAATGTTCCATTGTAGATTTCACTATTCTTCCTATATCAACGTTTCTTAACCTTTTTCAGTCATGGACCTCTTTGGCAATGCAGTAAAGCTAATGGACAGCTTTATAGGATAATGTTTTTAAATGCATGAAATAAAATACACAATATTACTAAGGAAACAATTATGCTGAAATATAACTGTCAAAATATTAAAACATAGAAAGTCACAGACCCCAGCCTAAGAACCCTTGCATTATATCCTCTGAAACTCCCATCTTTTTTTTCTAAACCCTTAACTTCTATCTTAGAATCAATGCTGTATATTGGTTCCAAGGCAGAAGAGGGGTAAGGGCTAGGCAGTGGGAGTTAGGTGACTTGCCCAGGGTCATACAACTAGGAATTGTCTGAGGCCAGATTTGAACCTAGGACCTCCCATCATTAGGCCTGGCTCTCAATCCACTGAGCCATCAAGCCACCCCCTGAAACTCCATCTTTTCTTCATCTTTTGGTACTTATTGAAACTCGGTTTTACTTGGATGACAGGGTATCTCTGACCATTGTTTTCACAACTTGTTGCACCTTGTCTTATATCTCAAAACTTCCAACAAGGAAATTGCAATACTCTTTGTGTACCATTGTTTCTCCAGGCCCTCCTTGCTTTGTTTTTTAATAATATTTTTCCTCAATCACACACAAAAAAATAATTTTAACCTTTATTTTTAAGTTTGAGCCAAATTCTCCTTTTCCCTTTCTCCTTCCTTTCCTCCCCCTCCCTGAGATAGCAAGCAATATGATATAGATTTTACATGTGTAACAGTATAAAACATTTTTCCATATTAGTCATTTTGTGAAAAACAACTTGAACAAAGAAAAGCAAAGAAATAAAGTGAAGTATAATATGTCTTGGTCTGTTTAGCTCCTACTCACATTACTATAGCTATAGAGCTCTTCTCTCTCTCTCTCTCTCTCTCTCTCTCTCTCTCTCTCTCTCTCTCTCTCTCTCTCTCCTCTTCTTTTTCTCCCTACCTGTCTAACTGCTGTTCTTTCTCAGTCTCCATGGCTATATCTTCAACCATGTCACTTCCCCTAACTGTGATTTATACCCCCAAGGTTCTGTCCTGGCTCTTTTTTTTCTCCTTCTATACTATCTCATTTGGTGATCTCATCAGCTCCCAAGATTCAGTTATATATCTGTACAGATGAGTCCCAGATCTGTATTTCTAGAGAGATCTAGTCTGTGCACTAAGTTTAGTCTTGCTTCAAAATCTGCCTATTGGACTTTTTGAACTCTGTATCTCATGAGAATCTGAAACTCCACAAATCCAAAAGAGAACATATTTTCATTTTCCCCAAATGTATCCCATCTTCTAAATTTCTCTATAACTTTTAAAATTTCAATTCATGATTTTTTATTAAATTTTATTTTTAGTTACATGCAGAAATAATTTTGACAACTATTTTCTGATATTTTGCAGTTCAGATTCTCTCTCTCTCTCTCTCTCTCTCTCTCTCTCTCTCTCTCTCTCTCTCT
>NC_058133.1:170698947-170831882 GCF_016433145.1 Gracilinanus agilis
TCTCTCTCTCTCTCTCTCTCTCTCTCTCTCTCTCTCTCTCTCTCTCTCTCTCTCTCTCTCTCTCTCTCTCCTCTTCTTTTTCTCCCTACCTGTCTAACTGCTGTTCTTTCTCAGTCTCCATGGCTATATCTTCAACCATGTCACTTCCCCTAACTGTGATTTATACCCCCAAGGTTCTGTCCTGGCTCTTTTTTTTCTCCTTCTATACTATCTCATTTGGTGATCTCATCAGCTCCCAAGATTCAGTTATATATCTGTACAGATGAGTCCCAGATCTGTATTTCTAGAGAGATCTAGTCTGTGCACTAAGTTTAGTCTTGCTTCAAAATCTGCCTATTGGACTTTTTGAACTCTGTATCTCATGAGAATCTGAAACTCCACAAATCCAAAAGAGAACATATTTTCATTTTCCCCAAATGTATCCCATCTTCTAAATTTCTCTATAACTTTTAAAATTTCAATTCATGATTTTTTATTAAATTTTATTTTTAGTTACATGCAGAAATAATTTTGACAACTATTTTCTGATATTTTGCAGTTCAGATTCTCTCTCTCTCTCTCTCTCTCTCTCTCTCTCTCTCTCTCTCTCTCTCTCTTTCTCTCTCTCTCTCTTTCCGTACTCCCTGAGAAGATAATAGTATGATATAGATTATATCAGTGCTTTCATGCAATACAGATTTCCATATTCCCCAAGTCATGACCAAAGTCACATATCATATAAACAATAAAAAACTTATGAAGGAAATAAAGTGAAGAATGTCATACTTTGATCTGCAGTCAGATTCCAACAGTTCCTTCTTTGGCTGGGAATAACTTTTTTTTTTTTTATTTTAAACCCTTAATTTCTGTGTATTGACTTATAGGTTGAAGAGTGGTAAGGGTAGGCAATGGGGGTCAAGTGACTTGCCCAGGGTCACACAGCTGGGAAGTGTCTGAGGCCGGATTTGAACCTAGGACCTCCAGTCTCTAGGCATGGCTCTCAATCCACTGAGCTACCCAGCTGCCCCTGGGAATAACTTTTTTAAAAAAATCATTAGTCCCTTGGAGTTATCTTGAAACCTTGTTTTACTGATAATAGCTTAGTTCTTGGTTCATGATATTTTTAAAAGTCAGTTCTCCCTACATCTATAAGAATGGAAGTAAAGGGACTAATTATGTGTGGCTCATTCCCACTTTGATTGACATTCGCTTTAAGTAACTCTTTTTCTTACCTGGATCAATTTACCTCTCCTTAAGCAAACAACCATATTCCAGCAAAAATGGAACATTCTTTGCCTTTGAGGAGCTGATATCCTATAATCAGTGTGGTCTATTCTACTTTTATATTCTCTCTTGTATCCAACCTTCTTCTATTTCCAATGCTACCACTCAGGTCCAGACTCATGAATTGCCCTTTGGATCAATGAAGTGCCACCTAACTTCCCATTATTTGAATCTCCCATGTGTGACATCTCCATTCATATCTTTCCCCTAATGATTAAAAAAATTGTTAGTTTGGTATTCAAAGCTTTCTATGATCAGAGTCTAACCTTCTTTTTCAGTCTTATCTCAACTTTCCTTCAAGGACTCAATATTCCCACAAAGTTGACCATGTATATTTTTCCAACCTCATCTTGCTTTTTCTCAGTTCCTTTCACTAGCTCACACTATCTGCTATGCCCAGGATGCTTCCATTTTTCCTTTGGCAAAATCTTTTCCTTCCTTAAAAAAAAAAAAGGTGAAGTGCCATTTCTTCCATGTACCCTCCCTTCACTGATCCTCCTAGCCTATTAGATTTTATTTCTCATTGTACCCATTTATGTGTGTCTTGGGAGTGTCCTTAGTGCTTCTGCTTAGTGGGGTAGATATACGTAATTCTTTTTTTTTACCCTTATCTTCTGTCTTAGAATTGATACTGGGGGAGGGGAGCAGCTGGGTGGCTCAGTGGATTGAGAGCCAGGCCCAGAGATGGGAAGTCCTGGATTCAAATCTGCTCTCAGACACTTCCCAGCTGTGTGACCTGTTATCAAGAAGTAAATAAGGTAATCTGAGTGGGTCAAGGAAGGCAATTTGAGTGTGAGGAAGGATAAAGGGGATATTAGGTGATTATAAGGTGATTGGAGGAGGAATGAAGATAAGGGAAGGTATATAAAGGAAATGTGGTATGTAACAGAGGGCAGTTCAAACAGGTTTATTCCCAGAGGCTTGAGACAGAGAATACAGGGAAGAAACTAGGGCCAGTAAGAAATGTTTAGGTTTGGCTGGAGGGTTTCTTTTGTTAGTTTCCAAAGTCTCTTGAGGGAGGAGCCAATCAAACTGATGGCTAGAGGAAGTCTCGGGTAGGTACTTCCTACCAAGATGGATGGCCCCAGTTCTTTCAAGAAATAAAAAGAAAATGATTCCTTCCCTCTTTAGCCCTTGCCTCAATTTTCAATACAATGATTCACCAGAGGCTTTGAGTAGGTAACAAGGGGATTTATTAATCTCAGGTTAGTCAGAGGGAAGAGGTTTAGGATTTTCTAACTGCTTCTAGGGAGACAGGTGAGGGTGGGGAATGGGTCACGGAGAGGTTTAGACTGAGAGAGCCTGCTCTCCCAGTAGGGAGATTTGACTGCCTTTTAAGTAAAGTCCTTATTAATTCACTAAAACTAGGGGTAACTTATTTGAGGATACTCTACTTGTCTATAGAAACTAAAACCCACAATGTTCAATCACCAAGCCCTCCCTTCCACCCAGGGCCCACAGGAAATTCAGGGGAAGGGGAGGGATATGGATGGAGAGATCAGGGAAAGGTCCAGAGAAATGAGATAGGTTTAAATCTCCCCAAGACAAGATAAACACAGGCCAAGGCCAAAGCAAAGCCAAGCTGAAAGGCCAAAGCAAAAACCTCCACCCACAGCAAAAGCCAGAAGGCAAAAGCCCCATCACTTGGAACTTCGCCTCTATTCATAGGTTCAAGTCCTAACTGAGTTTCTGAAGATTCTAAGATGTTTAACTGACTTTTTGTGACTGTTAGAAATTACAGAAGCAAAAAGTTTCTGTTAGCCACCTTGCATTACAGACCCTGGGCAAATCACTTAATCCCCATTGCCTAAAAAATTAAATAAATAAATAAATAAATAAAAAGAATTGATACTGTGTCATTTCTAAAGCAGAAGAGTACTAAGAGCTGGGCAATGGGGGTTAAGTGACTTGCCGAGGGTCACATAGCTAGAAAGTATCTGAGGCCACATTTGAACCCAGGACCTCCCAAATCCTAACTGGTGCTCTATCCACTGTGCTCCCTAGCTGTGCCTAGATGCATATAATTATAAGGGTTAGTTTGGGAATCCTTGGTTCTAGATCTTTATTGTTGAATTTTATCAAGATAGTGATGAGTAGCATCATCTACTTGGTGGTTAAATCATGTATGACATAACTCAAAGTTCCCTCATTATTTTGGGTCAGTTGACAAGCATTTATCAAGCCTTACCTACTATATGTCAGGCACGGTTCCAGATGCCAGAGAAAAATGAAGATAAAATATAACAGTTCCTGCCCTCAGGGAGCTACCATTTTTTGAGGAAACAATTTAGCTGCCTTCTAGTTCATGAACCTCTTCCTAAAATGTGGTGCCCCAAACTGAGCACAATACTCAAGTTGGGATCAGAAGAAGGCAGAATAGAGTGGACCAGTTAATTTCCATGTTATGGACTTTGTCCTTTGGGAATGCAACCTAAGATCCAATTTTATTAAATTCAAAAAAGATTCTTAAAATGTCTACTATGGGCAGATTTTTAAAGTTTTATAAAAGAACTTTTATTTGGTATCTCACCTGGTATGATTGAGATATGAGAGAAAACAAATACTATTATTCGCCACTTTACAAATGCAGAAACAAAGACTCCTAAGGATTAATTATCTTGCCCATGATCAGAAAATCAATAAATAGTAGATGGGGATTTGAACCTAGGTCTCTCTTGTCTTTGGCTAGGTGGCACAGTGTATAGAGACCCAGGACTGAAGATTAAGAAGACCTGGATTCAAATCCAACCTCAGATACTTTCTAGCTGTGTGATCCTGGGCAAGTAGCAACTACCAAGCCCTTGTCCTTCTTCTGCACTGAAACCAATACTCCATATCAATTCCAAGACAGAAGGTAAAGGTTTTAATTTTTTTAATGTCTACTTGTACAAATGAAGGCATATGAAGATTTTAAGGGGCAGAGGCAAGAAGAGAATTCATTGCAAACATGAGGTACCACTTAAGTAATTGCACAGAAGTCTCACATGCAATATTATGTCCAGGATATAGGCCAGTTTGATGGGTGTAAAGTACAGAAAGCGAAGTATATAATATAAAATGAGACAGGAATGGTAGATGACAACCAGATTCTGAAGAGTTTCAAATGTCAAACTGAGAAGTTTACACTTTAATGAAGGCAAGAAAGAGTCTTTTCTTTTCTTTTTTTTGTTGTTGTTTCTTTGCTGAGCTTCCTCATACTACCAAGGAGCCAACAGCCTGGGTTTGAGGAAGAAGCAGTCAGTGGACAAGAATTTATTGAACACTTACTATGTATGAGGCACTGTACCAAGCTCTGAGAGTCATAGCTAACACTGATCTCACTAACAAGCCTGGAAGATTGCAATGAAAATAATGTCATCTCAGATACTGACTTCATTGGGTTGGGATAGCTTTGGATGTCTCTGTGTCTTCACTCTACCTAGAGGACAGCTGGTGAAAGAATGAAGTATTGAGACCAGTGTCATCATTTAGGTCACAGCCATAGTAAACATCAACTGAAGCATTTGAACCCGTGATCTGACTCCAAACCTGGTACTCTTTCACTATGATCTTATTGATGAAATTCAATTCAATAAAAAATGAAGTTGAAATAAATGAATGAAATTCAATTCAATAAAAAAAGTGAAGTTGAAATAAATGAATGTCAGTTGACATGATTTCAAATTCCCACCCTAATACTTAGAAACATGTGATTATATATATATAAATCTGGAAGAGACCTCAGAGACTATTTCACCCAATCCTCTTATTTTACAGATGATGAAATTGAGGCTCAGGAAGCTTAAGGGACTTTGCTCACAAAGGTAATAAGCATTGGCTTTAGGATTTGAACTCAAGTTATCTGACTCCAAATCTAGTGTTCTTTCACTATGATCTTATCAAAGAAATTTAATTTACTTCAACCTAAAGTATAGTTGAAGAGATAGCTAAGTAACTCAGTGGATAGAGAGCCCAGCCTGGAGATCAAATGGTTCAAATCTGGCTTCAAACATTTTCTAACTATGTGACCCTGGGCAAGTCACTTAACCCCAATTGCCTAACCCTTGCTATTCTTCTGTCTGGGAACCATTCCTTAGTATTCAAATCTAAGACAAATGATAAGAGGTTGTTGTTGTAGTTGTTTTTAGTACAATTGAAATAAATGAATAAGAAGAGTTAAAGAACCTATTTTCTTTTTTTAATTTTTATATACTTATTTTTGAATTTTTTTATTTTAAATCTCAAATTCTCTCCACCCTTTCCTCTCTCTCCTTGAGAAGACAAGAAATGTGACATAAACTATACATTTGAAATCATGAAAAATAATCAAGGGAAAAAAGTATCCAAGTAAAACAAATTCAAAGAGAATTCAAAAGCAGAGGATATTTATATGAGCACACATGTATAATTTACATATTTTTAAACAAAATAATAAACAATATGGAGTTTATGATTTTGCACATAATTTTATGCACTTCTTTAGTTAGATTTTTTTTGCTGATGGTGGTAGTTACTAAGTATGTAGTAAAAAGGATTTTTAAAAAAGAAATCATGTAAAACATTTCCATATTAGCAATGTGGCAAAAATAAATAAATAAACCAAGAAAAATTAAGTGAAAAAAGCTATGTTTCAATCTGTACTCAGATATCATCAATTTTTTTTTCCTAGAGGTGGATAGTATTTTTCATCATAATTTCTTCAGAATTGTCTTAGATCCTTATTGTATTAGTGAAAATACCTAAGTCATTCACAGTTGATCATCATACAATATTGCTGTTACTATGCACAATGTTCTTCTAGTTCTGCTTACTTCACTTTGCATCATATATTTACATCCATATATTTCTCCAGGTTTTTCTGAGACCATTCTGCTTCTCTTATCTTATAGCTCAATAGAATTCCATCACAATCATATGCCAAGACTTGTTCAGCCATTTTCCATTTGACAGACATTCTCTCAATTTCCAATTCTTTGCCACCACAAAAAGAATTACTATAAGCATGTTTGTACATGTCAGTCTTTTTCTTTTTCTTTTATGGGTTTGGGATAAAGACCTAGGAATGGTATTTTTGGGTCAAAGGAAACACCTAGTTTTATAGCCCTTTGGGCATAGTTCCAAATTGTTCTCCAGGATAACTGGATCAATTCACAGCTCTACCAACAGTGCATTAGAGTCTCAATTTTTTATACATCCTCTCCAACATTTGTTATTTTCCTTTTTTGTCATATCCCAGCCAATCCATAGTTCTGACAAGTACAACTTTCCATGCTCCCTTAATTTATTTATGATATTACCCTTTATGTTTAAATCATGTATTCTTTTGACTTTATCTTGGTATATTTAGTAAGTACTTTCTATATGCAAAATCCTGTGCTTAGCACTGTGAAAACAAAAAGAAAAGCAAGATTATTTTTGGTCTAAAGGAACTAATATTATAAGGCATGGTTAGGGGAAAGACAAGACATATAGAAAGTTTTTAGGAGCAAATCAGATGGAAGGATCCTATGGTCCTTAGGGTGTAACAGAAAAGTAGATGGTAATGCCTCTTCTTTAATTAATTTTCAATTATGAAATCATCATCATTTTATGATGCTGACCCAATTTGATAATTTCAAAGACCTTGAGAATCTTATGGCTCTTAAGTAACTGCAGTTTGTAGCACCTTCAGAAGCTGATACCAGATCACATCTCTATGGATCATCTTCCTGGGATAACCAGAGCAAATTTCACTTTTAGACACTTATCAGCTGTAGAATCCTGGGCAAGTCATTTGAGCTCTCTGTGCCTGTTTCCCTAGACGTTAAATGAAGGGATTGGACTTGAAAGCACCTTGAGATTTGCAACATACTTTGATCCTTACAACTCCATGAGGGAGATAATATAGTTCTCACTATTTTCATTTAAAAGATGGAAAAATTAACAGTTGTAGGGATTGAGTGACTTGCCCAATATCATACAGCTAATAAGTGTCTGAGCCAGGACTTGAAATTCAGTTTTTTATTGAACCAAGAATCAGTATTCCTTCTATAATAGCACACTTCATTCCCTCCCCTGAAGCTTTTTAATATCTTTTTTCCATTTCTAGACCATCCACTACAAAGCCACATTCTCATTGCCTCTCTCCCTATCCCTCCAGCTGGACAAAGAGGTGTATTTGCCATCAAATAAGGACAGGTGGTGGGACTCCCGGAGATGGCATGCCTACAGGCTGATAGCTTGCCCCAGTGAGGCTTGCAAAAGAGGGAGGTTCTGGTAATGAGGCAAACAGTTTGCAGAAATGCATGTGGATTATAATTTTGTTGGAAGATAATTGCTATAGCACAATCCAGGGTGGTTCCCATTTTGGAATTTCTAGACAGGACTGAAGTGAAAGATCTATATCTTGTCCTAAGCTCTTGGAACTTCCCACTTACTGGGATTGCCAAGAATCATGGCTTTAGCTAGAGGGGAGAAATTGGGACTTTGCCCCAAGATTTAGAGGGTCGCCAATAGTACTTTCAGTCTTTTAGTAGCATAGAAACAGCTATCATTAGGACCTATTTCTCGAGTCATCAATTAAAATGGGAAACTACAAAGTACTGCTTCTTCACCTCACTGGCTGCATCCTGTACAAATTCCCTTCCAATCCAGTCCTAGGTTGTTTCATTTTAATAAATAATGGCTTCCTTAACAACTCAAAATCATCCATAGGATTCTACTTTCCCAACACTCAAATAATTGAATTCAGTGTGTGTGTGTGTGTGTGTGTGTGTGTGTGTGTGTGTGTGTGTGTGGTGCTTGCCTCAGGTTAAAAAAATTTTTTTAAACCATTACCTCTTTTTTAGAATCAATACTCAATTCCAAGGCAGAAGAGTATATAGGGGTTAAGTGACTTATGTTGGGTCATACAGCCAGGAAGCATCTGAGGCCAGATTGAAACTCCAGCTCCAGGTCTGATTCTCTATTCATTGTGCTACCTAGCTTCCCACCCCACTGGCTCCAGGTTCAAAATTTTCTAGTTATAGATCTAGCATAAATCAGCTCATATCAATCTAAGTCAGCATAAGTCAATGCTCCTTAAAACAAAGCCTTCCAGCTATTTCTGCTCAACCCTCCTCAGGGCTAGAAGAAAGTCTTTGGGCCTCCTACCTCTGGTTAGTCATTTGAGATGTATTGTGGTAAAATAAACTCTAATGACATTTTTGTCCTCTCTCTCTCCCACCATGCTGTGTGGAGTGGCAGGGGTTTGATGCTAAAGATCAAGAGAGGGCAGCCAGGTGGCACAGAGGAGAGAATCCTGGGCTTCCTCTTCCTGAGTTCAAACCAGACCTCAGACACTTACTAACTGGGTGACCCTGTACAAGTCACTTAACCCCCTTGGCCTCAGTTCCCTCATCTGTAAAATGAGCTGGAGAAGGAAATGGCAAACCACTCTAGGATCCTTGCCAAGAAAACCCCAAATTAGGTCTCAAAGAGTAGGACGTAACTGAAAAAAAAAATGACTAAACAAGAGAGGGAGTGATGCAATCTAGCTTGAGGAGTAGAAAAGTGTCACAAGTAAAATCTGGGAGAATGGGATGCCTGAAAAGCCTTGATGGCACCACAGTTCCTTGCTGGGGCTGGCTACTATGCTCTGCAATGGGCTAGCTGAAGCCAGAAGCATTTCCTGGCAGTCACAAGATAAATAAGACATGCAAAATCACTAACCTTCATGAGTTTCTGTTCACACTCAATTCTGAGTTCTGAAAATTAGGGTTAAATTAAGATCCTGAGGCCAGAGTTGCTGCATCTCTATTGGATGATCAACCCTGTTGGATCTATGATTTGAGCATCCAGTGAATATTCCTTTATCTGCTTGGAGGGCATAAATTATGGGGAACAAAAGCAACTCAAATTGTGCATTTCCTAGGAATCATGGTTTTGAAGTAGTTTTAGTATTGTCTAATAATTCTAGTGGTTTACAAAAATTGGGCCAGCTAGATAGCACGATGGATAGAACATCAAACCTGAAATCGGGAGGACATGGGGTTCAAATCTAAACTCAGACACTTCCTACTTGTGTTATCCTGTGCAAGTCACTTAGCTCCCTTTGCCTAGCCCTTGCCCTTCTGTCTAATAGCTGTTATTAGGAAAGAAAGTTAGAGTTTAAAAAGAAAAAAGAAGAAAAATAATAGAATTCTTTCTTCTTTTTCTTTTTTGTTGTTGCCAATTGTGTCAGGTAAAATTTCTATTGTTTCAATTTGCTTTTTTCTTATTATTAGTGGACTAGAGTATTCTTTAATTATTAATAGTTTGATGTTAGTAAATTCTTCTTTTGATAACTATTTGTTCCCTTGACTAGTTATCTATAGGAATAATGATTTTTTGACATATACTTTTTTTCAAACATTTATTAATATTCATTTTTAACATGGTTACATGATTCATGCTCCTCCTTTCCCCTTCACCCCCCGCACTCCCCCTACCCATGGCCAACGCACATTTCCACTAGTTTTGTCATGTGTCCTTGATCAAGACCAATTTCCAAATTGTTGGTGGTTGCATTGGTGTGGTAGTTTCGAGTCCACACCCTCAATCATGTCCACCCGGACCCATGCGTTCAAGCAGTTGCTTTTCTTATATGTTTCCTCTCCTGCAGTCCTTCCTCTGAATGTGGGTAGCGTCTTTACCATAAATCCCTCAGAATTGTCCTGGGTCATTGTATTGCTGCTGGTACAGAGGTCCATTATTTGACATATACTTTTAATTCCCTATATAGCTCCAATATTAGGGCCTTATCAGAGACATTTGATACAAGGAATAGCTTCCTTTTTTGTGCTAGATACATTGATTTTGTTTGGGCAAAAGCTTTTCAATTTCATGTAGTCAGAATTGAGTATTTTAAATCTTGTGATTGCCTCTATCCCTTGTTTAGGTAAAATATTCTGATATAGCCATAGTTGTAAAAGATATATTCTTCCATTTTCTTTGACTAAAAAAATGACCTATTGCATATCTATTTGGATCTTGGTTTGGTTAGTTGGTGGAACTAACCCTATTTTTTGGCTAAAACTACTTTTCAGTTTTTCTAGATATTAATTACTTATCATTGTTGTTGTTTGGGCATTTCAGTCATATCTGACACTTTCTGACCTCATTTGGGGTTTTCTTGGTAAAGAAACTAGATTGGTTTGCCACTTCCTGCTCCAGCTCATTTGAGATAAGAAACATGAGGCAAACATCAGAGTTAGTGACTTGCCCAGGATCATATAGTTAGTAAGTGTCTGAGGTCAGATTTGAACTTCAGAAGACATCTTCTTGACTGTAGATCAGGTACTATATCCAGCTAACTGCCCAACTATTAACAAGTTAACCATTAACTATTAACAAACTACTAATAACATGTTCTTTTCCAATAAGGAGTCCTTCCTCAAGGAGTTTAAATTTTTGCATTTGCCAAACAATGGACTACTATGTTGCCTTGGAGATTTCAATTCATCTCCAAAACTTCTTCCCCGATGCCCCACTATCCCTGACTGGTGACTGTTCCATCTGGCCCACTCTGTCAGGCAGATCCCAGCTATACTCCACTTCACTCTCTTGCCATTTTCTTACCTTGCTGCCACCTTGCTGCCAAAGGTATACCTTCTCTCTATCTCCCTCTTAAATTTGGAAACCTGCCATTGCTTGGAATTCTGCCATTGGTCCTAGAAGAGTTTATTAACCTACTCCCATCCCTGACCTATTCATTGGAGTTATTCAGTCTGTAATGTTGCAGTCCAAAGTTTCCTTCCTGGATACCATTCCCTTTGTGTGCTATCTTATTCTATTAGAATATCAACTCCTTGAGGTCAAGGGCTGTCTTTACTTTTATATTTATAAACCCAAAACTCAACACAGTACTTGGTATACAGTGAGAAATTAATATGTTTTTTCTTTCATTCAGTCTTGGCATAGCTCAGTTGGTATTTAGTTAGCACTCCAGGATGTTGATAATAATGAAAAAAAGTGATGGTGATATGAAACTGTCATGGGATAGTACAGAATTTCACGGGTTTTGGTCCACTTGCCTCAAGCTCTTATCCATGCTTACATGGTTTGTAAAAAATCACTGATAATTTACCAAATCATAAAGCCCTGAAATATTAGAGCTAGAAGGAGACTTAGAGATCATTTGATTCAATCTCTTCTTACTGGAAAATAAGGATCAGAGAAGTTGTAAAATGTCCTTTGATTTCCAGATTAGTATTTTATTCTCTGTATTACATAACCAACCCCTTCACTCAGCATTTTATAGATAGAGAATTGGATGGCCTTAGAGGAGGGAGGAGTTGCCCAAGGATCCCTAAGAATGTGTTCATTATGCCACTGTAGGGGTGGGACTGGGGAGTGGTGGCTAAAGTGTTTGAGAAATGACTTGAAGAGAGACACAATTAACCAGAGGCGATCAATGAAGAGATGAGAAGTTAAAGGGAAAGGGAGGGAAACCAGATGAACTAGGAATAATAATTATGAACATTCTCTAAATAGCTGTGATCTCATGCTTCGATAGATAGTCTCTCATTTCTGTGAACCTCCAAATTATTACCTAATGTCCACCTTCAATCAATGAATCTTTCTGAACTTAGTTTGATTGGTTCCTTGGTGACAGACAAATCATTTATTATTTTTATTCCCTTCCTAGCTGTGCTTTTGAATCTCCAAATTCTTCTATCATTATTCAGCTGCTTTCTCATTCCCAGAATGCCCCTCAATGCTTAGGCCTTCATGCCCTGGGACACTCCTCCATCATACTGATTCCCTTCTTCCACTGAAAGTTCCTTCCAAGGGCTTCTGTCTTGGGAATTACTCCAGGCCAGCAATAATTCATTACCCTCCTAGCTTTGTTTCTGACTCTCCAGATTTGACTACCTTTCTCCTAATCCAGGTACCTTCTCTAAGTTTCAGGAAAGATGTCCTATATCTGTAAGACCTGAACTACAGGAAAAGCTAAGCACCACAGAATCAATACTTTCAAATTGTAGTGCTGGAGAAGATTTTTGAGAATCTCTTGGACAACAAGGAGATCAAACCAGTCAATACTTAAAGAAATTAATTCAGACTATTTCCCTGGAAGGTCAAATACTGAAGCTTAAATGCTTTGGCCACTTAATGAGAAGACAGGATTCATTGGGAAAGACCTTGATGTTGGGAAAAATTGAACGCAAAACAAAAAGGGGACAACAGAAAGTGAGATGGATAGATAGTGTCATGGAAACAATGAACATAAACTTGGATAGACTTCAAGAGATAGTGGAGGACATAGAAGAGCCTGATGTGCTAAGGTCTATAGGATCACAAAGTGTTGATTCTGGTTGAACAAAGCAGCAATGCAATTTCTTTCAAGTTCCTACATCCTTGCCAGTTCAAGTTCCCATAGCCATATTCTATCAAATGCCCAGAGCTGTAACAGCTGTTCCAGAAGACATATCCTTGTGCCCATCAAAGAAAAAGTATAGCTTCCAGGACTATGAAATGGGGAATTTGAGCATCCATCCATCCATCTCTCTCTCACTCTGAACTTCCATGTCCTTGATCTACCCTTGTTGGAATCCCTGAGGGAAGAACCTTTGTTTCTGGAACTAAAGTCATTTTAGAAATCTGACCTCCTTTCTTCCCTCATCCCCTGCCACTTCTAAAAACATCCCTGGGTTAAGACATAGCAGATCAACTTACTCAATGTGGGATGTCCTGGCCATGCTGGCCTATTGTTACCACATGGGTTCTCTCTTTGCTATGTGCTACAACCTGGGTGTGTGGAAGGGAGAGGGATTTTCGTCCCCTTGATCCTTGGAACTCTCTGCCCACTTCTACAAATAAAATAACTGGTAGTGGTGAAATATGTCATAGCAAGACCTATATTGTTCTTCCCCAGCCTTTCTAACCATTACCTCAATTTATCAGGTAGTGTTAACCCTTTCCAGGTCAACACTTTCCATCTGCTTGTTGTATTAGATCTGTGTCCTGACAATAAATAAAAATGGTTAAACTAGTCAATGAACTTTAATGAATCTGAGTGGAATTTTTGGTCAGCAGAATGCCAATCCAGGGCTTCTTACTCCAACAGACCTTTCCAGGACACCATCATAGATAGACAGATAGATAGATAGATAGATAGATAGATAGATAGATAGAGATATGAACATAGACATAGACATAGACATAGACATAGACATAGACATAGACATAGACATGGACATGGACATAGACATAGACATAGACATAGACATAGACATAGACATAGACATAGACATAGACATAGATATAGATATAGATATAGATATAGATATAGATATAGATATAGATATAGATATAGATGATATAGATATAGATATAGATGTAGATGTAGATGTAGTTGTAGATGTAGATACAGATATAAATAATAGAAGCTGAAAGGCACTTTTGAGATTGTCTGGCCTAATCTCCTTCTCTTATAGAGGAGGAAGTTGGGGATCAAAAAAGTTAAGTGATTGATCCAGAGTCACATAGTTTGTAAATAGCAGGGCAAAGAACCAAACCCAGTTTTGATGTTTAGTGCCAACATTCTTTTCATTATCTAGAAAACTTTCAACCTAGCAGATGTTCTTTAATTTCTCAGCTGGTTTGGGTCTTTTTTACTAGTAGTAAACAGTTGTTGAGAATGCCATTTGCTCTCATTTGACCAAATAGGATCCCAGTAGACTTTCAATCTTGGGTGTTGGAGCAGGAAGAAAAGGAATTTTCCCCAAAGTGGAGAAGGCTGGGTCACCTGACTCCATCAGCCTGTTTTTCCAACTCTTCCCACCACAGAAACCAATAAGAAACTTGAAGTTCTATTTCCTTGACACCCTAGGAATCCCCTGGGAATCCTGATTCCATGACTCTCAGAAACTCTGAGTGAGATGATGGTTCTTATTCCATAGGTTTGGTTATGTAAGGCAAATACTTGTAGAGATGTTTGCTTCTTTCTTGGTCCTAGAAATGCAATGTGAGTAAGCTGTAATCAAAAGATGATGGGGCCTTGGCTATATATTCATGAACATCAGAACATCTCCATTTGTGTAATTCTTGTCCCAAAGTAAATGAGATTAGTGTGTGAAGAAGTTGAGACTATTTCCCCAATTTCTGGTTAGCCCTTAATAAAGGAGAGTTTTATCTTTATCAGTTCTTCTTGGAACCAGAATGCTCGTTTCTCAGAAATCACTAAATGCATGCTTTGGCATCCCTTCTTATCTTTAAAATGATGGTGTAAGAGATCCTGGCCAAGATAGCTCCTGGAAACCCATATCTGTCTCTAGATTTTTTTTTTTTTTGCTTACTTAGATTGCCAAGACTCAGGGTAGGGCAGGGCAACTGAGGCCTTATTCCTGGATGTCAAATTTTATAGGGGTCTTGACAGCCCTGATAGTCATTTAGCAGCATTGAAATAACTGAGCTTGGAACCTTGTAATTAGAAATAATCATTGAAATTAGGAAACTACGACATAGCAACTTCTTTCCATCATCCACCTACACAACTGTATCCCAAAGGCAGTTCCTTCCTGCTCCACCCTCCGCTGGCCTTGATCTCCCAAAAGTAATCTTAAGGTATCCCAAGATCTCAAATATCCCCAAACCCAAAAACTGAATTCAGGTTACATTTTGTGGTCTTTTCCATGGGTTCAACAATCATTAATTATGGCTATGCCAAGATTCCATTTTGATAAATGAGATAGCATTTGTAAAGGGTTTAGCACAGAGATTGGCACTTAGTAGGTGCTATATACATGATTGTTCTCTTCTCTCTTCTCCTGCAGGGTTCAGAGTTTTTCTAATAGCTTCTTGCTATTTCTGTCTGTCCCTCTTTGGACAACAATACTCAGGTCTTTTGTCTCCCATTTCAGATTGGTCATAAGAAGCTATTTATGAGAAAAATTAAGTTTTTCTTGGAGGTGAAAAACTGATTAAATTCTTTGCATGTTCTTGATTGACCTGGGCATTCTTCATTATTTATAGCTATAATGGAAAAGCCATATTATAGATATACCTAAAGTGTTATTGCAGGGGCAGCTAGGCGGTTCAGTAGATATTGAGCCAGGTCTAGAGAGGAGAAGTCCTGGGTTCAAATCTGGCCTCAGACACTTTCTAGCAGTGTGATCCTGTTTAAGCTACTTAAGCCCATTTGCCTAATCCCATAGTGGAAAACCTATGGCACACATGCCAGAGGGGACACTCAGGGTTTGCAAGTCATCTCCCCAGCCAGAGGAATGTGGGACCAGGCTGCTACCCCCCCTCTCCATGTGCTCCTGAGGACATTTCTTACATCACCCATCCCTCTAAATGGTTCGCTATCAGACCTACTGACCTAGTCCTTTTTTTTTTTGAAGTGTTACTGCAAAGCTAAGGAAAAGTGAATAATTTATATTCTTTTCTCAATATTTTGAGAAGACAAAAGTTCAATGAGGCATAGCTTTGGGAGACAAAGAATCATATATGGCTGAATTAGGAACTGCTAGAATATTATAGGAATAAATGACATATTAAAATTTGTTTATAATAACGAACAAGAAAAAAATTCTTCCATGGGAAAGAAAATTCCTTATAGTACTCTGTCCTACCCATATTATTTTGCAAAAAAGTCAGCCTTCTAGAAGCACAACAATGAAATGGCAGCCCTATAATTCTTATTCTACTCTAGCCACAGAAAACAGGAAACAAGGCCCATAACTCTACTCCTAATAGGTTCCTTAATCATCTTTCTAATTTAGAGTAAGACTTTAAGAGCTAAAAGAGACCTGGTACCACCTTCCCATTCTTCAGCATCTTCCCTCTTTAGTCCTCCATCTCTGGTCAGTCTCTCCTTTTTCTTCTCATCATTCTTCATAATAGGCTGTATCATGCCCAGAAGTCCACCAAAAATCCCAGTATCTTAAAATAAGTTACCAATTCTACAAAAATCAGAGGATTTTGAGAGTGGGATGCCTGATTCAATCTGAAAAGGAATCCCCACTACAACATGGATTAGAAGTTTTCATCTAGCCTCTATTTGAGAAGGAGGAGCACAACTCAATATTCCCATTCCACTTTGGGACAGCCCTAACTCTTGGAAGATTTCCTAACTTCAAACCTAAATTTTGCTTCTTTGCAATTGTGTAACCCACTGCTTCTGGTTCTGACTTGTGTCCAAACAGAGCAGGTCTAATCCCTCTTTATATAATTGCTCTTTCAGTAACTGAAAGCAGCTTTCATGTCTCCTCATGAGTCTTCACTTGTCTTGAAGGGTCAACATCTGTTTCTTTCATCAATCCTCAGGACATGAACTCAAGGCACTTCTTCATTCTTATTTAATTCATCTAAACACTCTAGCTTACTAATGTCCTTCTTCAGTTGTCGTCTCTAAATTTGAACACAATGATTCAGATGAGATTTGATGAGGAAAGAGCACAGAGGGACTATTACCTTATTATTTTTGGATATTATGCTTAATGTAGCCCAAATTCACAACTGGGTCTTTTTTCTTGGCTGCTACATCACACTACTGATTTATATTAAGCTTGTGGATATGTGTGTGTGTACATATACTAAGGCTATATAAATAATAAAAATAAATATATATACTAAAATCACTAGATCTTTTTCAAATTGATGCTAACCCTGCTTCCCTCATAATTCAGTTGTTGTTATGTTGGTTGTTTTTTTTTTAACCCAAGTGCATGCCCTTGTTACATTTAACCTTACTGAATTTCATCTTATTACTTTTAGTCCAGTATTCTAACCTACCATGATCTTCTTGGACCTTGACTCTATGACTCAATATGCTAGCTGCCCTTACCTAACTTACTCTCAACTTTAAATAGGACAGCTTTGCATATATGTTTTTATCCAATTAAGTGATAGAAAAAGGTTTAATGGCACTGGGCCAAGAACAAATCCATGGAGACAACCAATAGAGATCTACTGCCATGTTGACATTGAAACATGAATGACCATTTCTGAGTCCAGGCAACAAACAAGTTCTCTATTTATCTAGTTATATTATCATTTAGTCTAAATCCCTCTATTTCCTCTATAATGACATACTTTCTCAAAAGTCCCATTGATATGTAGATAAATTATTTATAGTGAATCCACCAAATTCCCCTATCAAAAAAAGATAATAAATTATATCTAACATGACTTATTTTTTTTTAAACCTTTACTTCTCTCTTGGAATTGATTCTAAGTACCAAGGCAGAAGAGTGGTAAGGGCTAGGCAATTGGGGTTAAGTGACTTGCCCAGGATCACACAGTTAGGAAGTGTCTGAGGCCAGATTTGAGCCCAGGATGCCCAATCTCTAGGCCTGGTTCACTGTCCACTGAGCTACCTAGCTGCCCCTACATGACCTATTCTTGATTAGACCAAACTGGCTCTTTGTAATCATTGCTTCCCTTACTAGATGTTCATCAACCATATCTTTAATGAGCTATTATAGAATTTTCCCATGTAATGGGACAGACACTTACCTGGAGTTTTTCCCATGGAGCTAGATGTCTTCTGATAAGACATGCCCTGGCTCCTTGCAATGGGAAATGTGCAATCAGAGCCTCTTAGAGAGTTCCTTTGTCCTCAAAACAGGGTTGGGAAACTGTCAGAGAGAACTGGTGTCAGAAACAAGAAGAGCCATCCACTCAATAGGATTTAAAAGGAGAAGTGAAACAAAATAGACAGCTCTCCCTTTTGAACATATTTTTGGGAAGTCCTTCCCCTGGACTTCCCAATGAGAGGAAAAAGATTTTTTTTTCCTATTTTTTTTCCACCAGCAACTACAGAAACCAGTATTATATAGCGCTGAGAACAAGTATTTTCACTAAGTGAGCTTGAGTCTGGGACTTCTAGTCCCTGTCTACCTCTTTAGCTTTATGTTTCTTTCTCTGGCCACAGGTGACCAAATGTAGATCCCAAGATACATGTTTTCAGCCAAGGCGACTTGTGAATTGTGCTGATAGTACAAATCTAAGATAAAGGTAAAAGATCTCTTCAGTAGTCTCACAAGTACTCCAGGGATCTGTATCCCATGAGGAATGATAAATTACTATATTAAGTCTTTGTTAATACATGCTCAAGTTTTAAGTATTAGTAGTGGGATAAATAAGTTAAATAGCTGTCCAATTTCTGATTTCTACTTCAGACAGTTTTGAATTAATGTGAATAATGAATCCCCTGAAGTAGTTTAATTATTTGGGTTCATTTTGCATATTTCCATAGGGCTGGCACAAACTACATATTTTACATAATGAGAACTTCAAATAATGCAAATTTGAATATGTTACTACTTCAGAAAATTCATTATTTGCACTAATCATGAACTAGTTGAATTTTGTCCAATGAGTAAATTTTTCTCTAAGATTTCCTATTAATCTCTTTTGAGAAGATCCTATGTGTGATCCTAAACCTTTGTGTAAAGTTTGAGCAGGCTGATACATAGACTCATTTTAAGAGATTTTGCCCAGCACAGGCTGGGATGTAGTGAAAGGAAAAGAGAGAATGAAGGAAAGCAGAGTCCCCTTTTATGATACCCCAGGATTGAATCAAGGATTCAGTTGGGTCCAGGGCCAGAGTACTTTAGGGGAAATGTCTCGACCTGCCCTGTCTTGCCCTCCATCTCCACATCCCAGGTTGAGAGGTGACACCAAAAACCAAAGTTAAATTCATTGGTTTATAGTTTTCACATTCTATTCTTTCCTTTTTAAAAAAATCAAGCCAATATTTGCCTTCCTCCAATCTTGTGCTATCTCTTCCATTTATAAGATCATTGAAATATTATTGACAGTGGCTTGTTAATCACATTAATCAGGTTTTTTTTTAGTTTCCAGTGAAAAGATGTCATTCATTTGACACAAGAGACTTGACTTCGTAAAGGACAACTAGATGTTCTCTTATTCTCTCTTTACTTATCTTGGGTGTCAACTCCCTATTCACCATTTTTGCCTGTTGTTTCTAGTACGAAGATTATTCTTGGCAGAAAAATGAAAACAGATAAATTGGGCACCTCCGGATTCTTTCTTACCACCACTCCAAGTAAAAATCTTATCCCTTATTTGATTCTTTCTTTTTTTCTCCCAATATAGCTTTTAAAACCTACTTTTGTTGTCCTTAGCACTCCTTGATAGCCTCAGTTCATTTTTTAAACCCTGACCTTCTTAGAATCAATACCAGTAAAAAAAAATTGACAATCCTACTTAAATTAACCTACCTATTCAGTGCCACACCAATAAAATTGCCCCAAAATTATTTTACAGAACCAGAAAAAGTAATAAATTCATATCAAAGAACAAAAGATCAAGAATATCAAGAGAATCAATGAAAAATTGTGAAAGAAGTTAGCCTAGAAGTAGTGATTCACAATAAACAGGGATAAATGAGCTTAGCAACTTAGTGTTTTATAAACCCAAAGATCCAAACTTTGGGGACAAAAAAATCACTATTTGGCAAAAACTACTGGGAAAACTAGAAAAAGATATGGCAGAGACTAGGTGTTGGTCAATATCTCACACCCTTTATGAAGATAAGGTCAAAATGGATATATAATTTAGACATAAAGGGTATTACCATTATCAAATTAGAGGAGCTAAAGAAATACTTGTGCCAAAAGGATCATGTATGTTGTCAGCATTTCATCCTCTTTACTATATCGTCCATTGGTTATGTTTGAAGGATCAGAATATTAAAAAAAAAAAAAAAAGAAAGAAAAGGACTTCTACAGAAGTCGTCACGCTGTTCTCTGTTTCTTCCCACTTCACTAAAATACAGGAAAGATGTCTTACCTGCAATAGAGACGGCAGTACAAACAACCCTGTCAGGCACTTCTCAAGTACCCAGAATCTTGCCCTGCCACATGTCCAGAGCCTTGCCTTCCTAGGTATCCCAAGCCATGTCCTCCCAAGTTCCTAGAGGCATATTTTCCCAAATGTATCTAGAGCCGTGCCCACCACAGCTGTGCCAGTCAAAATACTCCCCATGCCCATCTGTTAGCAGCTGTGTTCAACCATGAAGTAACAATGCCTGATACTGGTGGGACCATAAGAAATGGAGCCTGAGCAACCCAACAGTGTCAAGGGCTCCTTCCTTTTCTCTTAGAAGCTTTCATCCTTTTTTTCTTGATTTTGCCTTTTTTCCATCCTTAATGATAATCCTAGGGTGGGGGGAAAGCTTTTGTCCTGAAGTTATAGTCATTTCAGAAACCAGACCATCCCTCTCAGACAGCTGAGAAAGGGCCAATCTATGTAATTCCTGGTTTTCCAGAAGCTCAGGAGAATTAGCAGCAATGCAATGATCCAGGACAATTCTGAGAGACTTAGAGAAGGAACGCTATCCACATTCAGAGAAAGAACTGTGGGAGCAGAAACACAGAAGAAAAACAACTGCTTGATCACATGGGTTGATGGGGATATGACTGGGGATGTAGACTCCAATCACCCAAGTGCAAATATCAGTAATATGGAAATAGGTCTTAATCAATGACACATGTAAAACCCAGTGGAATTGTGGGAGCGGGAAGGGAGGAGGAGAGGGAAAGAATATGAATCATGGAACCATGGAAATTTTTTCATAATTAATCAATAAAATAAAAAAAGAAATAAAAAAGAAGCTCAGGAGAAAAACACTCCTAAGGGATCAGCCTCCTTGACCCCCTGCTATTGAATGCTGTGGCCTAGGTGATGATTTCTGAGACCTAGACCCCTATAACTCTATTCTCATTTTCCTAAATAATACAGATATTTCACAATAAGAAATGAATTGTTGTTTTTCTCCTCCCTTCCCAAGAATCATTCTTAGTTTGTCAACCCTTTTTAGATCAGTATTTTCTACCTATGTTTCATGGTTGGAACTAGGACTTCTATCAATGGGAATAAAGAGAACAGTTTATTTTGAAATAGCACTTCTTGGCATATGACATGTATTACAGCCATTATTTTCTCATTTATACTCCTAAAGCTGATGGTGTGGTAAGTAGCGGCTTGGCTCCGACTGGAAGTAGAAAAACTTGGGTTCAAATCCTCTGGACCTTTGCTTGCTGTATGGCTCGATACAGGTCATTTAACTTTTCTGACTTTGTTTTCTCATCTTTAAAATGGAGAAACTATTGACACTTACTTCATAACATAATGTTTAGGACCAAATCAGATAATAGGGGGAAAACTTTTGACAAATTTTTTAAGTGTTATCCAGGTCTTGGCTATCATCATCATCATCCTCATCATCCTCATCATCATCATCTCTTTTAATGCAAGGATGAAACTGCCCCAGGGGATCCCAGCTGAACTATTTAGTGTAGGCTCTCTCATTCCAAATACTGGGCTTTCTTCATGCTTCCTCACTATGAATTGGACCTAGTTTTGCATGGCTCTGTTTTGGATGGTAATTCCAAAGAGTTTTCCTTTAAAGCAGATCAACCTAGAAATATTATAAGATTCCCTAACAGCAAATCAGAGAACTTAGAGACAGAAGTTGCTTTAGAGATTATGAGCTGGTTTAACCAACAGTTTCAGAAGAAACAGATGCCTAGAGAGGCTATGTCATCTACCCAGGGTCACACAGCTCATAAACCATAGAGCTGGAAATGAAAACTAGGTCGTCTGACCAGAGCTCCTTCTATTAGTCAGTTAGTTAAAAAGCATTTATTAAACATTTACTGTGTGCCAGGCACTACTGTGCTAAACCCTTGGAATATAAAGAAAAGCAAAAGAACCTGTCCTTGAGGAGCTTACAATCTAAATAGGGAGATAACATGGAAAACTATGTTCAAGCGAGCTCTATTCAGGATGGATAGGAAATAATTAACAAATGGTCCCCATCTTTATCCCCAGGAGTTCTTCTTCTAATTATTCTCCACTTCATTTTCTCTCTCTTTTTTTTAACCAGGAGCAAAAATCTGTATCTTTGCCCTCCCCTACAGTATCCCTAAAGTTGTTATGTTTTGGATGGGAGTAAGGAAGAGAAATCAGCTTTCTCCAAGGTGGGAGAAGCTGGTAAACTTACTCCTCCAGTCTACTTCCTATTCTCACCACCACAGAGGTGATCAGGACTTTGCCATTCTCATTTCCTTGACATCCTGAGACTTTCAGAAACTTTGGATGAGGGGCACCTGGGTGGCTCAGTGGATCAAGAGGCAGGTCTGGAGTTGAAAGAACCTGGGTTCAAATCTGGCCTTAGAAACTGGCTTTAGGTTTTGGTGTTCACCCAAAGTACTTGTGGAAATTTTGGTGCCATGACTACAATGTGGATCTGATGCTACCAGGAGTGATTTGGGGGCCTTGACTCCTCCATTCCTTCTCAATCTGCAATTCTTGCCCCAAATTATATAAGATTGCATTCGTGGATGTCGGGGCCATTCCCTTTTTCTCTAGCTTCCCTTGCATGGAGGGAATTGGTTCTTTCTCAGGCCATCTTGGAACCAGAGTAATCATTTCCCAGCAATTACTGAATGCATGCTTTGGCATCTCTCCTATCTCTAAAATGACTATGCAAGAGATTCCTAGCCAAGATTACATCCAGGAATTCATACCCAGTTCTATCACTAGACTTTCCAACTTATTGTACTTGCCAAGAATTAGCATATTAGCTAGGGCAAGGAAGCTAGGGCTTTGTTCCTAGGAGGTAAATTCACACATCCTTTAGCAGCATTGAAGTTAGCAGGATAGACTCAAGACCTAATTTTTAGAAAAAATAAAATAGAAAGTTACCAGATGAGGATTTCTTCCCCTTCTTCCCTCTACCTTAAAGTTACAACCACATATGAAGTCCCTCTCTGTTTCTGCCCAGCCTCTTCTACCTTCCCCTCCACTGCCTCCACCAAGGGTAAATGCCCTCTCAAAAGCAATCTTTTTTTTAACCCTTACCTTCCATTTTAGAATCCATACTTAGAACCATGCATTGGTTCTAAGGCAGAAGAGTGGTAAGGGCTAGGCAATGGGGTAAGTGACTTGCCCATGGTCATATGGCTAGGAAGTGTCTGAGATCACATTTGAACCCAGGACCTCCCATCACTGAGCCATTCAGCTGCCCCCTCAAAAGCAATCTAATGGCATCTTCATGTGTTTGATGCCTCCCACATGAAGCAATTAACTTCAGGACACGTTTTCTGATACTTGCCATAGGCTCAAAAATTATTCCACCAAGACCCCACTAATCAGGGTTCTCCATGTCAAAAGTTTTCACCTACTTTTATCTGACCTTTCTTGGACTCAGAAGGTCCCCAGAAGACACCTTGATCTTCCAATCTTCAGTTGCTTACTGGTAAAATAAATTTTTCACTAGTCAAAGAAAGCTCATATGAAGCAAGCAATAATGCTAAAGATAATGCCTTCAGCAAAGTGAGATGTTCACAGCTCAAGGGCACAGAGGAGATTATGAACTTCATCCCTGCATTCAATGTCATCTCTTCCCTGGGTCTCCTGTTTCTCTTTAATGTTCCCAGAGACAATCCCCAGACTGACAACTTAGGAGACTGTTAGCTTCCTCTTCTGTAAATTACATCTTATGCTTTATTTTTTTTTAATCCTGACCTTGTTTTAGTGTTAATTCTAAAACAGAAGAGTGGCAAGGGCAAGGCAACTAGGGCCAAGTGATGACACAGCTAGCAAGTGTCCGAAGCCAGATTTGGACCCAAGTTCTCCAGTGTGCTATCTAGATGCCCCAGTCATATGCTTTATAATAATGCTATAGAACTGAAGAATCAAGAAGTAAAGGAACTTTACAAGTCACTTAGCTCAATTCTTTCATTTTCCTGATAAGGAAAATGAGACTCAATGAGAGAAAGTGAAGAAGCCAGGGAAGGAGGTAAGCATTTATAAAACACCTACCATGTACCAGCCACTTGCTAAGCACATTTTGCAAATATTATCTCATTTGATCCTCACAACAGTTCTGTGAGATAAGTGATATTTTCACCCCCATTTTGCAGTTCATGGAGCTGAAACAAATAGAGCTCAAGTGACTTAAACAGAGATACTCAGCTTATAAGTGTCTGAGGCTGGATTTCTACCTTCCGTGGCCCCAGATAAAGAGAGTTTCAAAGGTAAGAGGGCAGGTTTAGAATGATTTAGGGAGGACACCACTGAAGAGTGAGAAAGGAGTGGGCTTCTCTCTCCTTCCCTACTTGGGCCATAGTATCTAGTAGTGCCTTGCATAAAAGATGTTTGGTCCATCAATTCAGGAGTTTCTTGGTTCAACAGAATTCAAGGCAAAATTGTGGGGAAAAAATTCCAGTAACTGGAAGGAGGAAAGATATGTGAAGAATGGGACCCATAGGCAGTAGAAAAAAGAACCAGCTCTGGACTAAAGAAAGAGCTGACCCTGAGAATGGAGAGTTGAGCTGTGGAGATGAGCAGCCTCTGGGAGCCCAATTTGCCCAACTTAGATTACCAAGTTGGATGACCTGTAGACATCTTAAACCAAGTACATCCAAAAGTGAATCATCTTTCCCCCCATAACCCTCCCCTTTTATTGCTGTCAGCATCACAATCTTTCTAGCCACTCAAGTTCACAACTTCTCTCTCTCTCTCTCTCTCTCTCTCTCTCTCTCTCTCTCTCTCTCTTCTTCCCTCTCTCTTTCCTCTCTCCCTCCCTCTGTTTTTCTCTCCCCTCCTTCCCTCCCTCCCTCTCTTCCTCTCTTCGTCCCTCTCTCTTCCTGTCTCTCCTTTCCTGCCTCCCTCTGTTTCTATTTCTCTACCTCTGCCTCTATCTGTTTTTGTCTCTGTATCTGTCTGTTTCTCTCATCACCCATATTAGTTGCCAAATCCTATTGATTTTACCTTCTCGGTGCTTTTTTATGGCCTCTTTTCTACATTCACATAGCCATCACCCTGATTAGGCTCTTATCACCTCATGCCTGGACTATTTCACCAGCCTTCTGAATGAACATCCTTCCTCAAGTCTCTCCCCAATCCAGTTCATCTTTCACTTAGCTAGTAAAGTGATCTTCCAAAGTCTGTTGGATCATATTACCCACCTCTCCCCACAGTAAATTCCAGTGGATTTCTATTAATTTGGGCATCCAACTCAAAATCTTCCACTTAACTTTTTAAACTTTTCAGACTGACTCCTTCCTACTTTTCCTGATCTTCTGATACTTGATTTCAACCCAAATACAATACAATCTAGTGATTCTGGCCTCCCTTATGCTGCTTGCAAATAACATTTTATCTCCTAACTTCATTTTCCCTGACTGGCTCCTATATCTAGAATGTTTTCTTTCCTTATCTACAATCTATCTAACTATCTACCAGAGTACACCATGCTTTTCTTCAAGTCTCAACTAAAATCCCACCTTCTGCAAGAAGCCTTTCTGAGTTTCCTTCAATGCTAGTGCCTTCCTTCTGAGATTATCTCCAGTTTCCCCATTACCGGTCACTGGACCTGGAGACAGAAAAGCCTGAATTCAAATCTGCCCTCAGATACTTACCAGCTATGTGATCCTAGGGGAGTCATTTAGCCTCAGTTTGTTTGTATCCTTTTTCTGAACTGTAAAATAGGAATAATAGCAGCATCTACCTCAAAAGGTTGTTGCTGCAATAAACTAATATCTATAAAGTGTTTAATACAGTGCCTAGCACATAAAAGGTATTATAATAAATGCTTAATCTGCCCCTTACTCCCAGACACTCTATGTATATAATTATTTTTCTATTTATCTCCCACAACCCATTACAACGTGGCTTCTTTGATAAAGACTTGTGTGTTTCGTGTTTAACACAGTGCCTGGCACAAAGTAGGCATTTAATAAATGCTTGTTGACTTCTTAACTGCTCCAGGAGGAAATTTCATGAGGACTCCCAGAAGAGAAAGAACATCCTGGCCCTGCAGTTCTAGATTTATTAGTTGCTTCAGCACATGAGTCTCTCCTACCCTTTTACTCTAAGTTTGTGCTCACTTTTTTCATGAATTTTGTTTGTTTTGTGGTTTGGGATACTCCAGGTTTATATTATGTAGCTACTGTTTATTATGCTATTTGGGGAAATGCCTTTGCTAAGATATAGTTGTGTCAATTGTAGGATTGTTAATAAGATTCTCTCTGTTGGACACTTGTGAGCTCTAATTTTAGAAGTAACCACCTTTAAGTCAAAGTAGCAAAGGTAGGTTGAGGGAGTTGCTTTTGGGGATGCTAGAATACTAGGATCTTAGACTCGTACATGTAGAGTTTGAAAGGACTCTGGAGCCACTATTCCACCTCCTCCCATCATTTTAGAGACGTGGAAACGGAGGCACTAAGGGGTCAAATGTCTTGTCCAGCATTCCACTGATGGAAAGCATCAGAGGTGGCATTTCTCATTTTATTTACGTAGCTATGTATTGTCCGTGGAAACCTGCTCTCATTCACAATGGGAAACATCTTAGATGAATGGTAAGTACTTGTTTAAAAATTGACTTGCAAAATCAATCCATCAACAAGCAATTTTTAATGCCTACTATGTGTCAGTCACTGTACTAGGTGCTGAAGGATATTTAATTGGAGTTCTTGGTGACTCACAATACAAAGTTTTCTTCCTCAATAAAATTTCCACATTAAGAAAAAAAACACTTTGGAATTCTTTTAATGAGAACTCTCTCATCAGGGGCAAAACCAAGAGACAAAAACCATTGAACTTACTCAACCAACATATGTATACTTGGCACAACATACAATTAAGTCACCGTGCTCCACAATTTTGTAGCTGTTGTAATAAAACATCACAGATACGTACTGATTTTAACATTCTAGTAAGAAATGACTCTTGAGAAAGGTAAGGTGTATTGGGGGACTATAATTGTCTTTCCTCATGGGACCCACCTATTCCTCTTTTCCATTCTTACTTGATTCTTCCTTGCTATCCATCACCTGTCTTCTCTTAAAACAAAAACAATAAAAGATTTTTAATTCGCAACTGAGTTGAAGAGTATTTATAATTTCTATATATTTCGGCCAATCATATTACAAATTCTGCTTAATTATTTACAGTTATTTTTAAGTACTGCTTTAAAATAACAGAGACTCATTAGTGCCTTTGACTATAAATCCATATACATTTTTAACTATGGGGTTAATACCAGGCATTTTGTGGTTTAAGTTTTAAAAAAAATCTGAATCAGGTTATGGTAGCTTTTGCCTTTAATCTTTGCTATGGGGGAAAGAGAGGGGTTGGTTGAGTTCAGGAATCCAGAGTCCCAGTGGTATTAAAGCCATCCAGATGTCCACTCTAAACCTGTCACCAGTATGATGAGTCCCGACAGAGGAGGGCAGAGGGAAGACACTAGGGTCTTAGGAAGAACAAACTGGCCCAGACTGGAATCAGAGCAGGTCAGACCTTCTGTCTCTTTTTCCTAAACCCCAGAGTGGTAAGGGTAGGCAATGGGGGTCAAGTGACTTGCCCAGGGTCACACAGAGACTTTCTGTCTTTATCATTTCTGAGGCCAGGCTTGTGAGTAGCAACTGCACTTCTAACCTTGGCAAGAGAGAAAGACTCAGGTTCAAAAAGAAATAAACAAGAAGCGAGCGAGGTAGCTCAGTGGTTTGAGAGCCAGACCCAGAGATGGGAGGTCCTGGGACCAAATCTGATCTCAGATATTTCCTAGCTATATGACCTTGGGCAAATCACTTGACCCCCATTGCCTAGGGTTTTTTGCCTTGGAATCAATACACAATATTGATTCTAAGATGGGCAAGTTTTTTTTTTAAAGTTAAAGAAACAAAAACAACCCCAAAAATTATAGCTTATGGTACCTAAAGGAATCAACAGTAGTCTCCTGAGAATGGTTCATCAGAATGTAAAGTTGGAATTCCTTGCAAATTGACTTTAACATTTTAGCCCAACAAAATAGAGCCAGAAATAGTACAATCTTGAGACATTTTGAAGTGTTTCAATGTTAATGGATAGGGCACGGGACATTGAGAAAGAAGCACCTGCATTCAAATCTAGCCTCAGATACTTACTAGCTGTGACACCTTGAGCTCTAGTCACTTAACCTGTACTTCAGTTTCCCCAATTATTAAATGAATTTCAGTCCCTTCTAGCTTTAGGTCTTTGATTTTATGAATTCAGAGAGAAAATGAAAGTCCAAGTACAGATGTGGATTTAACAATAATGTGAGATAAAGGAAAATACAAAGGTGTGAAGTTCAACCTCTCTTGCAAAGAAAGCAATCTGGAACTTTTTTCTAAGTGCAAAGAAATAAAATTATCTCAGGCAGAGCAAAGACACCCAGAGAGAAAGAGCCAGAGAGAGACCCGTGGGAAAAACCTTATGGTGATTAAATGTTAAAAACTAGGATGGATGTGTACTAAAGGCCAAAGGTGGCTTTGTTGGGAAATAGATCATACAGATATTTCTGGCAATGTAAGAAAATTAATGTATCCCTTGCCCACCCACATCCCTCTTCAGGTTTGTTTATGGATTTTGGGGGGCAGGGGAGTAAGTGGAAGAAGGGGGTTGGGTTGGTGGGAGACAGTTTGAAAAATATAACTTTGGAAAACCTATGTGGAAATTTATTATTACATGTGATTAGTAAAAATAAAATATCTTTATAAAAAAGAAATAGATAAAAAAGAAGAGAAAAAAAAAATATATATATATATATATTCCAACTGGCCTCTCCCAAGCCCTACTCTGCCCTGTTGGGCCTCTATTTAAGAATGAAAATAGATCAGATTCTAGCAAGATCTTCCACAAGGAATTGCAATCTCATGTCAAGATGGGAACTTGGTGACATGAATCATCCCCAGGAAGGTAACTGTCCCTGGGAGGGTACCCTAAAGGGGAAGTTTCTATTGCAGGGCTGAGTGAGGCAAGGCAGTTGCAGAATTGAAGGTGGATTTGCATTTTGGTGGGGAGATAATTGGGAGAGCGCATTCCAGGGCTATCTCTGCTTTCTTCTGGGCAGGATATGCCAGCACTATAAAGGGGCTCTCACTGACACCACAGATATTCTCTTGCCACCTAGTCCCAGATCAGTATTGAAGCATCTGGTGAGTCTGGCATCCTTTGAGGAAATCTCTGGATCAGGAGGGATTCGTGTGGAAGCTCAGAGGCAGAAGAAGCAGTGGAGAGAAGATTGAACTGAAAGGACACAAAACCTAGGTATTGGCCTTGGCTCTGCCATGAACTAGTTGTATGGCCTTGAGCAAGTGACTTCTTCACTTCCTTTGGTCTCATTTTCCTTCCCTGCCAAAGAAAAGTAGCACTAATGGTGATCTTTTAAGGTTTCTTTTGCAGTAAATAGATAATTCTCTACCAGGAGATAATTGGATAATCTAATAATTATAATCTCTAATAATTATATTTATAATCTTTAATAATTATGATAATATTCTATAATTATATTTTATGTAATTCTTCATAAGAGATGGCATTGTGGGCCATTTGGGATTAGTTGCAAGAGAAAAATGAAATAGTTAATCATTCATAGGATTCTCTAGTCAGAAAAGAAGAGACTTGGGCTCTAGTTCTAACCTTCTTGTTGAATATCTATGTGCTCTGGGCAAATCCATTAACTTTTTCTTTCTCAGATTCCTCATCTGCAAGATGAGGGAGTTGGACTCTCTTCAAGTTCCAAATCAGTGATCCCATGATTCTAAAATCTCTACTACTCTGTCTAATATTGAAATCTCAAGTTATTCAGGTATGGCTTAAGGCTCATGTATTGGGTTCTTGTAGAAGATGAGAGAGTTCGGAAAGTCTGGTAAAGGAACCTGGTAATGGATTATTTTAGCTGTTCATTTCTTTGGATGGCCTTGAAGTTCACTTAGACCAAGAAAAATTAAAGAACCACAAGACAGATCTAGGAAAGGCCTTGAAGTTAAGGGTTCTATGGAATTCAATAGGACCCTCCCTAGCCTCATTTTCCTCTAGAAAATTCTCCATGTTTAGAACAGAATCTCCTTAGGTGCTAACAGTCACACCTTCAGGTATGAACTGTGGGGCCAATGTCAGAGCCCTTAGTATGGTTTTTGTATAGCTCCTGGCAAAATTCTCTGGGGAAGGATAAGGACCCTAGGTTGGTGGTAATGGTGATGAGACATAATCATAGGATTGACCAGAATTTCAGTGACTTTGGTCCCTCCCTTTCAAACTTATCCAGCATTTGTAGAGTCACAGAACTCTGTAATGTTTAGAGCTAGGAGCCTTAGAGTCCATATAGTCTAGCTTCCTAATTTTACAAAAAGATAAGGAATCGGAGGCATAGAGAAGCTCTGATTTGTCTCCTATCTTTCAGACTAGAGCTTTATCCTCCATTCTAGATGTATCAAACCCAAAGCTGGTGACACACAGTCAGCAATACTCCTGAGTATAGCCTAACCCAAATAAAAATGTAATTGGGCAATATTTAACAAAATGAATTAAAATACAATGATGCATATATGATATTAATGTGTAGTTTTCTAATTTAATATGCAGTCCACAGAGTTCCTCAGATATAGTTCAGTGCCCCATCATTTCTATTTGAGGTTGATATTATTGGCTATCCCACATGTATACCTCTCCACCCCTGACATTTGACACATAGACATATGAGGCCCAGAGAAGTGGTAGGTATTGCCCAAGGGTCACTCAGTAGGTTAGAGATATCAGTTGCCCCCATGGAGGTAAGGATGAAGAGTGGTGGCTAATATGCTTAGGAAATGGCCTACAGAGATGCAGAAATTTAGCCAGAGGGGTGTCAATGAGCACAGAGTAAGTGGGAAAGAGTAAGACCCAATCTGTCTAGAAATTATAATGATTCTTCAAGAAGTTGTGGTCTTCCCCTTGCAGCCTTGAAAGTTTTGGTTTCTCACCAATGAAGTAACTTTGTGACCTCATTGTTGTATCTCTTCCCCCCAAGTAGAATGTAAGTTGCTAGAGGACAAGGTTCAAAGGTTTCTTAGTTTTGAAACCCTAAAACCAGGCTTTGTTAAGCACCAATAAAAGCTTACTGAACGGGTTTGGAAGAAATAAAAGAAGTGGTGGTTTTCTCAGGTTGAAGACCCCCTCCAACCAATCTGTTCCTCAGTAGATTTTCTTTATGAGTTTCCATGACTCCCTTCATAAGTCCCACCACCACCACCACCAAATTATTTCTGGAGGACCTACTTTCTGGTAGTGAGCCTTTGCTTAAGTGTGCTTGGCTGGTTCTCCAGTGACATAAATGATTTGTTGTTTCTCTGCATTAGCAACTCTTCCACTGTGGAAGACTCAATTAGAGTCTGGATTCAGTCCAAGCCTTCGTTACCACAGGGTCATTATCCCTCCATAATACAATGTTGGGAAAACATTTTAGTGAAGTAGCAGTCAACTGGCAATGAGAGAGTGCTTTTCAGTCACTCTTGAGAGCTTTCCTTAAAACAATTCTATGAAGCAAAACAGTAAATAAAATGAGGGCATTATCCCTGTTTCAGATATGGGAAAACTGAGGTTCAAAAGCTGCCCAAGGTCAAAAAGCTACTATCAGACAGGGAAGATCTGCTCAAGGTTTCTGCTTTGCCCCAGGCTTATTCCTTTACCCAAAAGTCTAGCCCTGGAGACTACTAAGATCATGATCTAACTTAACATGAGGACTCCGATTCCTTCTGCCCTTGGAAATGCTAGTCTGAAATAAGATTTATAATTAACTTAGTGCAGTGTCTGGCACATGGTAGGTGCTTAATAAGTACTTATTCCACTTCCCTCCTCTCCTCTTCCCTTTCCCTGTGAGAACACTCACTGCTCTCTGTTTCTTTCATATTCACTGAACTCCAGGAAAGATGTTCTGCCGGCAACCGCAACAGCAGCAACAGCAGCAGGAGGGCAAGCAGCCATGCCAGCCATGCCTAAGGGGCCCACAACTTTGCCAGCAAAAATGCCCAGAGTCATGTCTTCCCAAATGCTCAGAACCATGCCCTACCACATACCCATGCCCTACCACATACCCAGATCCATGCTCTCCTAAGGATCCACAGCTATGTCTTCCCAAGTGCCCAGAACTATATCCTCCCAGATGGCAAGAAACATGCCCTCCTAAGGGCCCAGATTCATGTGTTCCTAAATGCCCAGAACCATGCCCTCCCATATCTGTAGAACTATGTCCTTCCAAATGCCCAGAAACATGCCCTCTTAAGTGCCCAGATCCATGTGCTCCCAAATATATAGAGCCATGTCCTGCCAGATGCCCAGAGCCATATCCTCCTCAATGCCAAAATCCACGCCCTCTTAAGTGCCCATGTCCTCCTAATTGCCCAGAGCCATCCTCTCCCAAATGCCCAGAGCCATGCTTTCCTAAGTATCCAGAGCCTTGCCTTCCTAAATGCCCAATACCACATTCTCCCAAGTGCCCAGAGCTATGCTTTCCCAAATGCACAGGACCATGTCCTCCCAAGAGTTCAATGCCATACTCTCCAAAATGCCCAGAGCTATACTCTCCCAAATGTCAAAAGCCATGGCCTCCTAAATGTCCAGGGTCATGCCTTCCCAAGGACCTAGAACCATGCCTTCCCAAGTGCCCAGAGCCATGCCCTCACAAGTGTCTAGTACCGTGCCCTCCCAAATGCCTAAATCCATGCCATCCTAAGTGTTCATGTCCATGTCATCCTAAATATCCAGAACCATATTCTCCTGTTGGGCCAGAGTTATGCTCTCCCCAATGCCCAGAGTCATGTCCTCCTAGGTGCCCAGAGCTATATGTTCCTAAATGCCAAGAACTATGCCCTCGCAAGAGCCCAGATCCATGTACTTCCAAATACACAGAGCCACATCCTTCCAGATGCCCAGAGCCAATTCCTACTCAATGCCAAAATCCAGGCTCTCTTAAGTGCCCATGTCCTTCTAATTGTCTAAAGCCATGCTCTCCAAAATTCTCAGATCCATGCCCTCCCAAGTGTCAAGAACCATGTTTGCCACCGTTGGGCCAGCAGAATTGCCACCCATTGCAGCTTCCTCAACCCTGCCAACAGCAAGATTCACCCAGAAAGAAATAATAGACCCTGTTGTAAGTCAGACCTTAAAACAAGGAGCCTGAACAGCCTGCAGTGTCCTTGGCTCCCCCCTTCTCCCTAAACCTCCATATCTTTCTGTCTGATCTGTGTTTGATGGAAATCCTCAGAGAAGAGCATTTATTCCCACAGATGTAGTGATTTCCAAACCAGAGCTCTCCTCCCACTGCCCACAGCCCATCTCGAAACCATCTGGGATGAGACAGCAGAGAAAGGACCAGCCTCCTCCAATGCTTCCTGGAACCTCAGAAGAAACATGACTCTAAGGAATCCTACTCCCTGGCTCCCTGCCCCTGCAGCAGCTCTTCTATGCACTCTCCTGATTGCTTTCTATGCCCTGAACCTGAACCTTAAAAATTGTTCTACTTCCCCAAATAAAGCTTTTGCTTCCTGGTGAGTCCTGGATTGTTCTTCTCCAGCCATGCACACCATCATCCCTGATTATTAGGTGGTATCATCTCTTTCTGGGTCAGTGTTTTCTATCCATTTGAAATCATTACATCTAGACTCTAGCAATATAGACAGCAGGAATCATTCGCTTTTCTATAGAGCTTCTTATTTTACCAAATATTTTCTATTTTCATCTCACGAATTTCTGACAATGACCCACCTTATGGCACAGTCAGGGTTCAAATTCTCAAGGGGGCAGCTGGACTTGGACTTAGACCTGGGTTTGAATGTTACTTCTGACACTTACTTTCTACGTTACCCCAAGACAAGACTTCTCTGACGTTCAGATTCATCACATAACATAGGGATACTAATAGCACCTGGTTTACCAGGCTTGTTTGGTTAGGAGCAAAATTGCAAACCTTAAAGCACAATAATAAAAGCACCACTAATCAGCAATTATTATTACTGCCTTTATTCTGTGAAGAAAATATCTAAATGGGGTTGTTTAATTTCCCAAAGTCACAGTTGCGAGAACCTCTGGCTGTTCTTTTTAGTGCACTCTAGTACCTCATTATAAACTGAATCTGATTCAGTATGGGTCTGTTTGGGGAGTTATACCAAAGAGTATTCCTTTATTGGGCTTACAATAGGGAAAAGATTACAAACAGGATAGATTACAAACAGGTATAACCCTGGGCAAGTCACTTCACCCCGTTGGCCTCAGTTTCCTCATCCAAAATGAGCTGGAGAAGGAAATGGCAAATGACACTGGTATCTGCCAAGAAAACTCCAAATGAGGTCACAAAAAATCAGACACAACTGAAACAACTGAAAAACAAACATAAAAACCATTCCAGGAAAGTGTAATGATCAATATTATCCATCTCTGAGACCTAAAAAGTTTTAGACTTCTGTAAAGATCATAGGCAGCTCTTCTCCCTGAATATCCCAGTCACCTTCTGCAACCATCTTTCTAATTTAAAGACTTTCAGAGTCATGAGAATATGTTAGAAATCATCTAATCTCACCTTCCCGTTCCTCACTGACTTCTCTCTTTACTACTCAAATTCTAGCCCCAGCTTCTCCATTTTCTTCCCCTAGAGTTTTCTGTCTCTCTGTCTTTTGTGTCTGGTTGGTTCCCATTGTTTCCATTAGGAGAAGAATAAGGAAGGTAGATGGCTAGAACTATTTTGTGCCCAATAACCCACTTTTACATGGGATTTGAACCACCAGTTTCTGACTCTGAATCTAGCGGTATTTCTATTATACTACACTATTCTGTTTGAACTCCTGACTCCTCTGTGCCTAAGGAAAAGGTCACACACCCATCCTGAAGAGATCACTTACTACACAGTTTCTGGAATACAGTAGTTGCTCAATAATTGCTTCTTGCATAATTAATTAATTTATCCAAGCATCATAAGCAATGTTTCAAAAATCTTTCATCTTTGAAAAAAATACTCAGGACAGACTTTTAAATTTAGTCTTCATTGCTAACATTTTCTCCTTTCTTAAGTCTAGACAATTAACAAAACAAAAAGTCAAGTGCAGATTCGTAGCATTTATTGTTTCTGAATTATAAATGCTGACACTGAAAGGGAAGAAGGGAGAGAGGGAAGGACAGAGGAAGGAAAGAAGAGAGTGGAGAGGAAGGGAAGGAAGAAGTACCTAATAATGTAGCGTTTACAATCTAATGGAAATAGGGGATATTAAAAGTGTTCTTGGGGGCGAAAAGATGGAGGAATTTGTTAAGACATTTAAGAGTTATATAAGTAGAATTTATGCAAAGCTGGAAATGAGCTATTACTAGAACTTCGTTTTCATCTAAACTGGTGAAAGGAGGGCAGAACACACATACTCACACCAAAGAAATTGGTATAGATTTTTTAAAAATAGAGGTGGAGAGGATGCTACAAATGTGAAATGGTACATCAATCAATAAACAATCAATGAATACACTTCTCAAGCACCTAGGATGTGTCAGGTATTGTGCCAAATGCTATGGATACAAAAAGAAGTAAAAGACAGTCCCTGACCTGAAGGAATTTAAGACCTAATTGAGGATATAATGGGCAAATAAATATAAACAAAGTGAGCTATTTATGGGATAAATTGTTGGTTGCTCTTTTACACTCAAAGAGGACCAAAATGACATCACTGGTGATCTTTTGATTTGTGCCTAAATTGGATTTAAATAAAGCAAAGTTGCCCAAAGTCCTTAGTCTCACTTTCTCTTCCAGTGACAAGTCAGTGACAAAACAGAAGTCAAGGTGGCTGGAGATGGTTCAGGATGCAGTGGATTACCTTGCCTGCTTCTATGTCTAGTCAAGCTCTAACCACTCCACAGCACCTGCTTCAGCCACCTTCATGACTGCAGTAAGAAATTCTTCTCGTCCACCCCTTTCACCAAGGAAAGTCTTCACATGCTTGGAGTAAACACCCCACTAACTTATAGATGGGTTAAAGCCTAAAGGTTACTATCACCCTTGTTTAGCCCTTCTGCTGATATGGTTTTGCCAGTGTGGCCACTGTGCATTCTACAGTTTCTTGGAGCCACAGAAGAGACCTGAGAAGCAGGTGGACACCAAAGAAGGATGAGCAACTCCAAAAAGAACACAGTCAGCCTTCACACCATATATGCTAGTCTTTCCTGAATACCCTATACTCCCTGTAGGATAAATAGGAAATAATTAGAAGAGGGAAGGCACTGGAATTAAAGGGGGGAGGGGACAGGGGAGAGGCAGGATTGAGGAAGGCACTTTAGATGAGGTCAATGCATTCATTTAATTAACCTTTTTACCTGTGATGAAGTAAGAGAAATCTGCAAGTATTTATAATGTAAAAACACATCAATAAAACTTCAAATTTCCCAAGATTCATTACAGAACTAACACAAAAATAAAATTTTTTTAAAGGATGCAGTAAAATTTAAATATGATTCAATCATTGAATCCATAGGGAGCCAATGAATTTTATTGAGCAGGGGAGTGACATTGTAAGATCAGCACTTTAGAAAAATCACTCTGGCAGATATGTGGAGCATGAATTAAAGAGGGGATACGCAGACAAAGAGATTAGTTGGGAAGCTTAAGACACAGAAGTAACAAGTGATAAAGCCAGGGCTTGATCTTTGACTTTCTATATTAATGGTCTTTCCGTTCCATTGTCTTTGCACAACCTTGCAAAGTATATGGTATTCTAATCACCATTTTAAAGTTGAGGAAATTAAGGCAGACAGTTAAGTGGCTTGCTCACAGACCTGGTAAACATTTGAGCTGTTTTGAACTTGTTAGTTGAGATTCCAAGCCTTGTGTTTTATGCCCTTTGCCGCCACCTAGTGGCATGTGAGCTAGATGAGAGGAAGAGAGCAGCAGCATTTGGGTGCTGGACCCAGGAGGAAAGCCAGGGGCATCCCGCATCATTCTGGACTGAGCAGCCTTGGAAAGAGTGTGGCATGACATAGTCATATGACATATTACGTAATCCACAAACTTTCACTAAGCACTTACTAGTTGCCAGGCACTGCTTTGAACAGTGGGAACACAAAGAAATAAGCAAAACACTCCTTGTCTCAAGGGACGTGTGTGTGTCTGTGTGTGTGTTTGTGTGTCTGTCTGTCTGTGCATCTGTGTGTCTGTGTGTCTGTGTCTGTGTGTGTCTGTGTATCTATGTATGTGTCTGTGTGTCTGTCTTTCTATGTGTCTGTGTGTGCATCTGTGTATGTATCTGTGTGTCTGTCTTTCTATGTGTCTATCTGTGTGTGCATCTGTGTGTCTGTGTGTCTATGTGTTTGTGTCTGTGTATCTGTGTCTGTCTGTCTGTGTCTGTCTGTCTTTCTATATGTCTGTCTGTATGTGTATCTGTGTTTCTGTATGTCTGTGTGTGTCTGTATCTGTGTATCTGTGTGTCTATGTGTCTGTGTATGTCTGTGTATCTATGTGTCTGTGTATCTGTGGGTATATCTGTGTGTGTCTGTCTTTCTGCATGTTTGTGTGCATATCTGTGTGTCTGTGTGTCTGTGGCTGTGTGTGTCTGTATCTGTGTATCTGTAGGTATATCTGTGTGTGTCTGTCTTTCTGCATGTTTGTGTGTATATCTGTGTGTCTGTGTGTCTGTGTCTGTGTGTGTCTGTATCTGTGTATCTGTGTGTCTGTGTGTCTATGTGTCTGTGTATCTGTGTGTGTATCTGTGTGTCTGTCTTTCTGCATGTTCATGTGTGTATCTTTGTGTCTGTGTGTGCCTGTATCTGTGTATCTGTGTGTCTGTGTATCTGTGGGTCTGTGTGTCTATGTGTCTGTGTATCTGTGCGTGTCTGTCTTTCTGCATGTTTGTGTGTATATCTGTGTGTCTGTGTGTATCTGTGTTTCTGTCTGTCTGTGTGTGTCTGTATATGTGTCTCTGTGTACATCTGTGTGTCTGTGTCTGTATGTGTGTCTGTCTGTGTCTGTGTGTCCGTGTCCATGTGTCTGCGGGTTTGCCTGTCTGTGTGAGATTGTTGTTGTTCAGTCATTTTTCAGCAAGGATCCTGGAGTGGTTTGCTATTTTCTTCTCTAGCTCACTTTACAGATAAGGAAACTGAGGTAAGTAAAGTTAAATGACTTGCCCAGGGCCATACAACTAGTAGGTGTTGTGTGTGTGTGTTTATGTTGCCTGGCAACTAGTAAGTGCTTACTGAATGACTGTTGGTGTTGCTATGAGCATGTGTATCCATGTGTAGACATAGACATACGCACATGTAGATTCGATACATGCAGAGTAGTTACAAGATCATCTTAGAGAGAAACGTACAAGCAGCTGATTGGATTAAAAACCTCCTACCTAGGAAGGCAATTGAAAGGAATCAAGACAGAAACCAGGGATTGATTCTAAGAGGCAGATGTAAGGAATGACAGCATTTCAGCACTGGTAACAGCCGCTGCAATGCATGGAGGTGGTAAATGGAATGTCCAGTGTGAGGAACGTCAAGCTGATCCATAAAAAAAATTTATAAAAAGGTGGAAAGGTAGGAAGGTGATCTGATAGGAAGAACACTGCGCTGAGGCCGCTAGGTGGCGCCATAGTACACAGAGCCCTGGGCTTGGAATCCCAAAGGAGACCTCAGACATTTACTAGCTCTGTGAGCCTGAACAAGTCCTTCAACTTCTGTCTGCCTCAGTTTCCTCAACTGCAGAATGAGGATATGAATAGCATAAACTTCCCAAGGTAGTTGTGAGAATCCAGTGACGTTAGCATAATACCTGGGGCACAGGAGATACTTAACAAGTGTTTTTTTTTTTTTTTTTTCCTTCCTAAGAGTTGGGAGACGTGTTTTAAACCTGACTCTACCCACACTAAGAATCTCCGGCAAGTCACAGTTTCCCCTCCCTAGACCTCAGTTTATTCATCTGTAAAGTGGTCGGGACGTGATTAGATCATCTCTTCTAGCTCAGTGGGTGTAGATGGAGAGTATAAGCCCAAAGTTTCCTTAGAGTAAGTGGGAATTTACTTAACAAAAGAAATCATACGCGAACTTTATACACAGTAACTGAAACACTGTGGGACGATCAAATGCGATAGACTTTGCAGCTAATAGCAATATAACGATCCAGGACAATCCCAGGGACTGATGGGAAAGAACGCTATCCACATCGAGAGAAAGAGCCGGGGGAGCAGAAATGCGCTTGTTCCTATGGGGATTGGATGTGGGGTTTGGGTTTTTAAAAGATTATTACAAAAATGAATAATATAGAAATAGGTATCAAGTGATAACACATGTATAACCCAGTGGAATTACTTAGCTCTGAGAAGGGGGAGGGAAAGTACATGAATCAAGTAACCATATTGGGAAAATACTTAAATAAAATAATAATAATAAATTTTATTTATTTTATTTATATTAAAATAATAATAAAAACAGTAAAATAATAAAAAATTAAATAAAAAGAAATCATAATGGTACTGCTTATTTAAATTGAAATGAGACTTTCCTTATTTAAACTCTATGAGATAAAGAGGGAAAATGTTATTATTCCCACGTTATAGAAGAAATTGAGCTTCTTCAGAGGAGTACACTAATTTGTCAAAGTCAAGACTTGAACCTGCATCTTTGGCTTCCAGGACTAATGTTTTTTCCATTGCAGCAACAGCAGGGTGTGAGCTGGAGGAGAGGGGGAGATAGAAATAGAGAGAAGGCAACAACATTTGAATTCTGAAGATGTGCTAGACCCAAGAGTAGAGTGCACATCACACAACCATCCATCTCATGCCTGCCATTACAGGCACCATCTGGGTGTCCATAAAGTTGTCAGCTCATCCAGAAGCTCAGGCCAGGATTAAATATTTGACACCCTATTGGTGAAGTTGTGATCTAATGGGACCATTCTGGAGAGCAATTTGGAACTATGCCCAAAGGGCTATAAAACTGTGCATACCCTTTGATCCAGCAATACCACTACTAGGTTGGTATCCCAAAGAGATTTTTTTAAGGAAAAAATGATCTATTTGTACAAAAATATTTATGGCAACTCTTTTTGTGGTAGCAAAGAACTGGAAAACGAGGGACTGTCCATCAAGGGAGGGAGAATGCCCAAACAAGTTATGGTACGTGATTGTGATGGAATACTATTTATCATAAGAAATAAGTAGTAGAATGATTTCAGAAAACCTAGAAAGACTTACATAAACACATGCAAGGTGAAGTGAACACAACCAGAACATTGTACAGAGTAACAGAAATATTATTTAATGGACGAGTGTGAATGACCCAACTATTCTCAGCCACAGCAATCCCAGACAATCCTACACTCAGTCATCCATCTCCAGAGAAAGAAAGGAGGGAGTCTTAATGGAGACCAAAGTATACTATATTTCACTTTCTTCTTTTTTTTGTTTAAGGCTTCTTCCACAAAATGACTAATAAGGGAAAATATTATACATGGTTGTACATGCAATATATATATATACATATATATATGCACATATATATACATATATATACGCACATATATATATACATATATATATATATACACATATAATTGCTTCCATTTCAGGGAGGAGGAGGTGAGGGAAGGTGGAAGGTCGAGAGAGAATTTGGAACTTGAAAAAAATTTTAATGAATGTTATCATTCTTTTTATATATAGCTAAGGAAAAATAAAATATTATTTTTAAAAATACCCTACACCTTTATCCACTCTAGTCCCCACCACCACTACCACTGCTTGAGAACCAGGAGGGACACTCTCTAGTTTTCTCATGTCCCCCATCCGCCTCAGTCCTGGAAGGAAGAAAAAGGAATAGAACACCAGGAAGCAGTAAATAATACACAGGTAGCCAGAAATAACATGGAAAGTGAGTTTAATGGATAAGGGAAGGATTGAGTTATTTCTGGACTGAAACTTCCTAGGTTTATCCTAATTCCAGCCCTAATAGCCGAGTAGCCGAAGGGCCAGCTCAAGCAGATGTGGCCTCATCCTGATCCAGGTGCTTAAGAATCCTAGGGTTGGGACACATTTCTGTAGAACATATTTTTAGGATACAGATGAAGGGCAGGGCCCTTGTTAATTGATTGGAAAATATGAATTACAGGCTGCAAATCATCAGAGGAGAACTTTCCCAGGAAACACAGAAAGCTTAAGCAATTAAAACTGGAAAGCTGATTATAAGGGAGGTTCTGCATGCAGAGATTGGTCCCAGAGAGGGCGTAGTCCTGAGTCATTTTACTTCTGCTTGGTCTTGGGGACCTGTGGGCACTTCTCTTGAGATAGAGATGGAGTGGTTATACAAGATTCTGGCACCTTGGGATGGCATGGTTCTGGCACTTTGGGATGGCATGGCTCTGGCATCTTGGGATGGCAAGGCTCTGGCAGCTTGGGATGGCAGGGCTCTGGCACCTTAGGATGGCAAGGCTCTGGCATCTTGGGATGGCAGGGCTCCTTGGTTTTGGGAGCACATGGCTCCTGGGGAGGGAAAGTACAGGGCTGCTTCTGCTGCTGGGAAGCCATGGCTTAGTGTTGTGAATAGACCTGGAGAGGAAATGATAACAATTAAGTTAATAGACGAGCAAAGAGCAAGTCCTTTGCTAGAAGAGTAAGCTTTGAAGGGCATTTCTAGATCTTTCTTGCCCATTTCCCTTTCAGAATATACTTTGAATCTAGCTAACTTCAAAGACAGACTAATAGTCATCAGTTTACCCCTTTTTAATCCAATTGCAGGAACTAACAATGAGCAGAATCTGCTCTTGAAACTCCCAGCACCATTTTCAATCTTTGTCACTGCCTCTCTTTCCACATCTTACTTGGTCAATGTTCAGTCATTTCTGTCCTGTTCAACTCTTTGTGATTCCTTTTGGAGTTTTCTTGGGAAAGATTCTGAAGTGGTTTGCTATTTCCTTTTCCAGCTCATTTTACAGATGAGGAAAATGAGGCAAACAGGGTTAAGTGATTTGCCCACAGTCACTCAGCTAGTAAGTGTCTGAAGTCAGATTTGAACCCAGAAAAATTAGTCTTCCTGATTCCAGGTCCAGGATTCTATCTACTATGCCACCTAGCTGCCCCTTTGCTAGAGACACATAGCTAAAAAGTGTCTGAGGCTGGATTTAAACTCATATTTTCCTAACTCCAGGTCGGACACACTGTCCAAAATACCCCCTGGCTGTCTCTAACTTCTCATCTATATAATAAAACATTTTAACTCTAGTCCTCAGAATCACCTAATCTCAGAGCTGAAAGAGAATTCATAGACCATCTAGTCCAACTGTTATCTAAACAAACATTTCATTCTATAGCAAAATCCAGCCTTTGCTTGAAAACTTCCACTGTCTCCTGTGGCATTCTAATCAAATTTGGGATAACTGGGCTTGGAATCTCTGTAAATGTTTTCATAGTGAATCACTCTGATGCCACCTAGCTACCTCTTAGCACAATGTGTGTGAGCTAGATGAGAGAGAGGGAGCAGCAGCATTAGGATGCTGGGCCCAGGAATAGAACCAGGAGCATCAGGTCTAATTCTAGAACAAGAAGGTGATCTCCCTCCAACCGCAGGAAAGTTTATTGGTCAAGACTCATTAACTCAAATCTAAATCTGACTTTTTGCAGCTTCTATCCTTTCTTCTTGACACTGAGCTCTGGGTCCAAGTAGCACAAATCTAATCCCTCTTCAATGTGACACTGCTTTAAATGCTTGAAGAGAGCTAGCATGTCCCCCATCTATATTTTCTTCAGAATACATACATATGTGATATGTACGTAGATTTTGTTGTTCACTTGTTTCAATTGTGTTCAACTGACCCCATTTGGGGTTTTCTTGGCCAAGATACTAGAGTGGTTTGCCATTTTTCTTCTCCAGCTTATTTATAGATGAGAACACTGAGGCAATCAGGGTTAAATGACTTGCCCAGGGTCACATAGCTGGTAAGTGTCTGAAGTCAGATTTGAACTCAGGAAGATGAAAATTCCTGCTCCAGGCCTGATACTCTATCCATTGCCTCACTTAGCTAACTCTAATCACACACACACACACACACACACACACACACACACACACACACATTTAATTCAGTTATATGTATAGTATTTCATTGAAACATAAATCAAAGGAGAACAGACCTTAAGAATTCCATATTGTTGTAATATTGTGTGTGCATACACACACATCTACACACTTACATATAAACACAACATTACATCAAAATGGAATTCTTACAGTCTATTGAATACATCAATACGGAATTCTTATGATCTATTCCCCTTTGATCTATGTTTCAATGAAATATCATTAAGTAGATAATGGAATGTTATTGCTGGAGGAAACATTATGCTTTCTACATTTATTCCAACAGAGTGAAATGACCAATAAAGCTTAAATCTTTCATGTCAGAAATAGGAAACCTGGGTTCTAGTCCTATTCTGTTTTTCTGGGAACTAGCTGTTTTGACTGTAGTCAAGTCATTTTTCTCTGGAGGTTAGATTCTTCATCTACAATGCAAGGTTCTGAAATCATGAGATTCCAATGTTTGTTATTGCTAGAATAAATAGTAAAAAAGACTTACCTGGTGCTAGAGAAAGGAACCTTGTCATAGTACTCAGGTCTGATGCTTAGTTGTGGATACGTTGGGAATCTTTTATATAGTGTCTTTTCCCAGCCTCAAGGAAATGGGATGGTTTGGGGCTTTACCGTTTTCATTCTTTCCCTGCCCAACTGTGAATCACATCAATTTTCCTCATTTACCTGTTTGTTTAGTCTTTTTGATGGAAACTACCATATGACAGCTATTTGGCAACAGATGTCTGGCAATGATGTCATCCCATTCTCCCCCTACCCCTTCCATAGCTACTGGAGAATGATGGGAGCAGAGGCAATCTCCTAAGGTTCTTCCATATTAATAACAAGACAGCTTTAAAGTTGGTGAAGCCCTTTACTTGTGTTACTTCATTTTATCCTCATCAAACCCTGTGAAATAGGTTCTATTAAAAAATCACTGTTTTATAGATGAGTCTGAGAGAGTTTAAGGGAATTGCGTAGAGCTATATAGCTTTTAAGTGTCTGCAACAAGACTGAGCTCAGCCCTTCCTGACTCCAAGGCTGGTGTTCTGCACTAGAAATGCAGTCATTGTCTATATTGTATCCCATTCTCCAAGAGGCCAGTGCTTCTGACCCAAGCTTTTGGGGTCAAATTCCTTCCTGGGTTCTCTCTGTGTACAAATAGACCATTTCCCAAGTTACTTAGTGTATGAGCAGGAGAATCAGGGAGTGAAATAAAGCAAAGAGGAATGTGGTTAGTGGAGATGGATAAAGGAGATATTGAATGAGGATATCAGACACTTCTTCACTATCCTAGCTATACATCTTCATTCCTTATTACTCACTTCCCCAATAATTTGCTCAAGACAGCAAACTGGCTTCCTATCTCCTGATCATGTCTCATCTTTTCCAGACTCTGATATTTGCCTAGTCTCCAAATGACGGCATTGGATTCTGATGTCATTGCTCTGGGTATTTCTCCAAAAATACACATTATATGGCTTCCATAAATTATCCTATATAAATTTTGTCTCTTTTCTGGAAGTCTTTCTTAAGGATTTCCCAAAACAAAGTCATTATCGGGCTAAAAAAAAAACTTTGCCATTGGATATATAGTTTATTTCCATAATATTCAATTCAAAACAATTCAAATAAAATCAATAAGAATTTATTAAGGAATACTTTGTATGTGAGGCATTGTCCCAGTTGTGGAGACACAAAAACAAAAATGAAACAGCTTTTACCCTAAAGAAGCTTATATCGTAAGCCTAGCTATTGAAGTCTGGCTAGTTCATAATTTCAGGAATCTTCAAGAGGCCTTTCTTGTCTTAGAATTTTCTCCCATCATGGATATCCATTAATTGAGGAATGGCTGAACAAGTTATGGTATATGGTTGTGACAAAACACTATTGCACTATAAGAAATTATTAACAGGAGGTGACCCTGGGCAAGTCACTTACTGCCCATTACCTAGCCCTCACCACTCTTCTGCCCTGGAACCAATATATGGTGTTGATTCTAAGACAAGGTAAAGGTTTTAAATTTTTTAATTTCCATAAGAATAGGTAAGTATGTACAGGATCCTTTTGCCAAGGAAAGAACTAGAAAGGTCATCCAAGAGGAGGCAGGACCTCAGCTGAGCTTTGAAGAAGGACTGAGATTCTAAAGGCAGAGGTGAGTGGAGAGTGCATTTCAGGCATGAATAACAAAAGTTCAGACACAGAAGTTGGAATGCCAAATATGGGGAGCATCTTATAGACCAGTTTGTCAGGAAAGTAGAGAATGTAAAGGGTTCTAATATGAAACATATCCAGAAAAGTAAGTTGAAACCCAAATGCAGAAAATTTTAAATGAAAGGTTGAAGAATGTATTTGTTTGGCAAGAACTCTACAAAATGATGCAAAGTGAAATATGAAGTATGAATAACTAGGAGATCATTGTGCAAAGTAACAGCAATGTTGTAATGAAGTTTAGCTGTAAAAAACTTCCCTGTATTGATGATGAAAAAATGGTATCCACCTCCCAAGAGAGAAATGATGAATTCTGAGGGCAAATAGAGGTATAAGTTATAAATTTCTCATGTTCTTTCTTACTCTTTTGGAAATACGTTTTGCATGATTTCACCTACATTAATTGATATATATAGCTTGTCTTCTCAGTGGGGGTAGGGCGAGTAGGAGGGAGGAAGAGAATATAAGACTTAAACAATTTAAAAGAAAAGAATTAAAGTTGCCTAAGTTCAAATGTAAATAATTAACTGAAATTTTTTTAAAGAATATATTTTTTATGTTAGGAACATTAGAGAGCCAGTGAAGGTTTCTGAGTCTAGGGGTAAAATGGTCAGACTTGTGTTTTAGGAATATCACTTTGGCAGTTGGGTGGACAACAGGTAAGAGAGGAAAGATGCTGAAAGTAAGCTGGGAGACCAATTAGAAAGTAATTGCAATGATCCAGATAATGTAGTTTGTCCAGAGGAGTAGTCATGTAAATGGAGAAGTGGGAATCAAATACAAGAAATCTTGTGAAGGGTAGCATTAATGAATCTTTGAAATAGATTGAATATAGAGCAAAGATGGGAGAGAAAAGTGAGAGACAAAGAAAAGAGAAACAGATAGAGAATAATTGAAGATGAATGAGGTTGTGGAACCAAGTAAAAAAGAAGATAGTGGTGCACTCAAAAGAAATAGGGAAGCCTGGAGGAAGAGTGGATGGGGAGATGGGGAAGAAGCAGACAAAATAAGTTCTATTTTGGACATGCTAAGTTTGAGATATTGCTGGGATATTGCCTTGAAAAGTCTAGAATGAAGCTGGAAATGGAGACCTGAAATTCACAAAACTATTAATTGCTGGATATATAATAGCTGGATATGTGTGTCTAGATATAGAAATTTTGGAGTCATCTTTGTAGAGATAATAATTAAATTCAGAGAGACTGATGGGATCACCAAATGACAGAATGACTTACTAGATGGCAGATGGACAACAACCTAGCAAAAAAAAGTGTGAGGAAAAGTGGTCAGAAGGTAGAAAAATGGAGAAAGAACAATTTCATGTAAACCAAAGGAATAGTGTATCTATGAGGAGGGAATGGTCAGTATGGCCAAAAAACTACTAAAAGACCAAGTAGAGTGAAACCCGAGAAAGAGTCCTTTAATAGGTAAGATATCTTTGATAATTTGGAGAGGACAATTTCAATAGAATTGGAACTGGTTCAAAGCCACACTGCAAATGTTTGAGAAGTGGGTGGATGTTGTAGATATGGATTAAATGATGGTAGAGGTTTCTTAACAAAAGTGTAACTGAGAAAAGAGAGAAGAAACATAGAGCAATAGCTTTAGGAGATGGCAGGGTCAGGTGCAGGTTTTAAAGAAGGGGTGTGTCCTGGCCATGTGTATGGGTAGGATAGAAGGAGGCAGAGATAAGGAGAAATAGAAAATGAGAATAAAAAGTATAATGTGTAAACCTTTTAAAGGCAGAAACCATTTCAATTTTTCTTTTTAATCTTTTTTTTAAAACCCTTGTACTTCGGTGTATTGTCTCATAGGTGGAAGATTGGTAAGGGTGGGCAATGGGGGTCAAGTGACTTGCCCAGGGTCACACAGCTGGGAAGTGGCTGAGACTGGGTTTGAACCTAGGACCTCCTGTCTCTAGGCCTGACTCTCACTCCACTGAGCTACCCAGCTGCCCTTCTTTTTATCTTTTAAAAAATATTTTATCTTTTCACAAATTGTGTCCTAGTATAATATCTTACACATAGAAGGTACTTAATGAATTTAGCAAGGAATAACTGGTGTTGAGGTAAGTTGGCAAGAAATCTAACCATAGAGTCAAGACTGTGTCTAGAGACAGTGAAGGGATAAAGAATTTAGAGATCAGGGAGGGGGTAGAGGAACTGTTTGTTGGTCATAGTGAGAATGAACAATAAATAGACAGGAGGAGCAAGGCAGAGGGAGAGATGGAAGGATATTTTACAGATTAGGATACTAAGGCCTAGAGAGGAGAATGACTTACCCAGGGATAAATCAGCTAGTGTCTGAAGCTATTCAAACACAAATCTTCTTGACTCCAGGTCCATTGCACCTGTGGCATAATGTCTGTTGGATATGATTAAGGAAGGACTATGGGGGCTAGCACCCACCATGAGTTCATGCTAGCCCCCAGGGGCACAGTCATCTTCTGCCATCATTTGAGTCTCAGAACCTTAAGAAACACAAACAGAATTCCCTGTATCCTACATTTTCCACCCCAGCTCCATTACTTTTGAAGTCCCCGACTATAGAAGCTGACACAACTGTACCCTCCATATGTGCCTTGGACCATCACAAGACCCTAATTTACTTGTTGTTCCCATATCCTATAACAGGTAAGATCCTAGTCCTTTTATCTCTGTGATTCAGAACTGCCATTCATAGAGGCAGACAATCCCTTCTCCTTGCTACTTTTCTCTAGACTCTTCTCCCTAACCACTTCAGCTCTATACCTCCAAAGTCAATATTTCCTTCTGCTTTCTGGTTGGATTATGTCTTCTGTGTCCTCTTCTCTATCATTAAGAAACTCCCCTTCAATAGAACTCTCTCTGCACTTTACACACTTTCCATGTGCTAATATTCACAGGAACCCAGTTCCCTCACAAGAGAAGGAAAAGGAACAAATATTTATTAAGTGCTTAATGTTTGCCAGACACAGTGTGTGCTAAGTGCTTTACAAATATTATTTCATTTCATCCTCACAAGAACCCTGAGAGGTAGTTGCTATTATGATCTCCACTTTACAATTGAGAAAATGGAAGTATCAGAGGTTAAGTGACTTACAAAGGATCATAGAGCTAGTAAGTGTCTGAGGTTGTATTTGAACACAGGTCTTCCTGACTTCTGGTCCAATGCTCTGTCCACCTAGCTGTATCAGAAGACATTGCATCCTAGGCATACCCTCTCCAACATTTGAACATGCCTTCTTTCATGCTTTCTGTCACACTGGGCCAGTCAGGAGAAGCCCCTTACTACTTTCACAATACTCTTTACTGCTATCACTCATCAACCTCTCTTTATTTGAGGTTACTTCTTCCATCTCTCTGGCAAGATGCAGATCCTTCTTACTGTTGGCTTCCAGTTCATTTTCCTTCCTTTGTCAATAATGTCAGTATATCATCTTCCTCTCCAGCTCCAACCTTTTTCTCCATACTTGAAGATTAATATGCACATGAGTTTCTTCTTAACCATACTAATCTCTCAATTCACCACTTGAAATTCCATTAACTATTTTTAATCCACCTCAGCTAACTAAACAGATGATTATACCATTGTTCTCCCCATCATCCCTGATACCTATTTTCCTTCTTCACAGAATTCTTCTGGGAATTAGATGAGATAAAGACATAAAGCACCTTAGGAACATTACAGTTTATTTAAATGTTAGCTTTTATTATTTTTAAAATGGGATAAACACAAAGGCTCCCAATTTCAGAGACTAGAGAAGCCTAGATACTACCTGACCTTGGTGTCCTGGGGCACAGGATCTTTCATAGGGATAAGTTCTTTAGAATATCTAGGTAGTATAGTAGATAGAAACCTAGACCTTGAGTATGGAAAACCTGAGTTCAAATACTACCTCAGGCACTTACTACATGGAAGAGTCATTTACACATCTCAACAGTTTCCTCATCTATAAAATCATAATAATAGTTAGCATTTATATAATACTTTTCCATTTGCACAGCATTTTATAAGTATTATCTCATTTGATTCTCACAATAACATGGAGAGGTAAATGCTATTATTATCCTGACTTTATAGCCGAGGAAACTAAGGTTTAGTGACTTACCACAGGTCTACAAAGCCATTGTTCTGACTTCATTGTTGCATGTCTGTGAAATCTGAACTATATACCAGTGCCATGCCAGGAAACTGAATCACTTCCATTTGAATTTTCTTAGGAACACTTCTGGGCTAAGATGGTCACAGAGTAGAAGCAAAGGTCTTCTTCTCCTCACCATTGACTAATATAAAGCACCTCAAATGGACAAAAATCAAAATCAAATGAGAGAAGGGCTGTACCACAGGCTGCAGCTTTGAAAGTAGGAAGGGTTTGGACATTTCCACACTATAAGGGGTTAAAATTTCTCCTACCAAAAGATGGGCTGATCACCTCTCCCCCACTCCACCTATGGTGCCAGTCAGAGGGAGTGCAGGGCAATCTCTAGGTTCTCAGTAGGCTGGCTGAGGACAACACAGACTTACTTCTGAGCGCAATGAGGCTTAGGACCCCAGGAGAATGAGGAATGCAAAGCTAGGGTGCAGAGATAGGGGCAGAAATGGGGGATGCCCACAGCAGTTCCAGTGGAGACTAGAAAATAGCCTCAGCCAAAAATCACTCTGTAGCTTGGTATACCAAGAGCCATCCCTCCTCACTCAGACTTCTGGCTTGGAAGGGAAGAAAAAACTAACACAGCAATGGCCACCAACACCCAAGAATTACAATCTACACCTACCAAAAAAACATAATAAGAAGAAAAAGACTCTGACCCTGGATAACACTGATTGGAAACTAACTTGTATTGTCCTCATTCCTTTGACCACTTCAAAGGAGTAGCTATAGGGACTAAACATATTAAGAGCATGCATTTCCTAAACCTATTAGACTTGGAGTGGTCCTGTTTAGAGTTTGAGGTTTAAGAGAGGTTATGGGTATGCAGCTCCTCCACATCTGTTTTAACATATATTCTTCATTGCTTCTACTATTCCTAGCCAAAGAGAAAATGCTCAGTACTTGTCTGTTCTGTGGGAATTCAACTCTATTATGTCAAGATCATGTGACTGGGGCTCTGTGAAAAATATCCACTTCGGAGATGAGCACTACGTAGGGGTCCAGAATTTATTATGGAGGCAGATGTGGCTCTGTGGTTAAGAGTAATGGATCTGGAGTCAGGAAGACTTGGGTTCAAATTTGACCTCAGAGCTTGGACAAGGAGGAACCGACAACCCAAAAAAAGATTCACATATCCTCACATCTTAGATAATGTATTGATGCTCTGATGCAGAGAGAGGCAGGGTAGTGAGGGAAGTGAGAAGAGGAGGCAGAGAGAGAGAGAGAGAGAGAGAAACTGAAATATAGAAGGTTGTCCTCCTTGAGAACTAATTCTATCCAGTGGTATGCATAGACATAAATGTCAGAATGAGCATGGCATATCCCAGGGTCAGAACACCTTTTTCTGAATAGATCGGGTGAGTGGCTATGAATATCACTGTATGTCCCATCACCTACTATTAGTGCCCTGCTTAGAAATCATAAGAAAGCAACTTTCCCAAAGTCATTCAGCTAGCAAAAGGAATAATTTGGTTTTCAGATTTAATACACTCAACTATTTAACAGTCTTTCCCTAACACTACCTATGCTCTCTCCAAACCATGTGTAGGTACTCCTTAGCATATCTTCTCAGCTAAAATCCTACAAACCAGTTGCCCATCTTTCAAACATTCCTACCATCATTCTTTCATAAAATTAGCCATGTTTTTCATATGGAATACGTTCTTTCCACCCTTGCTTGAACTTTACCTTCTTTATTTGCATGTTTTCTTTCACTCTATGCCCAAGTTCTGGATTCACTTCACCAAGTTCTTTGACTTGAGTTTTTTACCATTTTGTTGAAAGCTGTGTTCTGTTTTGGAAATCAGGTATAGGATCCCACAGATACAGGGCTCTGCACACAGTGGACAATCAGGACAAAGTGTTAACCATGAGACAAAGTGATCCCATAAATATCAGAAGGAAGAAGTGGTTGAACAATGGGCATGTGATGTGATGAAAAGTACGTTTGGATTAAAAGTCAGAAAACCTAGGTTCTAGTCATGGCTATCAAACAACCATGTTCCACTGCAGAAAAGTTAGTTCCCTTCTCTAGACCTCAGTTTATTTATCTATCAAATGAGATTGGCAACCTAGAATCAGAGATGTGTTGGTAAATATTTAACAACCAGCTCTCCAAAAAGATGGGACACATTTTTAAGTTGAATCTGCATTATTGACATTTTATGCATTACTTTCTTAAATCTAAGTAATGAACAAAACAATGAATTAAGCTCTGGTTTGTATAGATGGCCAATTTCTGGGGTTCAAATGCTTACCCTGAAAATTTAATGATTAGCTCTCACAAGGTGTTTTGACTGGATCTAGTGCACCCTTGCCTAGAATTATTATGTAACTTTTTAATTGCATGGGTATAGACAGAGGAGAGAGGAGGGATGTGTAGATCTGATGTCTCCTCTTAGTGAATGAGAATTTATCTAGCAAAAGAAAAATAATAATAATACTTTACACATCTATAATTTCTTTATCACCAAAAAAGCCAATAAGTACATGAGAAATAAGTTCAGAAAGTTTAAATAACTTGCCTAAAATCACAAAGCTTATAAGTAGAAAAATCAGGACTCAAAGTTTATGGACTAAAAAGAATGGTCCTTCTACTATATCAGCAGAACAAGTGCTAGGCTTAGTTCTTAAGGGTAGCAATATCATGGGAATTCTAAGAATGAGTTGGACCCAGAAATAAAGTTATGTATTGAGCAGCATTGATGAGAGAGTGGCATTACATAATCACCCAATTTCAGTTTGCTCAATACCTGTTGAATATCCAGCATGGTGCCAGCTTAGACTAAAACTTGTGCCAGGATCAGGCACCCTGTCCCCTATACCCTCCTCCACCCGGCCCCTCCCTGATCAGAGCTCCTGAGTCAGAAGATTTATTTTCTAAACTTCTTAATCCACACCTTTTTCCCCACCTGAGAAGGAAATAAAAGAGGGTAGGCTCTGGTTAGAGTCACTCAGAGTGCAATCAATGACACAAATACACATGTGAAAATAAGACAGAAAGTAATTTTAATGGAACCAAAGAGAGGAAGATTCAATATCTTCTAAATTTATCCTGAATGGAGCTCTGACAACTGAGTAGCCCTATAGATACAGCTCAAGGACTGACAGTCTCAGCCTAATCGTAGTGCTTGGGAATCTCAGGATGGCAACAAGCTCAGTGCTGAATGTTTTCAGGACACAATTAAAGGAAGGAAATTTTGCTAATTAATTCCAGTATATGAATAATAGGCTCAAAACCACCAAGGCAGAATCATAGGCATTAAGACCTGAAAGCAGATAACAAGGGAGTTTCAGCATTCAGAAGTTTGTTCCATGGAGGATGAAGATGAGATCTTGAGTCATCTTACTTCTGTTTGGTCTTGGGGACCTGTGGGTACTTCTCTTGGGCAGGAGGTGGATAATACCCTGGGACCTTGGTAGTGCCTGGCTCTGGGACCTTAGGGTGGGTTGGCACTTGGACCCCAGGGTAGTATGGCTCTGGTGTCTTGGCGGGGTATTGCCCTGGAAGTGTAGGTTGGCATTGCTCTGGCAACTTGGTTGTGCCTGGCTCTGGAACCTTAGGGTGGGTTGGCACTTGGACCCCAGGGTAGTGTGGCTCTGGTGTCTTGGTGGGGTATTTCCCTGGAACTATAGGTTGGCATGGCTCTGGCAACTTGGTTGTGCCTGGCTCTGGAAACTTAGGATAACTTGTCTGTGGCAACTTGGTGCCTGGTTGTGGGCCCTTGGGGTTGCCTGGCTCCTGGGGAGGTGGTTGGTAGGGTTGTTTCACTTGATGCTGCTGAAGCTGAGGAGGTATGATACTGGGCTGCTTCTGCTGGTGGGAAGACATGGTTTGTGTGACGTGGTTCTCCTGGAGAAGAAAGGACAATTGGTCATTTTATCATCAAATGAGGGATAGCCAGAACCCCTGATAGAGAAATAGGATTTAATGGCCACTTCCAGGGTTCTTTCTCCTTTCCTTCTAATTCTTCTTGCCCATCTGTCTTTCATAATGAAATGGGCTCAGAATCTAAGCTAGAAAAAAGAATTATAATCATTGTTAACCCTGATTCTCTGAATTCTCTTCTCTCCTAGCCTTGCCCCTGTCTGAGAAGTTTGAAACTCTTGGTACCATTATAAGGTCTCTGTCTCTCTCTGTCTCTCTGTCTCTGTCTCTGTCTCTCTCTCTCTCTCTCTGTCTCTCTCTGTCTCTGTCTCTGTCTCTCTCTCTGTCTCTGTCTCTCTCTCTCTCTGTCTCTCTCTCTGTCTCTGTCTCTCTCTGTCTCTGTCTCTCTCTGTCTCTCTCTGTCTCTCTCTGTCTCTCTCTGTCTCTCTCTCTCTCTCTCTCTCTCTCTCTCTCTCTCTCTCTCTCTCTCTCTCTCACTGTGTCTGTCTCTCTACACGCACACACCCTGTTGCTGTTCTTGAGGTTTCTGTCTCTTACTTTGTTTCTTTCTTTCTCCACGTCCTGCTCAGTATTTTGGATCTAAAGCTGGAAAAGGCATTGGAAGTGATTGCACTCAGCACATTCATTTTACATAAGAGGAAACTAAGATATTACGTCACATGTCCAAAGGATATATTTCTTCAATGATTGTAAAACAATTGGAAAGGAAATATGTCAAAAACTCCACTAAAAACCCCACAGTAAAGATTCTGTATTAATAGATGATAACTATTTTGAATATCCAGATAAACCTTTATAAAGGCTTTAGGTGCATAATGTATAGAGGGATAAAGAGCATTAAGATTCTAGAGTTCTGTGCTCAAAGAGAAGCTCTGCTGTTAATCAGATATATGACCTTGGGTCTCTTTGATGTACTTTTCTTTTCTCGTGTGAAAAACAAAAGGATGTGACTTTAGTTTAGCTCAAGATCACAGAATCTTGAACTAAACCTGTTGGCACTTCAGACACTGCCCAATCCAAGCCATACCTGAGTAGCAATATCCTCTATAATGTACTTAGGGCATCAAGATAGAACAAAGAATAAAGTGCTCAGTCTGGAATTGAGAGGACCTGAATTCAAGTTCAGTCTCAGATACTGATTGGCTGTGTGGTCCTAGATAAGTCATTTTACCCTGTTTGCCTCAGTTTCCTCACCTGCAAAATAAGCTGAAGAAGGATATGGAAAATCACTCCAATATTTTTACTAAGAAAATGCCTAATGAGGTCATGAAGAGTCAGACACAACTGAACAACAATAACTACAGTGTACCTCAGAGATCATCCATTCCTTGACTCTAAGGGGAAATCCCAAACCTCATTAGGCAGCTCACTCCACTTTGGGATAAATCATACTGTTAGAAGTATTTCCTATATATCAAGCCTAAAGCTGCCTCTGTGCGAGTTTCATCCACTGCTCTTCTTTCTGCTCTCTGGAACTGAAGGAAACAAGTCTGAGCCTCCTTCTGTGTGATGACAACCTTTTGCATATTTGAAGATGGTTATCATGGTCCCAGGTTGACACAAATTTATTAAGCACTTATCACTGCAGCATATGCTGAAATGTATCTGTATATGTACACACAAACATATGTGTATGTATGTATATAGACATGTATGCGTAATGTCATATACATATTTTTATATACACAATGTTTGTATGTATGATCGTAAAGATACCAGATATACATACACTGTCTTGAAGATATCTTCCAGCCTTTGCATTCCAAGATTCTATGAAATACCCTAAATGGTCACCAGACCAGACAAGACAATCCTGGCTATTTTATTCTTTTTCAAACATAATAATGAAACAGCCAATGGCACTTAAGAATTTCTCATCAGAAATGGAGAGGTCTGGATTCCACTTCTGCTTCTACAATGTGACTTTGGGAAAGTCATTTCCCCTCTGGACCTCAAAATCTATCATCTGTATAAGACAGTTCTAGGATTCCAGCATGCTCTGCAGAGTGAGTTATTGAGAAGAGATTCAGAATAAAGAGACTTACCTGGTGCTCAGAGAAAGGCAGCTTCTCAAGGTACTCAAGACTGTTGCTGAATCCTGGGTATGCTATGAGGCTTTTATATGGTTTCTTCTCCTTATCTCAAGGAAATAAAATGGTTATTGGCCATAGTATTTTCATTCTTTCCCTGCCCAACTGTGAATCACTCCAACCTTCCCCACTGACCTGTCTGTTCAGTCTTTTTGATGAAAACCACTCAGTTAACATTTCTTTGGCACTAGATGTCTGACAGTGATGTCTTTGTCACCTAATCTCCACTTTTTTCCCATTCCCCCATTTAGCTACTATCCAATGGTGAGATTAAGGGCAGAGCTCCCCTGAAGTTACTTCATCAATATATTTTAGGAGAAGGAAGCTCCAGACCTCCTAAAGTATAAAAATTGTCTTCCTTTCTCCAGGGGGCCAGCATTTCTAAATTTGGAATATTGAGTAAAAATCCTTCCCCAAGTACTTTGTGTGTAAAAGAAAACTAGATTCCCTGGATTGTGTGCATGTCAAGAAGAGGGAAGACAGAAAGTGGGCGATGAATTAATTGGCCTGGTTGAGCTGGACAAGGGAGCCATTGTAAAAGGGTATTGTAGACTTCTCAATAAGGGATTCCAGGGCCCTTTTCTTCCTATTCCCTTCCACTTATTCTTATTACATATTAGTTTCCTTCTAAAATATTTTATCCAGCTCAGTAAACCTGAGCTCTACTTCTTGTCTACAGCTCACCTACCACTTTCTGTAAGATTTTCAAGGGTTACAAATCACTTCAGGATATTTATAATCTCATTTTTTTGGATATTTCTATTTGCAGATATTTTAAGACTTATGATCTTGAATAAAGTCGTGTCATCTTCTACTTGAAGTCTGTCTTGCCCCCAAATGCAAGCCTCGCCCCATCAAGATTACTCTGCGTTGTACCATTTTTTATACTGAACATATTGTCTCCCCTACAAAATTGTAAATATCTAAAAGGCAGCATTTGTCTTTGTCATAATATCTCTAGTAGCTAGCACAATGATTGGCAGATAGTAAGCTCTTTCCCCTTTCCTCCTTCTTGTCTTTGTCTCTATCTCTCTATCTCTCCCCGTCCCTGCCTCTGACTCTCTGTCTTGATCTCTCTATCTCTATCTCTTATCTCCTCTCTAACTGTATTCTTCCTCAAGGACTGGAACAAAGGGAAAAGAATGGAAGACCATGTAGAGAGATTTTTGTTCTTTGGGACAGAGAAAAAGGGGGAAATGACTCCTATTTTCTCAGTAAAGTAAAAGGAGAGTTCCTCTGCTGAATCAGGTGTAGTTATAGGGGCTTGAGGAAAGAAGAAAAGGTTGGGAATATTGAATACAATATAGAATCAATAATGGAAGAATGAATTGATTGATGAATAACAATGAGGGACATATTAAGATTTGACCATATAATTATAGCAGATCCAATCAAAACAATTATGTGATCTTTTTTGGCAGAATTTGACATCACATAAGTTAGTATGAAGAAGTTATGTGGTAATGAACAAAGTAACTAGGATTAGAGTTTGACAAAAAATCACTTCTATTGGGAGAAGGGTTGGAGGAAATGAGATACAGGGGAACAGAAAGGTGTGGCATTGAACTAGTATAACTCTTAAGTCCAAGCTATGAAGGAAAGGTAGTGAAGGGGTGTTGTACTTGGAGAACAGGTAGTAGTGGAAGAATTATTGGTCATTGTAAGTATTAACAATAGGCTTAGAAGAGTGAGAAGGAAATATACATGGAATGACAGGAGGTTTTGATCAGGAGGATTTAGAGAGTTCTGCATGATTGAGATACCATGGTCATCCGTGATGATGAGATCAATGGTATGGTCATCCACATAAGTAGCTGAAGTGGATTAAAGTTGCAGATGGGCCATAGAAATTGAAATAGTTTATAAATTTGGATATTGGTGTGTTTGGGTAGATACCTATATTTCTATTAAGGTCTTCAAGCAAAGGGAAAGATGTTGAGTTTGAGAAGAAATTGTTTAGTTGACTCATCATGTCTAACCCTTTGTGACTCCATTTCAGATTTTCTTGGCAAAGATATTGGAGTGGTTTCTGTTTTGCTTTTCCAGATCCTTTTATGGATGAGGAAACTGAGGCACGAGATTCAGTGATTTGCCCAGAGTCACACATCTAGCAGTGTCTGAGGCTGGATTTTAATTTAGGTCCTCCTGACTCTAGGGTCAGCATGCTGTTCATTGCACTACCTCACTGTCTCTAAGAAGACTATAAGCCCTTTATGGATCTTGACCAAGGATGTAGAATAACTTTGAGTGTTGGAATGATGAGTAACTTAACTTGTGATATAGATGATAATGTAGATAGATGGAGTAGACTTCAAAGAAGGAGAGGATTCTAAGTGGTGCTGTTAAAGGGACCATCTGGAAATGTTGATGACGTAGGGATTCCTGTTTTGCCTGGACCAATATGTTAGAGGACATGAGATAAAGTGCTGGGGAAGGGCTACAACTCTGAAGTACCTCATACCTATCATATTGGCCAATATGACAGAAAAAGAAAATGATAAATATTGGAGGAGATGCAGGAAAATTAGGACTTTAATGCACTGTTGGTGGAGCTGTGATCTGATCCAACCATTCTGGAAAGCAATTTTGAATTATGTTCAAAGAACACTGTGGATACCTTTCGATCTATCAATACCATTATTATTATTTTTAAAAAGTAAAAAGGACCGATTTGTAAAAAAATGTTTTTGTTGCAGATCTTTGTGATAGAAAAAAAATTAAAATGTAGGGGTCATTCATCAATTGGGGAATGGCAGAACAAGGTGTGGTATATGATTGTGATGGAATACTATTATTGTGCTATAAGAAATGATAGGCAGGGTGATTTTGGAAAAATCTGGAAAGACCTATATGAACTGATGTGAAGTAAAGTGAATAGAACCAGAATAATATTGTACACAGTGAGAGCAAGATTTTTTGATGAACAATTGTGAATGACCAAGTTATTCTCAGCAATCCGGTGATCCAAGACAATATCAGAGATTCATGTTGAAGAATACCATCTGCCCTCCAAGAAAGAACTGATAGAATCTGTTATATTTCACTTTCATTCTTCTTTTTTTGGTTTAAAAATCTCTTCCACAAAATGAGCAATATGAAAAAATGTTTTACACGATTACACATGTAAAATTTATATCAGATTGTTTACCATCTCAGGGAAGAGGGAAGAGTAAGAGGGAAAGAGAATGGGTGGGAAGGACGGAAAGAATTTGAAACAAAAAATTTTTAATGGATAAAAATTATTTTACATGTAATTGAAGAAAAATAAAATAGTATTTTTAAAAATAAGCAAATCTTAACCATTGTGGGGGAAAGGGGTATAAATGAAACAGAATCCAATAAGTACCAAAAGATTAAAAATACATATAAAGAGAATAGAACCAGAAAGAGCAGGACTGTTAACAATAGAGTAGATGCTCCAGTGGCTATGATGGAATGGAAGAATTAAGGAAGGAGTTACTTCTTAGAGCTGAGGTGAATAAGGAGAAGGATATGAAGGAAAGAAGCAGAAGGAAGGGATTTTTCTGCCTTAGCAAAAGGCATTCCTGAATCACAGGAATAAAGGGACCAGCAGCTCATAGTTTGCTTATTACAGGCTGTGGGGAGAACCAGTTGGTTAGAGCCTTCACCCTCCAGGGTCCTGTGATGTCTAACCAGGGCACCTGTGTGGATCCAGGGGTGTCAGCATCCATAAATGGTCACCCCAAATGTTGTGTAGCTTGGGTAGGGAATATAGGCTACAGGGAATTCTACCTGAGTTTCTAAGAGTTCTGAGCCCCCAGTAGTAGCAGTAGATGACTGTCTCTGGTGAGTCCCTGGGGACTGGAATGAACTCCTAGCGTGTGCTGGCTCTATATCCCCATCTTTACTAAAGATGAGAGGGAATGAGACACAATGAGTAAAGAGTTTGATATCATGGATCAAATACAGGGTCTGGAATCAGGAAGACGTGGATTTGAATCACACTTTAGACACTTACATGTCAGTCTACATTCAGTTTTCTTCTCCATTTCTATTACAATATCTAAAATAGTGGTCATTTTCCTGAAACTTCCCATCAGTTCTGTTCAGTAGCTAGTTCTTTCTTTTCCATACCTGTAATAAACTTCTCTTGTTCTAAAGAGTTCCTCTTGGCTGCTTCCTCCATATTTTAAAAGGATTAATTATCATTAAGGCAAGCTAAGAAAGTTTTAGCTGGTCAGGTCACATCTACAAAGTTTAGCTCTTAACTCCATTTTTTTAGGGAAAACACTGGCAAGTTTATGGGCATTCTCAGGAGAGTCCTAGGCAAATTACATGGATTCTCTCAGTCTCTGTTTCCTCATATGTAGAATGGAGATACTAAAAATGTGTGTAGAATACCTTGCCTGCCTTAAAAGTGATACAAATGTCAGATATTGTCATTGACACCCTACCAATGGTACAAGCACACAAGACTCTTAAGTCCTATGAATGGGAAGACATATATATATTCTCCTTTCTAGTCTTTGATAAAATTCAAAGAAGCTACATCTGTTTACCCAAGATAATGTGACTGACTGCTATAGGCTTGCTGTTAATTATTCCTCAGGGATATTTAGTAAGCCTCAAGGAGTTTCCTTGTTGTTAATATTAGAGAAGTCCTGTGTATATACAATGACCCATTGGTATTTAAAGCAATCCTTAAGTAGTTGTGAGCCAAGAGGAAGGAACCAGGATAATTTAAAGTGGGGAAAGTGATGCTATATTCAGGAGAGAGTAATAGAGTGTCCTGGAGTTGGAATCCAGTTGTTGGTTTTGGATAGTGGAAGTTGACATTAGTGCTGGGCCAAGGGTGAAGGCTGATGCTTACCATCTCTGCACTGAACCCAGAAGGGAGAGAGACTGTGTAGAAGTCTAGGATTCCTCTGAAAAGGTCATCAGTACAAATCATTTGATTGTCAGTGAGACATGATGGTTTGTGGAGGAGTGTGCCTCTTGGAGAAGAAAGTATATATCCCTGGTGGCCTCCACAAAAGGACAGAATCACAGAATCTGAGAGTTGGGGACCTCAGTAGACATTTAGTCTCTTCCCATATATTAAGGAATCCTCACTATACCATAACACAATAGAAGTCATCCACTCTACTTGAAGATCTCCAAAGAGAGGTAAACCACACTGTTCAAGGCAGCCCATTCCATTTTTGGACAGCTCTATTCATTGGGAAATTTTTCCTGACATTAAACCTAAATTTGACTCTTCACAACTTCTATCCATTGTTTTAGATTTTGAGGTTAAATAATAAAAATCCAATCCTTCTTCCACCTGAAAATTCTTCAAATATTTGAGCATAACTCTCATGGCCTCTGAGTCTTATTTTCTGTAGGTGAAAAATACCCAGTTCATTCAGATGATCCTCATAAGTCATGAACTCAAGGCCTTCTTCATCTTATTGACCTTCTCTGCACCTTCTCCAGCTTATCAATGCCCATATCTTAAATGATGGTGCACAGAACTGCACATAATACTTCAGCTGAGATCTGATAAAGATAGAGTACAGCATTCCCAGTATTTCTGGGAAACTTCCTTATGCAGTTTCAGATTGAACTAGCTTTCCTGGCTGATACATCACACTGCTGGCTCATATTGAGATTATAGTCTATTTTTTTAAATCCTCTTTTAGAACAAACACTATCCAACCATTTGTTGTTGTCATGCCATCCCTTCAGACATGTCTGACTCCTCATGAATCCCTTTGGGGTTTTCTTGGCACTGCAGTAGTTTGCCATTTCCTTCTCCAGCTCATTTTAAAGATGAGGAACTGAGGCAGACAGAGTTAAGTGACTTGCCCAGGATCATAAAGCTAGTGTCTAAAGTCAGAATTGTTTTCAGAAAGATGAGTCTTCTTGACTCCAAGCCTAGCAGTCTATCCACTGCTTCACCTAGTTGCCCTTATATCCATACTGCTACCATTTTTTTATCTGTATAATTGATTTTTTTTGTACCCAAGTACAAGACTTTATATTTATCCCTACTAGATTTCAATGTATTAAATTCATCCCAATGATCCATCTTGTAGAGTTCTAATCCTATTATCCAGTGCATTAGCTCTTCCTTAGAAACCAAGAGGTGGGCAATTCCACAGTGTAGAGGAAAAGTTGTATTTGATATGTACTTACCAGACTTGGCCACTCAAGGCCTCACATAAGGAGAAGGACATGTCTGACAGAACACCCAAGTGTAACTGGAATTTTAGAATCACAGATTTTTTAGTTGGAAGGGATTTCAGATATAATTTAGTCTAAATTCTATCTAAATAGAATTCTAAATCTTCTCTTCTCCTGTATATGCATCCCCAGTTCTTTCATTTGACTGCAGTCTGGCCAGGCATCCTCTTATCTCATCATTCTGCAGCTCTCCTAAGAATGCCTATAAGTTTGCTGATTTCTCCCTAAAATATATAGCCAAGTGGTAAACACAAAAGGATAAATGTGCCCTGACCAACTAAAACTTTCTTAGTTTGTCTTAATAATTTATCCTTTTAAAAATAAATATTAATAAATGTTTTTAAAAAATAATTTATCCTTTTAGAATGAGAGGAAGCTATGGAGGAACTCCTATTACAAATATGAAAAAGAAATAATTCATTAAAATAGAAATAATGGGAACTTTGTGGAGGAAGCAACACATGCGTTTTTAGAGACTATAATAAAAATTGAGAAAAAAGTTGAGTATAGTCTGACATATTCACAGAACTTTTAGAGAGCCAATTTCAAAGAGTGCAGAGAAGAGAGAGGAAAGATAGCATTCTATAGGAGAAGTCAGCACAGGTGGCATGGGAAGTCTTCTAGAATGAACTTTGGAGAACACAAAGAGAACTAAGAGCAATGAGTTAAAGTGGCAGATGGGGATGGTTTGGACTTGATTTAAGAACTTTTTTTTAGTCATTCAAAAAATAGTACTATCCAAATGGGAAGTAGAATATCTGGGGAGGTAATAATGTTTCCTCTAACAAGAAATATTCAAGAAAAGGCTGGAGGGAAAAAAACCTACTTGTTAGGTATATGGTAGAGGGGATTCCTGTTTATATATGGGTGTAACAGATGGCTTCTGAGGTGTCCTCCAAGGGCAGTATTTGAGGCCATCATAATTCATGCTTTGCAAATTCTTCCATTTAAAGTAAAATGTAAGGGCAGCTAAGTGGCTCATGGATAGAGAGCCAAGACTGGATATATATACATATATATATATGTATATGTATATACTTAAATATACTTAACCTAAATTTTACAATAACGTACTGAAAACACTCCATAAAAGAAAAAGAAAAAATTCAGACTTCTCTGGTTCAAAGTGAGGGCCAAAAAAAAATTTACATGGATTTTTCAGACTACTGGGGCACTGTGCCCCACCCCTGAGATATGGAAGGGATATCTATATTTGTAAATTAAGTAACTTGTTCATCTTTGATTGAACAAGACATACCTCTTTGAGTAACACTGAGCAGTTAACATTGGCCCATTCTTCTGGCCAGACTAAGTGCATCCTTTGTTGTTCTTCAGTGGTTTTTCAGCTGTATTCAACTCTTCCTGACCGCATTCTGGGTTTTCTTAGCCAAGATACTAGAGTGGTTTACCATTTCTTTCTCTAGCTCATCCTATAGACAAGGAAACAGAGGCAAACAGGGTTAAGTGACTTACCCTGGAAAGTATATCTTAGGGTGTAACAAATAGCACCAAAATGCAACGTGGCCTTGGGCAAGCATTTCTATCTCCCTGGACCTTGGTTTCTCTATTTAAAAATGAAGAGTCTAGACCTTTGGTATAATAGAAAGAACCCTAATCTGAACATTAAAAGACCTGAGTTTGAATTCTATCTCTACCATTTTACTACCTGTGTGATCTTTCGGAGATGACAGATCTTCTGACTTCCAGTTTCCTTGTCTGTTAAGTGAAGGAGATACGCTGAAACAAGAGTTCTTAACCTGGGATCCATGAACTTTTAAAAAATAATATTTTGTTTTTCCCCAATTACCTGTAAAAACAATTTTGACAGCCTTTTTTTTTATATTTTGAGTTCCAAATTCTCTCTCTCCTTCCTACCTTCCCTTCCTCCCTCTCCCTTCCCTGAGACAGTAGGTGGTATTTTCCTGAAGTATCTCTGTATATTCAGGCAGTCTGGTAGGTAAACCAGAGTAGCAGCTGAATTAGTTCAGAGTGCAGTACTTAGGTCAGCCATCAGGTGGTAATCTACTCAAGCTACCTCCCTATACTATCAATGAACATCTATCTGGCACTGAATTTTTTTAGCAGGACCAATAAATAACCTGAAGAGAAGTCCTGAAAGCTTTCCCCTCCTTCAACATGACATCTCACTACATTTGCCATTTTTGTCCAATTTCCAAATTTAAAATGAAGTTTGAAATGTTTGTTTAGTATTTCAAAGGAAGTATTGCTCAAAGATAAAAATATTAACTATATATATGTATAATATATTTATTCTGTGCATATCTTCTGCCACCGCCACCATTACTACTGCAAGGATATGTCATTCTTCTTTATTTCTTTTTTTTTACCTTTATCTTCTGCCTTAGTATCAGTTCCAATACAGAAGAACAATAAGGGCTAAGCAATCAAGGTTAAGTGGCTTTCCCTGGGTCATGCAGCTGGGAAGTGTCTGAAATCAGTCTTGAACCCAGGTCCTCTAGACTCCAGGGGCTCTCCCTCGGGAGGTAAGGCTCCTAACTACCCAGGAATATTTCATTCTTTCACATCTTTTCCCTCATTGCCCCTAGAGTCAATACCTTCCTCACTGGGATCACAGATGTGTAATGGCATGGAATTAAAATATAAAAGAAAATACCAGCTCTCTCCTTCAGACCCCTCTTTTGCCAATCTTTGGTGCAGGATTAGACTATTTCCTAAAGATGTATATTCATAACCTGAAAAAGGAATGGAGAAGTTTTCTTTCCCCATTTCATTCTAATGGATTGAATTGAAGGGAGCAAGTTTAGATTTCTCTCAGGTCTCTTTTACCTCTTAGTGACTAGGAGTAAAAGTCAATTCTAGTGGAAGATTTCAGAATGATATTTTATATACACTCCATGGAAAAATTTGAAGAAGCTGTAAAAACATAGCAGAGTCTTTTGGGGGTATATCTAGATTACCCTAGGTCAGGAACTTTATCTTTTGGTTTTTTTTTAAACCATGTCCTTCCTATCGTTACCTCCCCTTCTTCAAATCTATGGCCCCTAAAAGATTCTAAGTCCAGGAAAAAGGTTAGCCTGGTCTTCAGTAGATCATCTGAGATGAAGCATTGCTATGACTTTCTTAATTACAGCAGGATCATCAGGAAACTTTGCCAGTAATCAGGATTTATGTAGTTGAGATGATGCCAACCTAATAATGATCATGGGTTAAGACAATCTAGTTTTTCACTAGCAGTCTCTTGGGCAGAGTAGGGAGATTGAATCACCCAAAACCAACTCCACCCAGTAAAGGAGGTCCCTTGGTTCTGGTTTTTATTGTAATCTGACAAGGAGCCATGACTTTTGGGTGAGATCAGTATTAGCCATAATTCCTCCACAGAGGTGGATTTAGGGAACAAAAGGAAGCAGGCTTTGCCATTGCCTCATCTAGAATTTTCATGTACTCATGAATTGCAAATGGCCACAGTAGGAAAAAAAGGAATGAGTAAAAAAAACTATGTTACCTTGAGTTTCATTACTAGAAGTCTGGTTTCAATAACAAGGAAGAGCATATTCCTAGATGCCCTTCTGGTCAAACCCCACCTGGACAACTGTGTCTACTTCTGGGAGCCAAATATTCAAAGCTATGTGCAAGGGATATTTATCTGGCAGTAATTTGAAAGGTTTATGGGAAGAGATTAGATGGCGGGAAGGTCAATGAAATCTCCAAGATCCAGAAGAAGACCTGAACTCGGGTAGTCGTAGTGAGAATAGAGAAGAAAAAAGAGATTCAATATCTTTCCAAAAGAGAGAATGGACAAGACTTGGCAAGTGATCACAATGATAACAGAATATAAGGTCCTCAAGGGTAAGAATGCTTTTATATTTGTTTTTATTCAGGACCTATCGTAGCTCTCTGTTCATTCATTCATTCACAAGCATCTACTAAAATGCCTGCTAAGTACAGGGCACTCTGTTGGTTATGAAGATACTAGGATAATTTTTTTTTAAGTTTCTGCCCTCACCAAGTGCATATTTTCCTGGAGGAAAGGAGCAGTGAGCAACATTTATACAGAAAAGTAAGTACGAGCAAATAAATATGTGGAGATAAAGGGAAGATATTTGGAGCCTAAGTGACAGAAATCTATGAAAGATAAGTGATACTTTTTTCCAGGTGAGTACTTGGGAAGAACGATGCTGATCATTGCCCAGAGTCCACGTTACACCACATTTCAAATATCCTTCAGTAAAAAGAGCTTTGATTTCTAGGACCTGGAATTTGAGGATACAGAGCCCAGCTCTGGATTGTGGTGCTGCTACCAGTGTTTGCTGCAATGTAGCTTGTTCTTGGAGATACAGAAGTACCCTTTTAGGTCAGGGATCAGAGCTCCCTGGAATGTCAGACCTTCCAAACACAAATGAAAAGATTTATCTCAAGACATTCCAACCTCCTTGTCTTTGCTTGGAATCAGTTCCCCACTACACATACTCTCTAATCTTAGTCTTCATTCAAGGCTCCACTCTAATATCTCCTCACTAAAACTAGCTTTCAGACCCCTCACTGCCAAAGACCTCTTCAATATAAAATTTTGTCTTCAACATTAGATGTCATCTACTTGCTCTTCACACATATACTAATGAAATCATAAATCACATTTATTCATCTATATAGATATTTATTGACTGTTGTTAGGTCATTTTTCAGTCACATATGGCTCTTCTTGACCTCACTTAGGATTATCTTGGCAAATATACTGTAGTGGCTTGCCATTTCCTTCTTCAGCTTACTTCACAGATGAGAAACTGAGGCAATCAGAATTAAATTACTTGCCCAGGGCCACACAGCTAGTAAGTGTCTGGGACCAGATTTGAACTCAAGAAGAAGGCTTTATCTACCTCACCAGCTTGACTGGACTACTATATCATTAGGAATTTATAAATTTCTTTAGAGCAAAGAATATTGCATACTATTTCTTCTTCTTGGTATCTACTACTATGCTTTGCATGTGCCAAATACTTGAGTAAGTTTATTAAATTAATAGATTTATTGATATGAAGTTTTTCTGAGATTTGTCTCCAGGCTTCCATGGTCATGTCTCCTTAAACAATGGCTTTAAAAAAAACTAAATGCATATTCCCACCTACTTTCTCATTTCCAAGAGACCCATGAAGACTCAGATCCTTACTAGAAAGAGGTATCTTTAGAGTCATCCCCCTACTACATATTAGATTCACAGAGTAACCAAGATAGATGAAATCTTGGATATAATCTAGTCTCCCTCCTTTATTGTATAGGTAAAGGAAAGTAATTTCCACAGACGCATATACAAATAATGACAAAACAAAATAAAACATAAGGGTATAGGAGAGGTAGTTTAAAACTAAGTGCTACATTGTTTTTCAATCTCTGTTTTTAAAGACCAATGACATCACAAGGAGTGATATCTTGACTTGAACATGATTTGAATTTTGCACCACTCTGCCTCACTAAATCCAAAAAATTCAAGTGCTAGAAGAGCTATGAGGAACAAGAAATCACCTGGTGATGTTATGTATCTTTTCCAAGGTAACAGATTTTAGGGGCCTCACCTCCTCTGGCCATGTTTGGTTTCCCAAAGCTATCCTATACATAATTCCCTTCATGTATTATTTTCTAATATGTTTTATAAATATCAATGTGTTCATATTTTTCCCCTATAAGAAGATAAGCTCCTTGAGGGAATAATTGTTTCTTTTTTGTCTTTGTATTCCTAGCACTTAGCATAATTTTTGGTACATAGTAGTCAATTGATAATTCTTTATTGGTCAATGGAAACCAGGACTAGAATCCATGTTCCCTAATTCCCAGCCCAATACAATTCCCACTCTATCATGTACAGCCTGTGATAGTGCCTGTCACTTTATAGGTTTGTGGTTGAAAGACTAGACTTCAGTGTGCACATATTTTCCCCAGGTACTATCAAAGAAAATTATGTAGTTGTTGCCTGGTGAATGATAATACTGGATATCACCATATTTACTCAGGGTAATAGCCAAGGGGAATGGAATATGGCACACCCTCCCAGATGGTTCTGTTTTTTCTATAAAAAAAAAACCCAGAATTATTAAAATAAGAAATACCAATACAATGAATCACTAATTATTAACAGCCGTAAACTGTTAGATTCATAGACATTTGGAGTTGAAAGGAACCTGAAAGAATACTTCTAAAGAGAAAAGATTTTCTCCTTCTTTTTACTTATATTCTCAGCATCTAGCACAATATCTGGCTAATAATGAATGCTTAATTAATGCTTGCTATTCATTGATTAATGATCTGCCCAGTATATGAATCTCTTTTAAACCATCAGCATTATTCTAACTTCTGCTTGAACAGTTTCACCAAAAAAGAACTCACTATGTGAATTATCAACAAGTATAATGCAAAAATTTTAAAAGACTGGTATCATTTGATATAATACCAAGGTGCAACAGATAATCAAAGTTTATAAAACCTTCAAAAGATTTCCAAACTATCAAAGACCTTATGATAACATAATACAAGCCACTAATAACAAAAAAAATTTTTTTAATTCTAAGGATTTCAGGGCAGAGCCCAGATGGTGGAAAACAGGCAGCAACCCATTCAAACTTTCCCAATATTTTTCTCCAAACTTTAAAATAACTCCTCAAATCAAATTCTGGTATAATAGAACCAATAAAAGGTTACCGTACAACCTTTTTCCTGCCTAGGAGGTTGACAGGAGAGGTCTATAACACTGAACACATGCCATAGAAGCACTAACATAGGCCTTGGTGGCAGTCATAGTACCCACAGCTTCAGGACCTCTCAGCTCAGAGGTGGTAAGGGGGTTGGACAAATGGTCAGATAGAGATTATAGCCAACCATTTGCTGGCCCTGGGTTCAGCTAGTGCTGATTGTCAACTCTATTACCCATAAGCAATTCTGGGTCACAGTTCCAGGTCAGAGGAATGCTGATGCTTCTGACTACAAGAGAGCAGAGTCCTTTCCTAGATAAAGATCAGAGCATAGTGCAGGAAAGTAGTAACTACACCCCTCCCTAGATTACATCATTCTAGAAGCACTGAAAACTAGCAGAACCCCAGAACTATCTCCATCTGTAGCACAAAAAAGCCTAAAGCCTGAGACAGTGCTTCCCCAACCCCAGGAGATCAGAGCCCAACTTTAACATAAAGTTCAAAGCTAAGAAATAGGCTGAAAAAAGAGCAGACAACAACAACAAAAGAACTTCATGTCAAACAATTATTAAGGTAATGGAGAAAACTAAGTCATAAACTCAGAAAAAATAATAATGTGAAAACTCTAGAAGCAAAGCCTCAAAGTAAAATACTAATTAGACACAAGACCAACAAAAATTCCTGGAATAGTTAAAGAAAGAAATAAAAGTGATAGAGGAAAAATTAGAAGAAGAAATGAGAGTCATGCAAGAAAATTATGAAAAAAGAATCAAAATCTTGGTAAAAGAGACACAAAAATATGTTGAAGAAAAGAACATCCAAAAAACAGAAGACAAATGTAAAAAGAGGTATAAAAATTCATTGAAGAAAATAATTTTCTAAAAATTAGAATTGGGCAACTGGAAGTTAATGACTCAATGAGACATCAAGAAACAATTAGAATCAAAAGAATGAGAAAAAGAATAAAATGTGAAATATCATAGGGTAAAACAACTGAACTGGAAAATAGATCAAGGAGAGAAATTTAATTATTGGACTACCTGAAAATCATGATAAAAGAAAAAGGCTAGACATTGTCTTTCAAGAATTTATCAAGGAAAACTGCCCTGACATCTTAGTTCCCAAGGTTAAAATAGAAATTGAAAGAAAACACTTATTACCTCCTGAAAGAGATCCTAAAATCAAAACTCCAAGTAATGTTATAGCCAAATTCTGGAGCTCCCAGATCAGAGAGAAAATACAACAAGCAGCCAGAAAGAAACAATTTAAATATCATGGAGATAAAGACAGGATCATGCAAAATTTAGACTCTTCCATGTTAAAAGAACAAAGGACTTGGAATATGATATTCTGGAAGGCAAAGGAGCCAGGATTACAACCAAGAGTAACCTACTCAGCAAAACTGAATCTAATCCTTTGTGTGGAGAAAATGGATATTTAATGAAATAGAAGGTTTTCAAGCTTTCCTGAAGAGAAGGTCAGAGCTGAATAGAAAATATTAAATCAAACACAAAACTCAAGAGCATAAAATTGTAAACATGAGTGATCATTAATTAAATTAAAAACTGTTTACATTCTATATAAGATAATACATGTAATTCCTAAGAACTTTATCATCAGTAGGATAATTAGAAGCAATCTGAATAGACAGAAGGTATGAGCATGAGTTGATTATGTTGGGATGATCTCCATAAAAAAATGAAGAGATGAGAAAGAGGGATACACTGGAAGAAGGGGGCAGGGAGATGTAGAATGGGGAATTTCTTCTCATTTTAAAATGATACACAAGGATGACCTTTTAGGTGGACAGGGAAACAAGGGGAAGGAAATTTTTAAACATCACTCTCATTAGAATTAGGTCAAGGAATTATTCAAAATTACTTATCCAAAAGGGAAATTGAAGGGGAAGGGAATAAGATATGATGGGGGGCAGGGAGCAGTGGAGGATCATAAAAGGGATGACAAATTAAGGAGGGAAGCAGTAAGAATCAAAACAGACTTTTGAGTAGGAACAGGTCAAAAAGAGAGAGAAGGATTAACAGAAGAAAATAGGATAGAGGGAAATAAGCAATAAATAATCATAAGTGAATTCAAGAAGGATGAACTCACCCTTAAAAAGAAACTGTAGCAGAATGGATTAGAAACCAGAATCCAATAATAGGTTGTTTACAAAAGACACACTTGAAATAGAAAGATATACAGAGTCAATTGAAGTAAAAAAAAGGTAAAGGTAGCGATCAGGATCTCAGACAAAGCAAAAGCAAAAATGGATCTAATTAAGAGAAATGATCAGAGAAACTACATTTTGCTTAAAAAAAAGTACTGTAGACAATGTAGAATATCAAAAAATGTATAGAAAGTTCCTTAATAAATGCCTCATTTCTCAAATACATGGGGAACCAAGTGAAATTTACAAAAATAAGAGTCCTTCCCCAATTGATAAATGGTCAAAGGATATGAATGGGCAATTTTCAAATAAAAAAACAAAGCTATCTATAATCATATGAAAAAATATGAAACAAAAATATTTATAGCAGCTCTTTTGTGATGGCAAAGATTGGAAACTGAGGGGATACTCATCAATTGCTGAATGGCTGAAAATGTTGTGACACATGTTGTGTGCCACAGGTTGTGATGGCTAATATTGTGCCATAAGAAATTACAAGAGGAGTGATATCAAAAAAATATATAGCAAGACATATAAGAACTAATTCAAAGTGAAGTGAGAAAAACTGGGAAATCATTATGCCCAAATACAGCAAGGTTATAATGATGATCAACTGTGAAAAACATAACTACTCCTATCAATACAATGATACAAGACAGTTCCAAAGTACCCATGTTTAAAAAAAAGTTATCCACCTCCAGAGAGAGAATTGATGAACCCTGAGTACAAATTGTAAATTTTTTCACTTTTTTTGCCATATTGCTAATGTAGAAATATGGTTTTCATGATTTCACATATATCACTAATATAATTTTGCTTGCCTTCTCAGTGAGTAGGCAACAAGTGGTAGGGAGGGGGAAATTTTGAAACTCAATTCAAAAATAAAAGAATGTTTAAAACAAATACATAATAAATCTTTAAAAATAAATAAAATTCAAAAATTTTCATGTTGGCAAAGATAAAAAGATAAGAACAATCCATATGGGGGTGGGGTAGAAAGACAGTCCCACTGCTTTACTGCTTTACTGTTAATGGAGATGTGAAATGGTCCAGTAATTCTTTATTTCATTATGGAACTATGCAAAGAAAGTAACTGAATTTCTCCATACCATTTGACCTAGCAATCCTACTACTAGATATATACCCCAAGTGTATCAAAGACCAAAACCGAATTCCACCACCATCTCAAATATTAATATCAGTACTCTTTTTGGTAGCAAGAATTAGAGCAAAGTAGCAAAGTGAGTGCCCTTTCATTAGAAGGGGGAAATTATGGCGTATGAATGCAATGGAAAATTATTTTACAGAAAAGAAACAAGGATGAAGAATTCAGAGAAACATGGAAATACTTGTATGAATTATTGAGGAAATCAACAGAAGTTGAAGAACACTATAGACTATATAGATAAAAAATATGCCTATTTTTTTAAATTTGACTACAGAAAACCTATTTAAAATGTATTTCACATTCTGTCCTATTGATTTCTTGCTTCACTATCATGATTAATAATTATTACTATTAATTATTAATAATTAATACCATTACCCCATCTTAGAAGAACTTTGACAGAATCGATATGCCAAGCATATTCTTATAAAATTATGAGGATGATTATGAAGCAAAATGTTTTACAACATATAACATAGATATAACGATTTGAGAATATAAACATAGAAACAATGTTATAACATCCTTGAAATTTTTCCAACATTGTTTAAACCATTTTCCCCTTTCGGCCTATTAAAATGCAAAGCTATGCCTTGTAGAATCAGAGCAGTGTTCAGAGCAATCTGTTTATTTCCTATTGTTTAAACACGTAAAACTTTTTGGCTTATATGACTGTGACTTGATACCTGGTTTCTGAAAGTTTCATTTCCAGAATTTTTTCTAGGCTCTTTATTGGTTTTCCATTATTAAGAGTTCAACTTAGTTTTAGGGATTTTTTTTTTTACATTTTTATAGTCTAGTATTTTGTTTTCTGAATTTTGTTTCTGAATCTAGTTCCTTCTTTGGGCTGTATTAGTTCATGTATCTTCCCATGCTTCTCTAAATTCTTCATAATTATCATATCTTAGAATATAGTAATACTCCATCATATTCATGGACCACGTTATATTTAGCTATTCCCTAATCAATGAACACCCACTTCGTTTCTGATTCTTTGCTAAAAACTGTTTTTGTTTAAGTGTTTTTCCTTGTCATGAGGGAGGGCTCCATTTGAAATTATGACTGTAATGAAAAGACAAAAGACATCAAAGAAAACCAAATGATAACAACTTTGCCTAGGACTTTGTAGGATTCACATGGTTCCACTTCAAATAGAGAATCTGGGCCCAAAAAGATACTTATTGAACAAGGGAATTTATCTACCTACAATTTACTTTTGACTAAACAAAGGACAGAGTTGATTAGTAATATAGCTACACCAGCTACTGAGCTTGCTCTGATCCTTGGACATGTCATGGCACACATAGGGTCTAGGAACTGGCCAACCTTAATCAGGACAGTAGGCTACCTCTTGCAGTCCAAAGCTACTTAGGGAGGTTTGATTCATTACACCCAGAAGTAAATCTTCTAATTAGATAATAATATCAATATAACATTCTAAGGAAAGAAAACTAGTTACCAATGGATATAATAATCTCAAGGAATGTATCCCTGATGTATCCCTGATTCATTGAGGGGAATTCATTATCTAGTTTTCATAGCTCTCTTAATTAGGTTTCTCCTAATTTTCATCCATCATTCCTTATTATCTTTGTGTCTTCACAGAACTTCTTCAAGAACTTCATTCATTTTTTATTTTTGTTTTTCCATGGTTATATGATTCATGTTTTCTCCCTCCCCTTTTCCTTCCCCCCTCCCAGAAGTAACAAGCAATTCCACTGGGTTATACATGTACTATCACTTGATACCCATTTCCATATTATTCATTTTTGTAATAGAGTAATCTATTAAAACCAAAACTCCAAATCATACATCCATATAAACAAGTGATAAATTATATGTTTTACTTCTGTGTTTTTACTCCCACAGTTCTTTCTCTAGATATAGATAGCATTCTTTTTCATAAATATTTTTTCATAAATACCCCCAGAATTGACCTGGATCATTGTATTGCTATTAGTAGCAAAGTCTATTTGATTGTCTCACAGTGTTTGTTACTTTGTATTCTGGTTCTGCTTATTCACTCCACATTGGTTCGTGTAGGTCTTTCCAGTTCTTATAGAAATTAAGCAGCTTATTATTCCTTATAGCACAATAGTATTCCATTACCATCATATACCACAGTTTGCTCAGCCATTCCTCAATCAAGGGACACCTCCTCATTTTCCAATTTTTTGTCACCACAAAGAGCACAATTATGAATATTTTTGTACAGCCATTTTTCATTATCTCTTTGGGGTAAAAACCTAGTAGTGGTATTGTTGGATCAAAGGGCATGCATTCTTTTAAGGCCCTTTGGGCATAATTCTAAATTGCCTTCTAGTATGGTTGGATCAATTCACAACTTCACCAGCAGTGTATTAGTGTTCTAATTTTGCCACAACCTCTCCAACATTTATTTTTTCCTTTACTGTCATATTGGCCAATTTGGCTAGGTGTCAGGCGGCACCTTGGAGTTGTTTTGATTTGCATTTCTGTAATCAGGAGGGATTTAGAACACTTTTTAATGTGATTATTGATAAGTTTTGATTTCTTCATCTGAAAACTGCTACTCATATCCCTTGACCATTTGTCAATTGGAGAATGGCTTGAGTTCTTGTAAATTTGACTTAGTTCCTTATATATTTGGGAAATTAGACCTTTGCCAGAAAATTTTGTTATAAAAAATTTCCCCAGTTTCTTGCTTTCATTATAATTTTGGTTGCATTGGTTTTGTTTACACAAAAACTTTTTAATTTAATATAATCAAAATTATTCATTTTACATCTTGTAATGTTCTCTATCTCTTGCTTGGTCTTAAATTCCTTCCTTTCCCATAGATCTGACAGGTATACTTTTCTATGTTCACCTAATTTATTTATGACTTAACTCTATATTTAAGTCATTTATCCATTTTGAATTTATCTTGGTATAGGGCATGAGATGTTGATTTAAACCTAATTTTTCCCATACTGTTTTCCTATTTTCCCAGCAGTTTTTGCCAAATAGTGAGTTCTTTAAGAACTTCATTCTTGAAAACTTCCCATGCTACCTGTGCCAATTTCTTCTATAGGATTTTAGGTCACAAGATCCTACCACTCCTTTCTCTGAACTCTTTGAAACTGGCTTTCCAATAATCTAGGGTACAAGTCAGATTATGCCTGGATTTCCTTTACTTCTCTATTATAGACTCTAAGATGAAATGATACCTTCCCTCAAAACTTCCCACAATTTCTACTTAAGCAATTAATTCCTTCTTGTAGGTAAATCAGATCCATTATAGGTGTTGTTGTTGTTTCCTACAGTTTTTAATGAAAGAACTTGTCATTAAGGCAGACTGAGAAAGTCCTGACTTGTCATCTACAGTTATTACATCTGGTTCTTAGCTTCACATTGGGAAGGACCATTGGCATACTCATGAGTATCCACAAGAGATCACCCAGAACAGTGAGGGAATACCTTCATGGGAATTAGCTGAAGGAACTGAGGTGTATATTCAGGATAAGGGGAGATTTAGAGCCCTACTGAAGTACAAGTTAGACTTGGTGGTCTTTGAAATTCCTTCTGCTGTGAAATTTATGGTTCTTTGTTTTCAAAGAAAATCTATAATATCACAGAGTGATATCTTGACTTGTATGTGAATTGGATTTAAGAGAGACAGAGTTGCACAAAATCATCAGCCTCACTCTGTCTTCCAGAATCATCAAAGTCCAGTGGCAAGACAAAAATCAGGACAACTGACAAGGGCCTGAGATTCAGTGGATGACTTTTGGCATGTCTTACCAAATTTAAGCAATCCACAATGCCACATTCATGGTCATTGGAAAAAAATTGTTTTCACCTGTCCATTCAACCAAGAAAATTCTTCATATTCTTGGGATAGACATTCCCCTAGATTGCTTAAAGTTTTTGTCTACCCCTAACCTGCGTATGTTGTCGTAGATCCACAAGTGAGAGCTGAGTTGACAGGTGGGCACCAAAAGTGGGCAAGTAACCCTGAAAAAGGTTCAGCAAGTCCTCTCACCAGAACATTAGTCCTCCCTTAGTATCCCATATATCCTAAAGCCCTATTAACAAGGCTTATGGAGTTTAGGCCCTGCTGTCAAAGCTGTTCAGGAATTTGGGGGGAACTGATTTTGCAGGAGAATAAATCAACATGGTTATGGTTTACCTTATGAAAGTTATTGTCCCAATCTTTCACGCAGTCTTTCTCACCAATTGATGTTCTTCTGTCATCCATAGAGGCCACACAAATTAACATCATTGGTATCTAAAAGCTATTCCCCTTAGAGACTTCGCTTTTCTCAGCAACAAGTCATTCTATTGACACAAAAATATCAAAGAAGGGAACCAGCTCTGCATTGCCACTTCCCGATGGTGGTGAGGAGAGGAAGGAGTTAATTTCTAAGAATTGAGCTATATATTCCCCCAGTGTCTCTCCCTTCTGGGCTCAGTGCAGAGATGGAAAGAACCAGCCTCCTTCCTTGGCCTAGCATTCAGGCCACCTTCACTATCCAGAATTGCTACCAGGATTCCAAATTCCAGGACACTCCTTCACTTTCCTTCTACCAGCTCACACCCACCTAGGAATTGCTGCTATACACTCCCAAAGATAATTGTTTATACCAAAAACTCCTCTGACACTGAGGACTTTCAGGATGTCCCTGGGTTTTAATTAGCAATTTACTTGGAGCAATCAACCCCTTTAAACTGTCAGGGACAGGAGAAAGATCTAAGTCACAGAGGCCCCAAACTATCAAAATGAATTCAGACTCAGAGCCTCAGGAATCCAGTTCCCTAAAGGACTCGTATCTATCAGAGAATCTGAGCACCAAGGATAGCAGATTGCCTCTATTTTCTGTGTTCAAAATTGGAAAGTTTTGTGTTTGTTCTATATATGAGATGTTATCATCCTCATAAATGAAATTTATTTAAGTTTTAGAGTTGATCAGGTGCTTTAAATACATTATCAGAATTCCCATTTTACAGATGAGGAAACTGAAACTCAAGTTAAATGACTTGGTCTGGGTCACTAACATGACTGAGGTGACTTTCAAACCCAAGTCTTCCTGAATCCAAGCCCACACTGGATTCATAACATCACACTTTCTACAAGGTGTGCCTCATTCCCTGTCATCTTGGGATATGGCTACCAAGCTTCAACCCAGCAGTTTGCTCCGGCCTTCAGGGACCTAGTTATTCCCTTCACCATCTGTTTGCGATACCAGAGTCTCAGAACCATAGAGCTTACAGACTGCATTTCCTGCAGCCTACATTCTCTACCTCAGCTCCACTTCATTCAAAGTGAGTAGCTATGGAAGGTGACACTATCACACTCACACAGATGCCAAGTTTAATCATCACAGGAATCTGGACGGTGAGAGACTCCAGTGAACTGATTCTTTCCCCTTCTGTGGCTAGCTAAATGGTCCACTTATCCCTGTAGTTTCAGAATTGTCATCTGAAAGGACAGGAAATCCTTCCTGTTGGTTACTTTTCTCCATAATCTCCTCCCCAAACACTTTAGCCCTAAACATTCCTTAGCCTCCTCTGCTTTCTCATTCCTCTGTACCCACTGGAACCTCTACTTTGTCGTTTACTTCCTTTCTCTTTTCTTCATAATCCTTCCATTTAGAGAACTCATTGAAACTTGACTCCTTCCAGAATATACTGCATCCATGGCAATATTCCAACTTCTCAATCATTGGGTGTGCCTTCTTTCATGCCCTCTGTCACCCTGGGTCAGGCAAAAGCCCTTATTCATCACCACTTCCAAATAGTCCCCATACCATCATCATTCAGCAATTTCTCCTTCAAGATTTGCTCCAACTATCTTTATTTGATATATACACACATATATATATATATTGTTCTACCTATAATTTTTAAAAATATTATATCCCATTCTTCTGAGAAAAGGTCAATAGGTTTCACTAAGCTGTCAAAGAAGTCCATCACATACACACATACACATTAATTATAGGTGGTCAGATCCTTGATCTCCACATCACTGATGAATGTGGTATCTCTATGATTCAGAATTCTGTCATTCTACCTGGGATCATAACTTCATGTCCTTCCATGTCTTTTTCTGGTTCACTCCTCCCAAACCTATTTTTCACCCTCACCATGGGTAACAAACTGTTCCTCCACCCTTCCCTATTCTCTAAGGACATCACCCATTCAGTGCCCATCCTTCATAGTCTTAGCCCTATAGTTGGACCAGTTCCACTCCATATTATCCTCTTTCCCTTGACTACCCTGTCTTGTTATTCCAATACCAGTTATTCCTTGCCAAACCACAGTCTTGGGTTACCTCCACCATCTGTCTTCCCCACCCTTATTCACATGCTTTTGGAAATCACATAATGGTGTTGACTAGATCTACTACAATGTGGAATCCCCTCATCTCAGAAGTGCCCTCATGACTACATAGCAATCTATTGACTCTTCTTTGAAATGCCCTCTATTACACTCCCCTCAGTGCTTCCCAACATTACCTTCTCTCCAGTCCCCTTTAACACCTCTTCCTTGTTGCCCTTAAAAATGAACCTCGTTTCTTACTTTTCTGAGAAAACTATTGTCATCTGTCATGAGTTCCCTCTTTTGTTTCATTCCACAGGGAGGGTAGAGAAGGGGGAAGATGAATGAGAACCAACTCTCTACATTTACCTCCATTCTCTCCTCATTTGTTCCAATCTCTAAGGATAAGGGAGCCCTTCTCTTAATTAAGACCAACTCTTCAACTTGGGAACTTGATTCTCTCTCCTTAAGTAACCCCCAGGAGCTACCCTATCAGACGTTGAATCCATTTAAATTCAGCAAATATTTATGAGGTTTTGTTGTTATTCAGTCATTTTTCAGTTGTATCTGACTCTTCAGGATCCTATTTGGCATTTTCTTGGCAAAGATACTACAGAGATTTTCCATTTCCTTCTCTAGATCCAGGTCCAAACAGATGAGGAAACTGAGGCAAAAAAGAGTAAGTGATTTGTCCAGGATCACACAGCGAGTCAGTGATCAGATTTGAACCCAGATGTTCCTGACTCCAGCCCCAGTGCTCTATCCACTGTGCCACATCACTACAGTTGGTGATACAAAAGTAAAAAGGAAATAGGCCCTTCCTTCAGAGAGTTTATATTTCCTCTCTGTTTATCTACTGGCCACTATATTCTTATTCTCTTCATCCACTGTATTTCCATATATCTTAAACCATTGGCTTCCTTCTTTCTGCCTATCCACAGATCTTTGTTTTGATCTTTCTTTAAAAGCCTATACTTGGGGGCAGCTGGGTAGCTCAGTGGAGTGACAGTCAGGCCTAGAGATGGGAGGTCCTAGGTTCAAACCCGGCCTCAGCCACTTCCCAGCTGTGTGACCCTGGCCAAGTCACTTGACCCCCATTGCCCACCCTTACCACTCTTCCACCTATGAGACAATGCACCGAAATTAAGGGTAAAAAAAAAAGCCTATACTTGTCAATAACAGAATTGAAGAAGTTGGAGAAGAGGTGAAGAATCTATTTCTGTTTATTAAAGAAAAGCTTTTAAAACCCTACATTTGGCCATGTCATATTCTTAAACTATCTTCCTGTATCTCCCTTCTTCCTTTTACAGCTCCCATCCTACAAAGAAATCTCTGCATTACAGCTTCTTAGCTTGGTCTTATGGACTCCCTTGGCAATCTGGTTAAGCCTTGGGACCCATTTTTCATAAGAAACTTTTTAAATAAAAGAAAAAATATAAGATTACAAAGGAAATCAATTATGTCAAAATTTTTATATTAAAATATTATCTTTTAAAGTTCATGGACCTAAAGTTAAGGCCCCTGCTCTACATTAACCAAATGTTTTCACATCCCACTAACTTCTCAACCCCTTATAATCTGGCTTTACCACCCAGACTTCAATTCTACCAAAACTCTTATTTCCAAGTTTACCAAGGATTTCTTAGCTGCTTAATTCATTTGCCTTTTCTTACTTCTCATTTTACTTGACCTCTGCTCAGCTTTTGATTTTACTGACCATCCTCTCTTCCTTCCTTTGTTTCCAGGAAATTTTCTCTAATTCTCTGTTTTCCTTCTTCCTACTTCACCAGGCCTCAGTCTTATCATTATATTTTTCCATGTGCTAATTGTGAGTGTTCTCCAGTGTTCTGTCCTGGACTCTCTTTTCTTTCTTTAATTTCTATAATTGGCCATCTTTTCAGCTTCCAAGGAGCCAATGATTGCTACAATGAAGGCTCACAATCTGGAATCTGTAACCATATTGATCATCAGAATATCATACTCAGCATATCCAAAGAAAAGCTTTTTTTTTTCTTTTCCTCTATGTGCCCCAGACTCCAGGCCTACAATCACTTCTCCTCCAAACTTTATTTCTATTGAGGGATTCAGAATTCTATTCATCCTGGATAAATCGCCTCTCCCTGTACTATTGTAATCACTAATTTGTCTTCTTGCTATTGGTTTCCCCACTCTCCAGTTCATCATCCATGACTACCAAACTCATAAGCCAAGAAAAGAATCTGAACATTTCGTTCCCTGGCTCCAAAACTTTCAGTGACAACTGATCAATATTAGGATAAGTAGACATTTCTGATCCTTGAATTTAAAGCTATTAATAATCTGGCTCTGATTTCCATTTCCAAGACTTTCATGTTAACCTTCTTCACATAGTCTTTGTTCCTCCCAGACTAGGCCACTAACTGTTCCCTACATATGACCTTCCATCTCTTGTCTTCTTGCCTTTGTACAGCTGGCACCCATGTCTTCAATTCATTCTCTTCTTACCTCTTCCCTTCATCATGCGTAGTTTTCTTTGAGACTCGTATCAGGTGCTGCTAAGTAAGCACTTTTCTTATGTCTGGTATGTTCTCCTTGCTCAAATTGTCTTGGTTTAATTATTAGGATTCATGGGGTAGCTAGGTAGCAAAGTCAATACCGTTCTGGGACTGGAGTCAGGAAGACTCATCTTTGTGGATTCAAATCCAGGCTCAGAATTTACTAGCTGTGTAACCCTGGGAAATCACCTAATCTGTTTGCCTCAGTTTCCTCTTTCGTAAAATGAGCCAGAGAAGAAATGGCAAGCTGGTATCTTTGCCAAGAAAGCCTCAAATGGGGACGTGAAGAGTTGAACATGACTGAAAATGACTATCTATATACATATATAAACTATATACAACTATATTCATATATAAATATGCACATATATGCCCTAGTGAAAGATAAACTCATGCATACTCAGCCCCTAGATAGATAGATATACATACATTATATTTATATATATATATATATATATATACTTGTATATATATATTCCAGTGTTTACACTGATGCATATCAGCTCTTTAGCACAATGCTTTGCACAAAGTAGATGCTTAATCTGTTGAGTTGAATTGAGGATGCTGCTATTAGACTTAGAGAAAATATCATGAAAGAAAGGATGCTGGAGTCTTCTCGAGATTCTAAGCCACCCAAATTTAGGTAGCCATGTAGGAAGCTCCAGAAGGGGAATTCAATATTGTCCTTGTATCCTCAACACCTAGTACAGGATTTGCACATAGTAACAACTTAATAACTTTTTTTAATAATTATCTTCTATCTTAGAATCAACACTAAGTATCAGTTCCAAGGCAGAAGAGAGAGAGGTAAGAGCTAGGCAATTGGAATTAAGTGTCTTGCCTGTGGTCATACAGATAAATGTGTGAGGTCAAATTTGAACCCAGGTCCTCCCATCTCCAGACCTGGGTCTCTCTCCACTGAGCCACTTAGCTGCCCCAGCTTAATAACATCTTGAATTAAGTTTAATTTAATCTTTTGAAAATAAATTGGGCCTCCAACAATTAGATAGTTTTTTAGCAATATAATTTCTTAACTGTGGAGGACTTAAGGAAAGACAGAAAAAACTGGCACAGGATAAGTAAATCAAGCAATCAATCAACCAGGATTTATTAAGACCCAGGGACCAGGCATTATACCTGGAAATGTAAAAGGAAACAGACCCTGCCCTGAAGAAGCTTACATTCTTTAAATTATTAGGGGAGATAACATACGTATAGGGAGTTAGAGGCAAAACAGATAAGTAGGTTCATGGTAACTTTGGGCATGGACAGGTAAGGCTTCATGTAAAAAGGGACACATTTTAAATCTTGAAGGAAACTAGGATGAAAAGTTGTGGAAGTCTTTTATTACACACTAATAGAGGTACACAAAAAACAATAACATCTAGGAACATATGAATGATCTGTAACCCATTAAAATCTCACAGAAGGGACCATTGAGGAGACAGAGACAGAAAATGGGGAGCAGATTTGCCAAGTTGGACAAAATATTGGGAAATTCCCCAGCATCCTGATTTCTCCTTTTAAGGATCCTTTTAAGACTCAGATTAAATTCTAATTTCTGCAAGAGACCCTTCCTGGAGGGAGGTGGGTAAGACAGATAGATGGCTTAGTGGATAGAGAGCCAGACCTGGGGACAGAAGGTCCTGAGTTCAAATGTGGCCTCAGACACTTCCTAGCTGTGTAACTCAGGACAAGTGATATTACTGCTCTTCTTCCATCTTAGAACCAATATTCAGCACTTAAAATGCACCAAGTAGACATTGAACCCTAATCATGTTGTTTTTTAAAAAGTGGAGAAAAGTCCTTGTCCTACAGAAGATTATATTTTAATGAGGATAAACAGCACATAAATAACTAGGTACATATAAGAAATATAGAATAAATACCACTATTTATTAGCTTCCATATTCAACTCTATCAATTCTACTGATCTTTCACTTTCTATCTTCCCTCTTTTAACCCATATAAACTAGGAAAACTGTCTTTTTTCACATAGAAGATGCACAAGAAACTCTTTTATCCAATATGCCAGATTCAAGGGCATTGACCCCGTAGAGTAGGGAAGATAGTGTCTGTACTCCAGAAGGACTGGGTCTTCCAGCTTTCTCTATTAAATTTATGGAATAATCCCAAGTGAGCTCTGCCCTTAGTCCCACCATTATAGATAGTAGCAAGGTGGGAATGGGGGGGAGGGGGGGAAGTGGAGACTTAAGTGACAATGACATTGTCAGATATCTGATGCCAAAGGAATGTTAACTGAGTGGTTTTCATCAAAAAAAAAAGACTGAACAGACAGGTCAGTGAAGAAGGTTGAAATGATTCACAATTGGGCAGGGAAAGAATGAAAATCTTGAGGCAAATAACCATTTCATTTCCTTGAGATAACAAGAGAAAACTATATAAAAGCCTCATAGCATAGCCAGGATTCAGCAACAGACCTGAGCACCTTGAGAAGCTGCCTTTCTCTGAGCACAAGGTAAGTCTCTTTATTCTGAAGATCTTCTCAATAATCCACTATGCAGGCAATACGAGAATCATGGAACTCCATTATAGAGATGATAAATCTTAGGGTCTAGAGGGGAAATGACTTGACACACAGCAGAGGCAGGACTAGAATCTAGATTGTTTCATTTCTAACCAGAACGTCTTAAGCATCATGAGCCTTTTCTTTGTTATCTGTTTGAAAAAATAGAAAATGATCAATATTATCTTATCTGGTATGGTATCCACTTAGGATATTTCATGGAATCTTGGAATGCCAAGGCTGGAAGACATCTTCAAGATCATATATGTATACTAGGTACCTTTGAGATAATATAGACACACATGTATTAAAAATGTGTACATATATATGCATATATGCATTATAAGTATACATGCTGAAATAGAAGGCATATAGTAGGTACTTGATAAATGCTTGTTGACTCAGGACTATAATTGAAATCTTCAAGCATATGAATGATTGTCACATGGAAGGAGGTCTAGACTTGTTCTCCTCAGTCTCAGAGAGTAAAAATAGGGAGCAATGGATAGAAATTGAAAAGAAGATTTAAACTTGATATAAAGGAAAAGCTTCTAACAATTATATTTATTACAAAATGGGGTGAGCTGGCTTAGGGAGTTGAAGGTTCCCCCTCAGTGGTTATTTTTACTTAAGGAATAGATGAGGGTGTGTACCCTATAGAGAGGAAGATTATCCAGGTATGGCTTAAACTGGATTCTGTAAAGTCCCTACAGGTGCTGAGATCTGTGATCTTGAACTAATCTAAAGTCAAATCCTCTTGTTTGATACATAAGGAAAGGAAGGAGTGTCCAGAAAGGGAAATTATTTGCCCAAGTTATTTGTCTAGTTTGTGGCAGGGCTTGAATTTGAACACAGGACTTTGTAGTCTTACTTAATGCTTTTTCCCTATGCTACACCAAAATCCATCAAAAACTTTACATAAAATTCTCATTCTAGAATTAGAAAAATAGAATATTTAATATGGTTTTTTTAACTGGAAAATTGTTATCTTTCTAACTTCTTTTCCAAGTGACCTACTACTATTTTCTGCTCACCTCAGAAACGTGTCATATTACAGTAACCAAGGTAACAGATTTGGACCATGTGAGAAAAGAGATAATGGGAAAAGGGAACACCATAATGAAATGGGATGAGTACTGGATTTCTAATAGCAGGAACTGCTGTCCAATACCAGCTCTGTCATTTATTACTTGTGTGACTTTGGACATGTTACAGAATTCCTTAGTTTCCTCATCCATAAAATGACAATTGGATGAGGTCACACCTAATGTTCTTTCCAAATCTAGATCTAAAAACATGAGAAACTTCTGGAGAAAGAAAAGACACAGAATAAGAAGCTGAAACCTTAAGAAAAACAAAAGGAACAAGACAGTAGAGACAAAGAGAGAGGCAAAGACAAAGAGGAAAACAACAACAAGCACTGGAAGTTTCAGAGGCAGATTCTGCTCAGACAGGAGCAAAACTAGAAGGGGAGAGAACCCAGAGAATTGAGGGGGGAACCAATGACTATCATCCCATCTTGTGACCTAGATAGATTCTGAGCACATTTCATTATAAAGAAATGTTAGAGAAAAAGAATTTATAAATAAATAAATAAACAAATCAATCAATCAATGCATAAATAAATAAATGAGTGGATGGCTAAATAAATAAAGAAATGGATGAATGAATGAATAGATAGATAAACAAAAATAAATAAATGAACAAATAAATAAACAAACAAATAAATAGACAGATAAATAAACAAATGAATGAATGAATGAACTAATAAATAAATGAATGAATGAATAAATGAATGAATGAATGAATGAATGAATGAATGAATAAATGAAGGAAAGATAGGTAAGGACTAGAAGGAAGAGCGAAAGAATCCTGGAAACCCAATGTCCAGAAAGCCATACTTTTGTAGCAGGAATTCTGGCTACTCCTTATTTGACAAAATTACCAACTGTCCTTTCTTCTCCAGGAGAACCACATCACAGAAACCATGTCTTCCCACCAGCAGAAGCAGCCCAGTATCATACCTCCTCAGCTTCAGCAGCATCAAGTGAAACAGCCCTGCCAACCACCTCCCCAGGAACCAGGCAACCCCAAGGGCCCACAACCAGGCACCAAGTTGCCACAGACAAGTTATCCTAATGTTCCAGAGCCAGGCACAACCAAGTTGCCAGAACCATGCTATCCTAATGTTCCAGAGCCAGGCACAACCAAGTTGCCAGAACCATGCTATCCTAATGTTCCAGAGCCAGGCACAACCAAGTTGCCAGAGCCATGCCAACCTACAGTTACAGGGCAATACCCCACCAAGACACCAGAGCCATACTACCCTGGGGTCCCAGGGCCAACCTACCCTAAGGTCCCAGAGCCAGGCACCACCAAGGTCCCAGGGTCTTATCCACCTCCTGCCCAAGAGAAGTACCCACAGGTCCCCAAGACCAAACAGAAGTAAGATGACTCAAGATCTTATCTTCATCCTCCATGGAACAAACTTCTGAATACTGAAACTCTCTCATCATCTGCTTTAAGTCCTTAATGCCTATGATTCTGCCTTGGTGGTTTTGAGCCTATTATTCATATGCTGAAATAAGTTAGCAAAATTTCCTCCCTTCAGTTTTGTCCTGAAAACATTCAGCAGTGAGCCTCATCTCCATCCTGAGATTCCCAAGCACCTGGATGAGACTGAGGCTATAGCTAGTTTCCCAACTCATCCCATTGGCTACTCAGCTATCAGTGCTCAATTCAGGATAAATTCAGAATCCTCTATTTTTTGACCTCATTAAAATCATTATTCAATCTATTTTTACATGTGTATTTGTATCATTGGTTACATCCTGAGTGACTCCAATCAGTGCCTTCCCAATCATATTTTCTTCTAGGGGAGGTGGTCATTTGAAGACACTAAAGGGTGATAGGACATTTAAAAAATAAAACTGACTCATGAGTTTTGTAAGATGAGGGTTTGAGTGGAGAAGGGTATAGAGTACAAGGTCCTACCAAAAGTTTTAGGCTCAGAAGCAATCATCCTGGGCCCCAGCAGTCATTGTGCAAAAGAGCATTAGGAGATTATTTAATGACCAAGTTGTTTCTATGACTACTTTAGCCTGAATTGGGTCTAGAACTATGGGCTCTACCCTTGGATAAAATTTATTCTCAGAATCCAAGATGCTCTTTTACCAGCTACTCCATGCCATGACCTGCTGATGGCATAATGGAAAGATCTTTAGAGTTTTCTATATTAATATGATTTGAGAACTTTCCTCCATAGCCTCTGGATCTTTACCTTTAGCACAATTAATCCATCTGCTTTTCCTGTCTGTTCTTTTTCCTGCTACTTCTTTCTCCCCTTCTCATTAAGATGGATATTTACACCATTGGTTTGTTATAATAGTCATTCCATCTGGTTTGTGCTATAATCCATGGCCTGCTTATTTCTATCTTTACTGCCAGGGCATAACTTCACTTAAGAAAACCCACTGGAGATTTCCATAATATTTGTTTAAGATCAGATCACCTTTATGCTCTCCTTAGAATTAAATTACCTTTTAACGTTTAAAACTAATTGATTAAAGACTGTGACTTTTGCTGGCTCATACTAGTAAAAATTGTTTCCAGATTTGCATACTCAGCCACTCCAATTTGTATCACTTAACCTGAGACAATGGGTGCTGAGTTAGGTCAACATCAGATCAGAAATCTTAAAGGTGACAGAATCCACATTTCAGAGAGATATATCAACATTGTGAACTGCAACATCATAGAGGTGAAACAATGCTAGAAATTGTAACATCATTGATAGATAAAATATGGCAACTATCAGATAACAAGGAGCACATAATAATTACAGTGAGTGCTGGATTTATACCCCAAAGAGATCATAAATAAAAATTTATAGCCATGCTCTTTGTGGTGGCAAAAAATTGGAAAATGAGGGGATGTCCTTCAACTGGGGAATAGCCAAAGAAATTGTGGTATCTGTTGGTGATGGAATACTATTGTGCTAAAAGGAATAATGAACTGGAGGAATTCCATGCAAACTGGAACAACTTCCAGGAATTGATGCAGAATGAAAGGAGCGGAACCAGGAGAACCTTATACACAGAGACGGATACACTGTGGTACAATCTAATGTAATGGACTTCTCTACTAGCAGCAATGATACAAGGCATTTCTGAGGGACCTATGAAAAAGAATGCTATCCACATCCAGAGAAAGAACTGAGGGAGCAGAAACACAGAAGAAAAACAACTGCTTGATCACATGGGTGGATGAGGATAGGATTGGGGATGTAGACTCTAAACAATCACCCTCGTGCAAATATCAATAATATAGAAATAGGTCTTGATCAATGACACATGTAAAACCCAGTGGAATTGTGTGTTGGCTATGGGAGGGGGAAGGAGGAGGGGAGGAAAAGAACATGAATCATGTAACCATGGAAAATTTTCTTAATTAATCAACTAAAATTTTTTTAATAATAATTACAGTGGGATGATAAATAACTGGGACAAAGCAAAAAATAATTAGATGTTTTGGGCATGAGCAATAAACCTTGCAACTCTTTCTATCTTTAAAAAAAGCTTTAAATATGTAACATGTCCTCCATTTGCTACAATCACTTGTTTTAAATGATTTGACATTAAATTTATAAGATTTTGACATTATTTAGCTTTTCATGATGACCCTACATATCACACTGAATATTAAATATACCTCTGATAAATAGCATAATATTTCAAATAGATCCTTGATGATATTCCATAGGATTTTTTAAATTAAATTTGTTTTCAATCAGCAAAAATCTGCTTCTTTTTCTCCCCTTTAACCCAACTCTCCTGAATTAAAAAAAATCTCGATTACAGGCGCATATAGTCAAATAAAACAAATTTCCATGCTGGCTATATCCAAAAGAAAAAAGTCTCTTTGCACTCTGAGACTTTCATCTCTCTATCTGGAATCATTGTTGGTCATTGCACTAATCAGACTTTCTAAAACTTTCAAAGTTGTTTGGCTTTACAATATTGTCTTTGTATAAATTGTTCTGAACTTGTCCACTTCACTGTATCTTTTCTTATTGTGCAATAATATTACAACACATTTATATACCAACTTGTTCAACCATTCCTCAATCCCCTATTTGAAGGGCATCTCTCTATTTATAATTCTTTGCCACTACAAAAAGAACTATAAATGTTTTTGCATTTAGTTTGTTTTTGTTTGGGACTGATCTCTCCCTTAACCTACATCCTCTAATTCTCTCTTCTCCCTTTTCCTTTTTCCTTTTATTTCTCCAAAGAGCAAAATGTATTTCTGTTATAGGTTTGGCACAGAAAGAAAAAGAGAAGCAAGAATAAATAATAGAAAAAAGAAAACATAATATCTGTGTAAGCATCACAAATTGATCTTGCAGACAAAATGAGTACACAAACTTAAGAATTATGAAGCCAGCAAGCACATTATGAGACAAAAGTCCTTAATGTCATTATTTTTAAAATAATACAAAAAAATTTCCCGAGATTTCTAACTATAGAATATAAGTTGCTAATTCAAAGAACCCACAGATTGGCCCCAGAAAAAAAATCTATGTTATGAACTACAAGAAGTTTGCATAACAGAGTGAAGTTTGTATAACATAAAGGTTAAATTTAATCATTACAATGACAAACAGCAAATTCTGCAAGCTATCAGGGAAAAAGTCTTCAAATGTAATGGAAACAGAGTTTTAATAACACAAAACTCGTCAGAAATGTTCAATAGTCCATAAACATTTATTAAGCAAAAAATCAAAAGAAAGAACAGAATAATATGTTCTAAAGAGCAAAGGATCTCAAAATGCAAGCCACTGTGATACTCCCTGCACACCTGAGCATAACCATTAATGAAAAATATGTATCTTCAATTTTTTTAATCTGAAGTATTTCTACAATAAAAACAAGAATTGAGTTAGTGATTTTCTTTCTTTATTTTTTACACCCTCACCTTCTGTCTTAGAATCAATACTGTTTATTGGTTCCAAGGCAGAAGAGTGGTAAGTTATAGCCAATAAGGAGTAAGTGACTTGACCAGGGTCATAAAGCTAGGAAGTTTCTGAGACCATAGTTAAACCCAGGACCTCCCATCTCTAGATGTGGTTCTCAATTCGCTGAGTCACATAGCTGTCTGCTCCCACCACCCAAATCCCCAGTCAGTGACTTTCTTTGTAAACACCTCAGACAACAGAAATATAAGAAAAGCAAACAAATTAAGTGTCCAAAAAAGGCACAGATAATAAAATAAATTTTCCCAGGAAAAAAAGAAACTAAAAAGAGAAAGATGCCTTTGGAGATAACAATAACAAAATGACAAAAGCGAAACCATTAAAAGACTTTTTCTAAAAGCACACAAAGAGGCAAGAGTGAAAGCAGACATAAAATTGACATCATGGTGTAGGAATAGGCCTGAAACATCAGAGACTACATTTCACATTACCCCATGTACAGGTGAATTAATATAATTGGAGTGGGGGGATTGGGGAGGAGCATTTAGGAGGAGGACACTAAACTGCAGAATGGAAGGGCATACATATAAAAGCAGAGAGGGGGAGTGTCCTGACTTCCTGGTTAAGATGGCAGCAGAGTAAAAAGCAGCTGCTTAACCACTCCTAACCGAAACATATAGGACTCCTGAAAAAGACATAAAAACAAATCCAGAGGAACGAAGGGACTCCACATCAGGTTGCAGCATTGAAGGTACGTGGAATTGGGGCATTTCCATGCTATAAGGGGGTGAAATAGCTCTCACTAAAACGCAAGTTGAGCAACCCCCTCCCCCACCCCACACCACCTACAGTGCCAAAGCCAGTGCACAAGAGCTAGAGCAAGCTTGGGGCACCCATTAAGTCCTTGGCAGCTACCTGGGGTCACCAGGGCCTGTTCCTGAGAGCAGCAAGACTTAAGACCCCAAGAGGCTAAAGAACGCATGCAAACTTTGAACACAGACCTGAGCTCTGGCACAAGCACAAGCTCTTGAGTCCACGGATCCTGAGGGCAGGAGTGGACCTTGAGTGAGGACCCAGTGCAGAGGGGTGCATGACTATGGAAACAACACCCTAAAACTATTAAAGGAGCCTCAGACAGAGGAACAAACAAGGGGGCCACCAGGAGGCTTGACCCTGAGAACAACAAGATCTGAGACTTCAGGAGCCTAGAAAGCACAAACAGACTCTGGGTGTGAGGAAAAACCTGAGAGGGCACAGGGCTAACAATGGCAAGCCATTCTCAAGAACCCCAAAAGAGAAAGATCATTAAGAAGAAATCTGTAACACTGGACAACTTTTACACAAAGTCCAGACAGCAGAGCAAACAGCAGAGGAGAACAAACAAGTAATCACATCAAAACCTTCCCAAAATAATGAAAACTGGTCACAAGCTATTGAAGAGTTCAAATCTGAGATGATGAGAAAGATGGAAGAGATCTGGCAAGAAAATAACAGTTTAAAAGGCAGAATCTCACAATTAGAAAGTGAGGCAAGTCAACTGAAGACCAGAAGTGATCAGATTGAAAAGGAAAACCAAAATATTATAACCGAAAACCAGTCCCTAAAGGCTAGAATTGAGCAATTAGAAGCTAATGATCTCTCAAGACAGCAAGAACAAATAAAACAAAGTCAAAAGACTGATAAAATAGAAGGAAACATGAAATATCTTAATGAGAAATTGACAGATCAAGAAAAGAGGGCTAGAAGAGACAATTTGAGAACCATTGATCTTCCTGAAAAAGCAGAAATTAATAGAAATTTGGACTCCATACTAAAGGAAATTATTCAGCAAAATTGCCCTGAAGTTCTACAACAAGAGGGCATTATAGACATTGAAAGGATCCATAGATCACCCTCTATACTAGACCCAGAAAAGACAACCCCCAGGAATATAATAACCAAATTCAAGAGCTTCCAAGTAAAAGAAAAAAATCTTACAAGAAGCCAGAGACAATTCAAATATCAAGGAGCACCAATAAGGATCACACAGGATCTGGCAACCTCTATGCTAAAAGACCACAAGGCTTAGAATATGATATTCAGAAACGCAAGAGAACTGGGTCTACAACCATGGATCACCTACCCATCAAAACTAACTATATACTTCCAGGGGAAAGTTTGGGCATTCAACAAAATTGAAGATTTCCAAGTATTTGCACAGAAAAGACCAGGACTAAATGGAAAGTTTGATATCCAACCACACAAATCAAGAGAAACATGAAAAGGTAAATAAGTTCACTATTATAGTAATCAAAAGAATAATTCATAGGGAGAGGGTGGAATACTAAATGATCTAAGATGATATGGGGGGTGGGAAAAAGGGGGGGGTGAATAGTAGGGGACACCAAGAGAAACTTGAATGAATAAGAAATATAGGATATTCTATTACACACAAAGAGGGCATGGGAAGGGGAGGGGACAAATACTATTATAAGAAGGAGAGGAAGAGAGCGTTAAGAGGTAATATTTAAACCTTACTTTCAGTGTAATCAACCTGGAGAGGGAAGAGTAGCTATATTATACATTGGGATATAAAACTCTATCTAATTCTATTGAGAACTTCAGAAGGGATAATCCAAGGAGAGCAGGAGAGTGGGGAGGTCAAAATAGGGAGGGGAGAATAAGAGGGACAGAATTCATTAGGCCTTTAAAAATAAAAAGAGGGGAATAATAAGGGAGGGGGTAGAAAGGGAAGTTAATCAAGGGAGGGGATAAGGCTTACTGGCTTAAAGCAAACCACTGGTTTAAAAGGAAATAGTGTAAGAAGAAGAGATAGGAATACGGGAGGATACAAAAATGTCAGCAAATGCACAACTGATAATTATAACTCTGAATGTGAATGGGATGAACTCGCTCATAAAACGGAAGCAAATAGCAGAATGGATTAGAAACCAAAATCCTACCATATGTTGTCTACAAGGAACACATATGAGGTGGGTAGACATATACAAGTTTAAGGTCAAGGGCTTGAGCAAAATCTTTTGGGCATCAAATGAGAAAAAGAAGGCAGGAGTGGCTATTATGATTTCTGACAAAGCCAAAGTAAAAATAGATATGATTAAAAAAGACAGGGAAGGTCATTACATCCTGATTAAAGGCAGTATAGACAATGAGGAAATAACAGTGCTCAATATGTATGCAACAAGTGGCATAGCATCCAAATTCATAAAGAAGAAACTGGCAGAGCTCAAGAAGGAAATAGATAATAAAACCATAATAGTGGGAGATCTAAATATTCCTCTGTCAGATCTAGATAAATCAAAACAAAAAATAAATAAGAAAGAGGTAAGAGAGGTGAATGAAGTCCTAGAAAAATTAGATTCAATTGATATGTGGAGAAAAATAAATAGGGACAAAAAGGAATACACCTTCTTTTCAGCTGCACATGGCACATTTACAAAGATTGACCATGTAATAGGGCATAGAATCATGGCAAACAAATGCAAAAGAGCAGAAATAATAAATGTAACCTTCTCAGATCATAATGCAATAAAAATAATAATTAGTAAGGGCACCTGGACAGACAAATCAAAAACTAATTGGAAATTAAATAATATGATTCTCCGAAACCAATTAGTCAAAGAAGAAATCATAGAAACAATCAACAATTTCATTGAAGAGAATGACAATGATGAGACATCCTACCAGACTCTGTGGGATGCAGCCAAGGCAGTACTCAGGGTGAAATTTATATCCTTGAGTGCATATATTAACAAATTAGGGAGGGCAGAGATTAATGAATTGGGCATGCAACTCAAAAAACTAGAAAGTGAGCAAATTAAAAATCCCCAGATGAAAACTAAATTAGAAATACTAAAAATTAAGGGAGAAATTAATAAAATCGAAAGTAAAAGAACTATTGAATTAATAAATAAGACTAGAAGCTGGTATTTTGAAAAAACAGACAAAATAGACAAAGTACTGGTCAATCTAATAAAAAAAGGAGAGAAGAAAACCAAATTGACAGTATCAAAGATGAAAAGGGAGACCTCGCCTCTAATGAAGCGGAAATGAAGGCAATCATTAAAAACTATTTTGCCCAATTATATGGCAATAAATATTGCAATCTAGGAGATATGGATGAATATTTACAAAAATAAAAATTGCCTAGATTAACAGCAAAAGAAATAGAATACCTAAATAATCCCATATCAGAAAAAGAAATTGAACAAGCCATCAAAGAAACTCCCTAAGAAAAAATCGCCAGGACCTGATGGATTCACAAGTGAATTCTATCAGACATTCAAAGAACAACTAATCCCAATACTATTCAAATTATTTCATATAACAAGCAAAGAAGGAGTCCTACCAAATTCCTTTTATGACACAAATATGGTACTGATTCCAAAGCCAGGGAGATCAAAAACAGAGAAAAAAAACTACAGACCAATCTCCCTAATGAGCATAGATGCAAAAATCCTAAATAGAATACTACCAAAGAGACTCCAGCAAGTGATCAAGAGGATCATCCACCATGATCAGGTGGGATTTATACCAGGAATGCAAGGATGGTTCAACATTAGGAAAACCATCCACATAATTGACCATATCAACAGTCTAACAAACAAAAATCACATGATTATCTCAATAGATGCTGAAAAAGCCTTTGACAAAAATACAGCATCCATTCCTATTGAAAACGCTGAAAAGTATAGGAATAGAAGGACCCTTCCTAAAAATAATAAACAGTATATACCTAAAACCATCAACAAACATCATATGCAATGGGGATAAATTAGAAGCCTTCCCAATAAGATCAGGAGTCAAACAAGGATGCCCATTATCACCTCTATTATTGAACATTGTACTAGAAACACTAGCAATAGCAATTAGAGAAGAAAAAGAAATTGAAGGTATCAAAATAGGCAATGAGGAGACTAAGCTACCACTCTTTGCAGATGATATGATGGTCTACTTAAAAAATCCTAGAGAATCAACTAAGAAGCTTGTAGAAATAATCAACAACTTTAGCAAACTTGCAGGATACAAAATAAATGCACATAAATCATCAGCATTTCTATATATTTCCAACACATTAGAGCAGCAAGAGGTAGAAAGAGAAACACCATTTAAAATCACCCTAGACAATATAAAATACTTAGGAATCTATCTACAGAAACAAACACAGCAATTATATGAAAACAACTACAAAACACTTTCCAAACAAATAAAACTGGATCTAAACAATTGGAAAGCCATTGATTGCTCATGGGTAGGTCGAGCTAACATAATAAAAATGACAATTCTACCCAAATTAATTTACCTATTTAGCGCCATACCTATGAAACTACCAAAAAACTTCTTTACTGAATTAGAAAAAACTATATAACAAATTTCATTTGGAATAACAAAAGATCAAGAATAGCAAGGGAAATAGTGAAAAAAAATGTGAAGGAAGGGGGCCTAGCAGTACCAGATATTAAACTGTACTATAAAGCAGCAGTCATCAAAACAATATGGTACTGGCTAAGAGACAGAGAGGAGGATCAATGGAATAGACTTGGGGTAAATGACATCAGCAAGACAGTGTATGATAAACCCAAATAGCCCAACTTTTGCGACATGAATCCACTATTTGACAAAAACTGCTGGGAAATTTGGAAAACAATATGGGAGAGATTAGGTTTAGATCAACATCTCACACCCTACACCAAGATAAATTCAGAATGGGTGAATGACTTGAATATAAAGAGGGAAACTATAAATAAGTTAAGTGAACACAGAATAGTATACTTGTCAGATCTCTGGGAAAGGAAAGATTTTAAAACCAAGCAAGAGTTAGAGAAAATTACAAAATGTAAATTAAATGGTTTTGATTATATTAAACTAAAAAGCTTTTGTACAAACGAAAACAATGTAGTCAAAATCAGAAGGGAAACAACAAATTGGAAAAAAATCTTTATAACAAAAAACTCTGACAGGGGTCTAATTACTCAAATATACAAGGAGTTAAATCAAACTTTTTTGATTAGCTGACCTGATTTCTTTCTTTCTTCCTTCTTTCCTTCCTTTCTGTCTTTGTTTCTGTGAGAATTTATTTTTATATGCTGTATTAGTTTCTATGCATATTTTTTCATGTTGTATTAATTTCTATTTCTAATCAATTCCCATGTATGGATCCTGGATTAAAAGAGGACCCTCCAGTCTACTACTTTTTACGTTTTCTTTGTTCATAGGAATTCCAAGGAATGTTTCCCTTTTTTAAAAAAAAACCTGGGTCAATTGATGAAGGAGACAATGATTCTTTTCCTATCTATGTTACCTCTGTCACCTATGGCATAGGAAAAGAGTGAGAGTTTGATGGAACACCTCCTAATTAGCTATTTACCCTAATAGAGATGTTTTGGAATGTTCAAGGAAGGGGCTAACAAATGAATTTCTAAAACTATATTTGTAAATCTATCTGGAAGATGTTTGAAGTCTTTGGTCATGGAGGATGTCACTGACCTATCATTTTACTGATGATATGCTAGCCTAATCAATTAATTGATACCTAACCCAAAACCAGTTTCTGGAATATTTTTTAATCATAACCTCTCTCATTAAAAATATTTTTGGGGGGCAGCTGGGTAGCTCAGTGGATTGAGAGCCAGGCCTGGAGACGGGAGGTCCTAGGTTCAAATCCGGCTTCAGACACTTCCCAGCTGTGTGACCCTGCGCAAGTCACTTGACCCCCATTGCCCACCCTTACCAATCTTCCACCTATAAGTCAATACACAGAAGTTAAAGGGTTTAAAATAAAAAAAAATTAAAAAATATATTTTTTGTTATATAAGATAGTCTTCCTCTGAGAAGGAAGGCAAAGAGATCCTGGAGAAAATAATGAAGATGTGAAGAAAAAAAAACAAATGGCATCAATAAAAACATATTTAGAAGTCTTTTGGGGAAAAATACCTAGAATAGCAATGATAATAATGAAAAGAAATAGGGACACAGACAGTGTCAGGAAGTCTTACTTCTAGAATACATTTCAATTAATCAGAAGCATCAAGAACCTATTAGGTGCCAGGCACTGTGACAGATAGATGATGGGGACATAAAGACAAAAAGATCAAAAAAAAAATCCAATTCCTGCCCTCAAGGAATTTGTATTCTAATAAGGGAGATAGCATATGCATGTATACATGTACATAGTCAAAATAAAAAAGTAAATACAAGATAATTATTTTGAGGGGAAGACACCACCATTAAATAAATCCTTAGACAAGGTACCTAATTGTTCTGGGTGATCTCTCCAGATCTTTCAAAGAATTTTGTTTTAACTTCCCTCCCCTACGTCCTTATCATATTTTATTTTATGTTGTCATTCTCCGTGTATATACTTTTAGGCATCACTTTCCTAATCTATAAAATGATTTTGTACCAGATGTTCTCCAAGCTTTTTTCTACTATGTTTTTCCTAATGCATTTGATGTAGAAGAGTGTTAACACCAAGGACCACTCTTTCCAGGGATGGACTAGGGGTCTTTGTGGGGAGGTAGGGGAGACAGAAGGGGGAGGGGAGCTGGGGAGATAAAGAAGTCTGGACTAGATGGGGTTTGGCTAGAAGAGTAAAGAAAAACAACTTTGAAAGACTAGAACTCTGATCAATGCAACAATAAACCACAAATTCAAAGGACTGCAAATTATAGACACTCTCCCTCTGGGAGAAGTGATGGTCTTTAAATGCAGAATGAGACATACATTTTTTTTTTAAACCCTTACCTTCGGTCTTGGAGTCAATACTGTGTATTGGCTCCAAGGCAGAAGAGTGGTAAGGGCTAGACAATGGGGGTCAAGTGACTTGCCCAGGGTCACACAGCTAGGAAGTGTCTGAGGTCAGATTTGAACCTGGGACCTCCCATCTCTAGGCCTGGTTCTCTATCCACTGAGCAACCCAGCTGCCCCCGAGACATACATTTTTAGATATGGCAAATGTAAGGATTTCTTTTTCTGGATTTTACATATTTGTTATGGTAATTTTCATTTTCTTTTTTTAATTTTGTTTTGTTGGGGTGGGGGACTGAGAATAAAAGATAATAAATGTTTCTAAAAATAAAAGCTTTTTTTAAAGGACATTGTTTAATGTTATAGTCATGGAGGCAGACTCCAGAAAATTCCTATGAGTTTATTGTATTGATTCATAGACTCCAAGTATTCATTCATTTAATAAACATTTTAATTACTTACTATGAGTAAGATACTGTCAATTTCATCAGTTGCCAAATCCTATCGATTCCCCTTCTTTAGCAACTCCTGACTTCATCCTTTCCATTCCATTACCACTCCCACACCCCTAATTAAGGCTCTCCTTACCACTTTCCTGGACCATGAGAGAGCTTCCTAATCAATCTCCCTATGTCCCATTTCTTTCGCCTCAAGTTTATGTTTTACACAACTGCCAAAATAATTTTCCTAATGCAGAACTCACTCTGAAAATATGGCAACTTAGAGGGAGGGCAACCAGGTGACTCAGTGGCTACAGAGCCAGGCCTAGAGATGGGAAGATTTGGGTTGAAATCCCAGCCTCAAACACTTCCAAGGTGTGTGACTCTGGGCAAGTCACTTTACTCCCATTACCTTACCGTTAAGGGTTTAAAAAGTGAACACAAGCCTTCAGAAGAGGGTCGACCAGAGCAACCTTATGGTTTGTTTTTTTTTTCTTTTTTTGGCTTGGACCCTGTATTTGTGGTAATGTATTCAAGATCACCTTGGCTCTTTGCTTTCTTTTTCAAAATTTTTTTTTAATTTAGTTCATTTGGAATTCATAAGGGACTGAAAATTCTGGATGAGATCATCACAAGCTTTACTTCCCCAAATGTCTATGGGAAATGATGGCTGATAGTGATCTCACTCCAAAGTTAGTGCTTCCTAGAAGCAAGTAAAACAAGAATTGAGGGACCTATTTTATTGAATGGAATCAGTTTAAATGACTCAGTGTCCCAGCCCTGCCTAGAGAGGATAGTTGGTGAAAAACTGGTATATCTCAAGACTTGTATTGCCATCATCTGGTTTACATCACACTAACAAAAATTCCCATTCTCTACAAATTTCCCTGATGACCCAAATGGAATCATGGGAGGTGTACCACAGGGTCACTTTGGTGCCATCACTTCCTCACTTCTTTTTCTTCTAAATTCTCTGTAATCTGACTTCCAATTTTGTGATTAAATTGAAACTGCTCTCTCCAAGTTACGGATCTCTTAATTGACAAATCTAATTACCTTTTCTCAATTCTCATTCTTCTTGACCTCTTTTTCACCTATAAAGCTGCGGATTATCTTTTCCTCATGGATACTTTCCATGATACTGCTCTTTCCTGGTCCTTCTCCATCTAACTTTCCCTTCTCAGTATCCTTTGCTGGTTCTTCACCCATGCAATGCCCTTCAACCATATGTGTCCTTCACCCCACGCTCTCTTCTCTTCTTCTTTTATACTATCCCACTTGGTGATCTCACCAGTTGAATTGAATGGGTTCAATTATCATCTCTATCAGATGATTCCCAGATCTATATATCCAAATTGAATATCTCTCTTGAGCTAGAGCAAGAATCTCAACCTTAACAGATGTAAATCAAAACTCATTTTGTTTCCCTATCCCTCCCCACCGTTTCTTCTCAAAACTTACCTAATTACTGGTCTCTTCTTACCTTTCTAATATTTTTACTTTTGACTCTCCTGAAAGAATTCTACAATACAGCTACACTGACCTACTTGCTGATCTTTGACAACACTGTTTTCCCATATCTTTGCATTGACTGTCCCTTGTGATTGTTCTATTCCTTCAATTCTTTTTGTTAGTTTCTTTTGCTTCCTTCAAAACTCAGATCAAATCCCACCTTCTGCAGAAGGCCTTTCCCACTCCCCTCCAGTTGTAATTCTTTGCCCTCCAAGATTACCTTCTGTCTTGTATCCATCTAATTATTTCTATTTTGCTTTAATAAAATGTAAGCTCATTGTAGATAGGACTGTTTTTGCCTTTCTTTAGCCCATAACACAGTGCCCTGTTTCCTGGAAGTTCATGAAGGAACAAACTAGTTCACAATCAGACACATGGTCTCTGTGTTGTATGTCTGAATTCTGGGTAAAGATTTCCCTCTCTTAGGTTCCTGTATATCCATCTCCTGCTGTGCATGCCTCATAGTAGAACCTGACTTGACATTATCTCAGAACTTCTAATCATTACTTAGTTTTTCAAGCTGTTTCCACCCTTTCCAAACCAGAATTTTCCATCTATTTTTGTTCGTGAAACTCTCACTAATATTGAATACAACTGAATGCAGTTGTAACAGTTTACATTTATAGCATTATTTAAATTTTACAATGTGTTTTATGTCTTTTTTCACCTATTGCCAGCTCCCACTTCAACCATGGGCATCATATTTGAGAAATGTCAGGTGGAACATCCACCCCAAATCATAGCTCACATACCCTCAATAATGTTTGTTTTTACCAATCTAACCAAAAGACATACTCACCAAAAGCAAAAGCCATTTAATTAATTGCATCAAAATAAAAAGTGGGGAAAATTCACTCCATGCCCACAGTTGTACACTATTCTACAGAAGATCAAGTCACTGGAAAGAGAGGGAAGATGCCTGGTCCAAGAACAGAATAGGTTAGTGTTCCTGTGTAAAGAGGGAATGTGTATGGGGAACACAAATAGAAGGGCACAGGAAAAGGAAATACACTTGGTCAGGGAAACTCATGCTTCTCAGATATTTTTTGTAGCACCCCTTTGCTTCTCTACAGATGTTTACTTCCTGAAAGAGCTACTGATACAATTTGTTAATCTGGTTGATGTCATTTTGCTCTGAGGTGCTTTTTTTTAACCACTGCACCTTCTTGGGGTCTTTGGTCATTTTCTGGCATCTCTTCTGAGCTGTTCTCTTCTGGGTCTTGGCTGAATTTCAGATGCTAGATAGCCTTTTCCTTGTACTAAAGGAACCTCTTGGTCTGACCTGGTTCTTTAAGCTTCTAGTTATAGGGAATGTTTTGGATTTTTTATGATTCAGATCATCATGGAATGAAACAACTTATCTGTTGTGGTAGTTAAGATTATCCATGGTTTAATTTAAAAAAGCATGGGCATACATACAAAAAACAGTGGGCCACTAGTGGAGAAGCCACTTGTCTCTCATCCCTAAATGTACAAGTATTCTTCCACATCACAAGGGCTCTGCAATCTGAAAAATCTGCATAAAAAATGTTGGCCCTCCCTTTGAATCAGAGAAGTCTGAATTGTTTCTTTTTCTTTTATGGGGTGTTTACAGTACCTTACTGCGAAATTTGGGTCAAATATTTTGTCATAGGTTATATAGTTTCTAAACTTTTTCTATGTTGTCTGCTGACCTACACGTACCGTCTGCAGCTTCCACAAAACTCCCAAAATTTCTATTTAATTCCTTATGCCAACCTGCGATATATTGAAACCATGATAGGGAAATTTACAATGTGAGAGGGATAGCTCTATCATCTTCTATACCTCAGTGATCAGAGCTTAGTAGTCAGAAAAAAAGAGTTAAGTAGAGAAATGAATAAAATATTACATGTGAGAGAACTGAATATAATATCTGTTAGGTACAAATTTTTACAAAATTCATTGTAGAGAGAGGGACTGGAGGACTGGCCACTGAAGGTCTTTTCCCTAGAACATGCTTAGATTTGTCATGAACTGCTGTAGATGGTCATCTGGGAGAAAGGCAGCAACTGCCCTGTTTCTTTCCTAGAGACCCTGAAATATCTCTCACATGGATGTTTCTTTTGTGTGTACTGTTTCCAGATCTTAGGTGAAGGAATATCCTGAAATGGAAGTGCTTTGGCAACTTGTGCAGCCAGGAGAGCCATCAAAACCCTCCAGGTTCCCACAGGCAACCAGTCTAGTGGCTAAGACCATCTTTGTGATAGTGGCCAAAAACAGAGGAAGCATCTACAGGAAAAAAAAAATAAAAGACTTCTAAGGAGAGCAGCACCTCCAGGACTTGTAACCTCTCATGTTGGAAAGAAGAACTGGCTGGGAACCCTTCAGAGCATTGACTCCTGGAGTTACCCAGAGAGTTATACCTAGAGGACACCTTATAAGGATTCCACAAAGGGAGAAAGGTATTTCTGGAATCAGGAGTCAGAAGATATCCCTTGGCTGCACATATCTATACACATGTGCCTCGTTTCCATTATACTTTCAACCCATTATCTCCAGGAATGTACTAGTATTTCAAGGAGAGAGTGTATTCCCAGGTTGGGGGTGAGTGTAACTATTCTTCTTACTATACCTTTTCTGTAAATACACTTTTGTAGAAGCAAATAGAGTTGTATTAGTGGATTAATATTAGGGAGCATGCCATATGGGGGCTCATGTTATAATGCTAGAAGTCATAGTCCTTCAGGGTTATCTCCAAATCCTGAGAAAAGAAATAGGGTTCCCTCTGGGACTCTAATCTGCCAGTGCAGTGCGAAGCTGGGATAATAGGTCCCGAGATGCCACATATAAATTGCTTTCAAAAGCCAAACGGAACAATAGATAATTACTGAATCAGTTATTTAAAAGTTTCCCAAGGCTTTCTTAGATTTGACTTCCTTCAACAGATGAACAATCTATTCCTGGACACATGAATAAAGGAATGAATGAGAAAGAACTTATTAAATATTTATTTGCTAAATACTATGCAAAGTTTTGGGAACAAAAATATAAAAGCAAAGGCAGTCCCTATTCTTATAAAGCTTATACTCTTATGGGAAAGTGAATAATTCTTTCCTTCCTTCCTTTTTCCCTTTCTTCTTTCCTCCTTTTCTTCCTTCATACAACGCTATGAGGGCACCGAAGGGATTATTGTCTTCATTTCTCTGATGAAAGAACTTGGATTTGTTTAGTTCTTTAAGGTTTTCTAAGTGCTCTACAAATATTACCCCCCTTAATCCTCACTACAGCCTTGTAATGTAAATACTATTGTCATCTCCATTTTAAAGATTAAGAGAATGAGACAGAGAAATTAAGTGATTTGTCCAAGATCTTACAGCTAGAAAATATCTACAGCAAGAATTGAACTCTGATCATCCTGATTCTAACTCCAGCACTCAATCAACTATACCAACTGGGGGCTTCTTAAGGTTATTGTGAAGATCAAATGAGATAATGAATATAAATCACTTCACAAACCCTGAAATGTAATATAAATGTTAACTATTATTAATATTATCATATGTATTAAGGAAGGATTTACATATGTCATCGTCGTCACTACTTATATGATCATAGAGATGATTCAGAGCTGGAAGGTACTTTGCAGTTCTTCAAAGTATTTTAGAGATCATCTAATCTGACCTAATTTCCCAGATGAGGAAAATGAGGCTTTCAAAGACTATCAAATAGATAATAAGGATGAGTGCTAGGGATCAAATCTATGTCTTCTAGTTGCAAATCCTATGTTATTTCCACTCATCCATACTACCTTCTTGGCTTCCAGGAATTGTACCTTTAATTGTTTTCATCTTCATCTTCTCGACGTTGCCAGCACCAAGCAGTTCCCCAACTCCCTGCAACTCTGCTTTCCCTCATGACAACTCAGCAGATGTTAAGTTTTAGATGGAAAAGAGGAAGGGGAAAGAGGGTTGTTGCCCCAGATGGAAGGAAGGATTCATTCCACTTCTCTATCTGGTCCTCTACCCATCACAGAGCTAGTCCTAGTCCTAATTTCCTTGGCACACTGATAGTTCCCTGGGAATCCTAATCCCCCAGTTTCAAAAGCTCGGTGTCACGTTTGCTGTCACCTTATGGTTTTGAGTTAGGAAGGCAAGTCCTTGGGCATCCTTTTTGTCCTTGGGCTACTGACTGCAATGTGGGTGAACTACCACCAGATGGATGATGCTTTGCCTGTTCCCTCAAACAGATCATAGCCACTGCAACCCTCCTTAGCCTACTAAAATTCTTACGTGCGTTTGGTGTCCCTGAGACTGTTGCTCCTGTATTGGGCTAGTCCTCTATGGGACAATTGATTCCATATGAGGGCATGTTAAAATCAAAGTGATAATTGCCTGGTAATTGATGTTTGGGCATTGCTCCTAACTTTGGCTGCCTCTGTAGGATTTTCTAGCCCAGACTGAGGCAAGGAACTCAGAACTAGCAGATAAGTGGCAAAATATAGAGAGAACTATACTCTATACCCAATATAGACTTGGGCATTCAGATTCTGCCTCTTGCTATATGACCTAGGGTAAGTCCCTTAGCCTTCTTCGGCCTCAGTTTCTTCATCTATAAAGTGAGGGTTATAAAAAAATATCTACCACACATAGAAAGTGCTTTGTAAATCTTAAAGTGCTATTATTATTATATTATGTATAAATTTATTGTTATTATATTGTTATATATTAGTATATATTATACATATTTGCTATTATATATTTCTTGTTGTTATTATGTCATTTCAATAGTGTCCAATTCTGACCCATTTGGAGTATCGTTGGGCAAAGATACTGGAGTGGTTTGCCATTTCCTGCTCCAGTTTGTTTTATAGATGAAGAATTTAGACAAATAGTGTTAAGTGGCTTGCCCAAGGTCCCATAGCTAGGAAGTCTCTGAGGCCACATTTGAACTCAAGAAGTTGAATCTTCCTGATTCCAAAACCAGTGGTCTATGTACTGCCTAGCTGCCTGTTATTTCTAAGCCTAACCTTTTGCCAGTGTTGTCCAGATCCCACTCAGCAAGGGACATGGGTTCAATAAACCAAAGGCTTCTTCCTGATAGTCCTTAGATATAGGAAAAAGTTCTCAGTCTTATAGGCTCATATTTCCTTATTAATAACCCTCTATGATGAAATGACTTTTTATTAGTCATGGAAAGCAGAACTCCATAAATAATTGAAGGCACTATGATTTCTTCAGTCCAGGGAACACCCTTCACCAACACAAAGCCCAAACTGTGACTTAGTAGTTCATCCAGAAGGTATGAGACAAATAAAGGTGGTGACTTAATCGGGATCACACAGCTAGTGTAAAGGATAGAACTTGAACCCAGGTTTTCCTGATTCCAAGGCCAACATTCTATCCACTACATCATCCTGTCTTACAAAGGTGGAAATATTAAGATAATTAATATGACAAAGCAAGATGTGCAGAGCTCCCGTCAAAAGGCAATTTATCATTCAGCTTAGGTCGCAGTGTTTTCTCTTCCATAGTGCTTCTGCTTTCTGCTTTCTTTCACCTATTTCTAGAGTTTCTATTACCTTTCCATTGATTGACAACACAAATAAGTGATAACCCCCTTATTTCTAACCTCCTTTAACATTATAATAGTTTGATAGAATAAAATAATTTAAAAATATGAAAGCTGAAAGGGATCATAGAAATCATTTAGTCCATTGTTTTATCTTACAGCAGAGGAAACTGAGGTCCAGAGAAGTAAAATGCCATTGTTTTCCTTAGAAACCCAGGTCCTATGAATACAAGTCCCAGAGAGAGGAAGGAAGGAAGGAAGGAAGGAAGGAAGGAAGGAAGGAAGGTGTCTTCTTCAGAGACTATATTCCTTACCCCTCCTTTTAAAACTCATTCCAACTTCCCTTCTTACTTTGAGCTTACTATCTTAGAGTGTCTCATGCCAAGCTCATTCATCATATATTCAATTTACTACCAGGAAAAGAATTGGTCTGTTGCCACCACAAGAGTCAAATAAATTGAGATAGTTTATTGTTGTTATTGTTGATCTTTTCCCCTAGTAAGTCCCTTTTATATGTGATTTTTACTCTGGTCATACACTGACTGATCTCTGCTAATTTGCTTTCCCCCAAGATCTTGCCATGATTTTATTGAATCTCTTAAGTTGTAGAAAGGATCTCCTAGAGCTTTTTCACAGACCAGTTAGACTTAAAAACTTAATTAGGTGTAAAAACACTTGCAGCCTTTGTTCATGAGCTTTTACTCATCTTGTGACAATTAGAGGATTGCCACATACTTTCTCAACTCAGGTCGCCCTGCTCAGCGCACTTAGTGCCTGACTAACCAGTCCCTACCTGTGTCTTTGCCAAAGAGAAAAACCTGCTTTTCTTCTCTATGGAATGGAGCATAAGTTGGAAGAGATAAAGATTACGGATACATAATATGCCATGAAGAAGTTCTTTGAAGACCTTTTTCCATCCAGAAGAGATTCACGTAGTCATTTGACATTTTCTAACTTTATCTTTTTGGCCTTTGAAGTAAGAACATTGGTAATTCCTAATTTGCAACTCTGGCAATTTTGTCTAGGTTAGAAATATAATACTGCCAACAGAATAAATCTGCTTTCTGTGGATTAGCCTGGAAAGACTCAGGGAGGTTCATCTCCAGTAGGCTGGGCATCTGTGATGATGAAATTTTGGCCATGACAACTAATAAAACAAACATAAAAATACAAATACAAAATCTCCCTCGGGTTTGTTTTAGAATTGATTGTGACATGAAAGGACTCAAAACAAAAAAATTATAGTTCATAAATTCATCACAAACTTTATTTTTAAAAATTATTGATGCTTTTTGTTTTAATATCACATTCATTTCTGAATATGTTTCCCCCTACCTTACCCAAAAAGCTCTTCCTTGTTATTGTTGTTAAGTCATTTCCAACTTTTCATGACCTATCTGGTTCGGGTTTGTTTTTTTTGTTTTTTTGTTTTTGTAAAAAAAACTAGAATAATTTGTCATTTCCTTCTCTAGCTCACTTTCTAGATGAGGAAACTGGAACTAATAAGATTAAATGATTTGCTCAGGATCACACAGTTAAGTAAATTTCTGAGGCTGGATTTGAATTCAGATCTTCTTGACTCCAGACCCATTCAATCCATTCCATTACCTAGCTGCCCTCTTCCCTATTAGAAAAACTGAAAAAGAGTCTCTATAAACTTTAACTTAGCTGTGGATGCTTTAATTGTGAGAGCTTTGTCCTATAACCAATGAGAAGATAGACGAAAGGAGGAACTGAACTATATTAATAAAGACCTCAGTATGAGTGAAACCAGAAGACAGAGGCAGTCACAGCTAAATGGAAAGATGACTCACAGATGCTCCTTAAAGAGATAGTGTTTTTTTAAGTTGGTAAAGGTGGTTTTCTTTAATGTCTCAAAGCAACAAGAAAGATCATTTCATGAGTCAATTGATCATCTCATATTATAGGATTCATGGTAAGTATTTACAAAAAGACCACCATGAAAATAATTGCGATATATGTACCAATAATGGCTTCAGAGAATGAGAGATAGAAACATTCTATAAAAGTGAAAATAAGAGAAGATGAGAAGATGGAAAATTTTTTTAGAAAAAATTGAATCAGGAATAAACAATAAGAGATGTAAAAGACTTGTGAACAACATAGATTACTAATCCTCATGCTAGTTTATTATGAACATTTTTTCATAATAATTAATGGAAAGTGCTGTAGATGGCCATATAAAAAGCACTAAGAGAGAACAGTTAGGTGATTCAGTAGATTGAGAGCCAGGCTCAGAGAGATGGGAGGTCGAATCTGGTCTCAAACACTTCCTAGCTGTGTTACCCTGGGCAAGTCACTTAACCCCCATTGCATTGTTGTTCTTACTTATTGTTCTTCTGCCTTGGGACCAATACATAGAATTCTAGGACAGAAGATAAAAGTTTACACCCCACCCCAAAAAAAAGCACCAAGCCAGAACTCTCCTTAGCAATTCATATAGCATAAGCAATTTAGAACAGAAAAATTGATTTCAAGTGGTTCCAAGCCCATGAACTCTAACCTTACCTCGAAAACTATTTTGACCTTTATCTATTTAAATATTATTGATGGTGAAAATGGGATGTGGACAGAAGAAATGGCAGACACCTATTATAATAATTTTATACAGGAGTTTATCATGGAAAGGATCATAGATCTGGATCTGAAAGGTATACTAGAGAGCATCTAGTTCCACTCTCTCTTCATATAGAAAAGTGAAATACAAATCAGAGAAGCAAAGTGATTTGCCCAAGGTCAGTGTAACCAATGTAAACCAACTGTAATAATAAGGAAATTAAAAACCTAAACCCTACCAAAGTCAGCATCTAGTTGACTTACTTGCCAAATGGAGAGATATAACAGTTGTGTAATTAAAAACCTTGAACCCTTGGACTTCGTCTCCCAGAATCCTTTTCCCTTCATCCACTTAGTGTTCTTACATATTGTAAATAAGTTTGCTGTAACCCCACCCTCTCACTCTCTTCACTCTAGCTGTGGCTGGGTAGTTCCCTCTAGCTTTTTATTTTCCTTTACTTCAAGTTATTATTAATAAATATTATAAAATTTAATACTTGGAGATATTGTATATTAATTTTTAAGCTTACACAGTCAAGGTCAACATAGCTTTGGAAAATAAATTTACAGAGAAAGATAGTGGAAGATTATGACTAATATCTTATAAAACAGAGAAGTAATTGAAGGTGAAAATAGCCTAAAGAGAGCTTTGTGAAAGAAACAACAAAGCAAAATAATACCATGGAAATTGCACTGGAAGACAAAAAATAAAAGATGGAAAAAATCTATGATTTTTATAATAAAAAATTTTAACCATCTAGGACAGTAGAATACTACACTTGAATACTAATATCACAATACCTCTACTTATGGAGGAGGTATAACTAGTACTAAGGAGAACAAAGGTGAGGAAGACATATGGATTAGGTTAAATATAGAGATTTACCCTGGAGATGAGATAATTATGGGAATGTTGAACGATCAGTTATTGAAGTATCTATTCAAAAGATATGTGAAAGAGGGGAAGATACCAAAGGCATGAGAAAAACTTCTCAGTCTTTCTTATTCTTCCCACACACACATCCCACATTGGCTGATCTGTCAACTACTGATCTATATGCATAGTTTCCCATCTATACAAAATTTTAATGAAAATAATCTATACACAGATCTTGGGTATCCTTAATGAAATTATCAACAGGGAAGAGGCAGATTTTTCTAAGAAGTATTACACAGTAGTCCTCACTTTTATCTGACTAATGGATATAAAATAATAAAAAAATTTTATTGTTCTTATTGTTTGTTGATGATAAAAACAAGATATTTTATTTGATAGAGCAAAATACCACCTTAAAGGCTCTCTTGCCTCAAGGTGTATCTCATATATATTTCACACCTCTGTGTGACTCTTTGAAATATATATACAACAGTGATGACTTAGTTTATGACTTCCTGGTCATTGATATCAGACAATAATAATCTACACTCACAAAAGATTTTTGCCATTCTTTTAGAGTAGTTCTAGTGCAGAATCCAAATCAAAGAGGGATCCCATAAAGATAATGAGGACCTCAAGACACTCCTATTTTTGGATAAAAATGTACCAATTGTATCAAACTTCAGAACATTTCAGCAGGCTTCTGGAATAAAATCCATGTCTACTCAAAAGAGTTTGATATAACATTCCACATAAGAAACATCAAGTGAAGAATGCCTATTGTCTCTGAATTATGTGATGTGGGGTTAGATGGACAACTCGTAAAGTTTTTCTTGCAACTTATACATCTTGGGCACACTGCAAATGAGCAATAAATTGGCCCAGAATTACACAGGAAAAGAGCAGACTGGATTGCCTTTGAGAAACTGGAAATGACCCCAATTTCTCCCTAAAACAAAATTCTAACTTTTCCATAACAGTATTTTACCAGTGGTTGCAAATGATGGAATACTATGGTCTCCCAAGAATAAAAAATAAGTACCATTTAAAAAACAATGAAGAAATATGAGTTGAGTACAAGGGTGCAATGCAGCCAACTATGAAGAACTACATTTCAAAATAAACTCTTCTCTGAAGTGTGTACACCCTCTCCTCCTCCTTGTTCAAAGTTCAATCAAGATAGATTTATTAAATTACTCCTTCAAGGAACTCTATTATGGAGGCAACATGTACATACATAAAGTACATATGAATGCATATGCAAAATAAATATAAGGTAATTTCTGGTTTGAAAGATACTAGGATCTGGGGTCAGTATGGGGGATATAAAATACTTCATATAAAAGATTATATTTAATCTGAGCTTTAAAGGAAATTAGGTGAGGAGTAAGTGCATCCTGAGAATGAGGTATAGTTCATACAAAGGCACTGAGACAGGAGATAGCATGTTCTCAGTGAAGAAGAGCAAAAAAATCTAGTTTTACTGGACTAAGGAATGTGAAGGAGGGTAATGTATGAAAAAAACTTAGACGTAGGTTAGGAGCAGTAAAAATAGCATAGCCGCCCCTCCTGATTAAAGAAATGCAAATTAAAACAACTCTGAGGTACCACCTTAAACCTAGAAGACTGGCCAATATGGCAACAAAAGAAAGTGATAAATGTTGGAGGGGATGTGGCAAAATTGGGACACTAATACACTGCTGTTGGAGTTGTAAATTGGTCAAACCATTCTGGAGAGCAATTTGGAACTATGCCCAAAGGACTTTAAAAGAATGCCTATCCTTTGATCCAGCCAGACCTCTGTTGGGTTTGTACCCCAAAGAGATAATAAGGGAAAAAACATAGCTGTGCTCTTTGTGGTAGCAAAAAAAATTTGGAAAATGAGGAGGTGTCCATCAATTGGGGAATGGCTGAACAAATGTGGTATCTGTTGATGATGGAATACTATTGTGCTGAAAGGAATAAAGAACTGGAGGAATTCCATGTGAACTGGAATGACCTCCAGGAATTGATGCAGAGTGAAAGGAGCAGAACCAGGAGAACCTTATACACAGAGATAGATACATTATGGTACAATCAAATGCAATGGACTTTTCTACTTAGCAGCAATAAAGTGACCCAGGACAATTCAGAGGAACTTGTGAGAAAGAATGCTGTCCACATCCAGAGAAAGAATTATGGAAAAGGAAATTCAATAGAAAAAGATGTGATCTATCACATAAAGTGATAGGAATATGATTGGGATTTTGATGTTAAAGGATTGCACTACTGCAGATATGAATAACATGGAAATAGGTTTTGAACAATGATACATGTATAACCCAGTGGAACTGCTTGTTGGATTTGGGAGGGAGGAGGAGAGAGCAGGGGTATGAGATTGAAATCATGAATCATGTAACTATGGGAAAATATTCTAAATTTTTTAAAAGTGCGCCTTCTCTAAGAGGGAAGAGGAAAGAGAGTGAGTGAGGTATTTTAATGTAACAAATAAGTAAATAAATTGAAATAAAATTAAAAAATATATAATAGCATAGAGGATAGAGTGCTGGACCTAGAATCAGGAAGACTCAACTTCTAGAATTCAAACCTGTCCTCAGACATTTACTAGCTGTGTGATCCTGGGAGCATCACTTAACCCTGTTTGCCTCAGGTTCCTTAGCTGTAAGATGAGCAGGAGAAAGAAATGGCAAACTGCTCTAGTATCTTTGCCAAGAAAATCCCTAATGGGGAGGGGGAGGAAGGGGTCACAGAATCAGATATGACTGAACAACATGGTTAGTCAGGTTCTGAAAGTTTTTAAATGAGTAACAGAACAGCATGTATTTGATTCTAGAGGAGGAAGTAGGAAACCACTGAAGTTTATGGAGCAGAAAGATTTGACTCTAACTCTGGAAGCTAAGATTGGAGTAGGAAAAGACTCGAGTCAAAAAGACCCATCAGGAATCAGATAAGAACTGATGAAGGTCTGCACTAGAGTGGTATTTATGTGAGTGGAGAGAAAGGGATAGGTGTGAGAAATCTTATAGAAATATCATTAATAAAACTCATAGCAGACTAAATACTTAGGAAGAAAGAAAATGAAAATTCAAACTCCAAGGTTGAAAATCTGATTGACTGGAAAAAACAGTGGTGTCTTACCCAGAAATAGTGAGGTCCAGAAGTTATTCACTGGTTATGTTTTACTCTGTATCTAGGTGGGTACATTAGACCAACCAGTCTTTAAATTATATTTTCTAGGCATCTTTAAGTGTGTCCTAATATTCTATTTCCTCATGTGTTAAAAGGTGTGTCCTATCTTTCCAACTAAACAGTAAGCTCCCTGAAGACAGGAATGGTGTGTTCTTGATATCTTATTCTCATCAGGACCCCAAACTAGCTTTCTTTTATCATGTAGATACAATTTTTAATAATCATTTTCTGACATTCTGCAATCCATGTTCCCTCCCTCCCTTACCCCCTTCCCAAGATAGCAAGCAATTTGATGTAGGTTACACATGTGCTAGCATACAAAATGAATTTTCATATTTATCATATTAAGAAGACATATATCACTTAATCTAAAAAAACCGCTCATGAAGGAATCAAAACACAGTGGACATTCGGTGAATTTGCTGTCAAAAAGATAGACGGGTCTTCAAAGGTTTTAGAAAAAGGAATGAGGAAGAGGCTTAGTGGAAAGAACATTAACTCAATCAGTATTTAACCAAAAAGTCAGAAAGTTGTGTTCTGAACTCTGCTGTACCATTGACATGTAGTGTGTCCTTTTCCTGAATCTCAATTTGCTCATCTGTATAATAAAGGAAGTGGTCTAGAGAGAGAATTCTTTTGAGTCTATAATTCTATATACGTAGATGGAGAGTGAGTGCCATGTCTCCTCCGAATGAGTGGCAATTCACTTAATAAAGAAAAAAATAATAATATATTTTCCTTTTTTTAAAAAAAACAAGATGGTTAGTGAAAATATTATTCTCACATTGTAGGTGAAAGAATAGAAGTTCAAAGAGGTTAAGTGATTTTCCTAAACTTGCTTGGCTAGTGAGTGGTAGATCTAGGTTTCTGGACTCCAAGATTAATGGCCTTTCCATTATACTATCAAGTACTGAGATGTCTTGGCTGCTGTAGGCTGGTGAGGGCAGGATTATTTGGATGCTGGAAGTGAGCTGCATCCTGGAGTGGAGCCAAGTGCTTCAGACTTGGCTGTGGACTGAGAGGGCTTGGCAGGAGTGTAGTACAACATAACTGTCCACTGTGAGCTTTCTGAATTCCTGCTTGATGCCTAATGTTGTCCCAGTTCAGCAGGAAGCCTATGTCCTCTGCTCTCTTCCCCCCAATCCCTCCTCTTTGTTCAGAGCTCCTAAATCAGGAGTTATTTTCTAGACCTCCCTCCATATTGACATTCCCTCTACCCAGAAGAAAATCAAAAACAAGAGACCCAGATTGAAGAGACTCAGGAAGCAGTCAATGACACACATACAACCAGAAGTCGCATGGAAAGTGAATTTAATGAGATCAGAGTAGGAAGGATACAGTCATTTCTAGGCTGAAGCCTTCCTAGATTTATGCTGACAGCTATGTAGCCAGAGGGCCAGCTCAGGCAAATGTAGCCTCAGCCTGATCCAGGTGCTTAGGAATCCCAGGGTGGGGACAGACTTCTGTGGCATTTTGAAGACCCAAATGAAGGGCAGGACCATTGCTAATTGGTTTCAGTATGCTAATTATAGGCTGAAAAGCACCAAGGGAGAACTCTCTCCCTAGCAGTACAGATAGCAATTTGGACTGGAAAGCTGATGGAAAGGGAAGTTCCTCATCTGGCAGATAGATGATTCCTTGGAAGGATGTCGTCCTGGTCCATCTTACTTCTGCTTGGTCTTGGGAACCTGTGGGCACTTCTCTTGAGCTGGAGGTGGAGTAACCTTGGTGGTGCATGGCTCTGGCACCTTGGGATGGCATGGCTCTGGCACCTTGGGATGACAAGGCTCTGGCACCTTGGTGTGGCAAGGTTCTGGCACCTTGGGGTGGCATGGCTCTGGCACCTTGGGGTGGCAAGGTTCTGGCACCTTGGGGTGGCATGGCTCTGGCACCTTAGTATGGCAAGGCTCTGGGACCTTGGAGTGGCATGGCTCCTTGGTTTGGGGGGCACATGGCTCCTTGGGAGGTGGCTGACAGGGCTGTTTCACCTGTTGCTGATTAACTTGAGGAGGGGCGGTACAGGGCATCTTCTGTTGCTGAGAAGACATGATTCTATGATATGGATAGGCCTGTAGAGGAAAGGATAGTCAGCAGTCATGTTACCAGGTGAGGAGAAGTCAAGCCCCCTGTGAGAAGGGTATGACTTTGGAAGCATTTTCAGATCTATTCCCCTCTCCCCCTTCCAAGTCTTCCCCATTTTCAAAATGAAGAAACTTTCTATCTTCAGGCAGAATGACAACCAGCTTGTTGCCCTTGTGAATCCCTTCCAGCCTAGAGATTATCTATTTCTACAAAACCTCCTAAATGAACAATAACTATATGTTAAGTGCCATATGTAGCACGAAGGACCATTTTGCATCAGTCCCAATAGACAATGCAGTTTCTGATTTCTAATCCTATCTCTGATACTCCTTAGATCCCCAATGCCTAAAATGAACATCACAGTTATCAAATTGTCAAGAAAATCAAGGTGGAAAGACTCACCTGGTGTTCAGAGAAGAACAAGCTCTGTGGCTACTCAAGTCTGTTGCTGAGTCCTGGGTCTGCTGAGAGTCATTTATATCTCTCTCTCTCAACCCTGCCTCAAGGAAATAGAATCACTCTGGGCCTTACTGTTTTCATTCTTTCCCTGCCCAAATGTGAATCACCTCAATTTCCCTCAATTACCTGTCCATCCAGTCTTTGTGATGAAAACCACCCACTTCACATTCCTTTGGCACCAGTTGAATGACAAAGACGTCATCATCAGAGCCTAATCCCCACTGCCCCCAACTACCCCCACTTTTCTGTGTGTTTAATGGGACCAGGGACAGATTATTATTCTTAGGGATATTTGCTGTGCTTAATAAGTAGGGACTTCTTTCTGGTAAGATCAGTCTCCTATTCTCTAATGGGAGTCCATTATAAAATAAGATTAAAACCCACTAGATAAAATCATTTCCTGGGTGCTTTCTTTGTGTAAATAGTTTTGTGAGATATTCAGTATCATGGGTAGGTGGGGAGTGGGGGGAACGATAATTCAGACACTGGAGGAAAGCATCAGTGGTGATAGAGATAGAGGTAATGTTAGATCATATCATAAATTTCTCACCAGGAATTTACAAGCCCCTTAACAAAATGCCCTCTCCCTTTTCTCTCCATCCCATCTACCATCTCTCCTTATACAATTTCTTCCTCCCAAAACTGTGGCTTCATCCAAGTACCTGATACCTATTTCATGACCATGTCATACTCCACTTTACTTCTGAGATTTTCATGGAGATAAATAGGCAGCACCCCATCTCTCCTTTCTTCCCCACAGATCCCAGATGATCCCTCCCCAGCTCATTACCCAGCTCTGGCTTTTTCTCCTTTTTCTCTATCTTTCATATGCCTCTCTCCCAAAAGTCCTTCAGATAGACCTCCTTGTTCCCTTGCCCATGTCCAATTCCAGTCCTCTATTTCCCCTAATCCCTCCTCATCTTTCCAGAGTAAATGTATTGTCTAGTTTATTAGGATTCCTTGTAACCCCCTCCCCCAAACACAAAAACACCTCAGGCAAGTCTCTATTCAAAAGGGAAACTGAGCACAGAAGGTGAGTCAACTATGGGAACAGGCAACACTGGGCTTGTATCCATCTTTGGGACAGTGTCCCTTCTCCTTGGGAGAACATATGTCTTTGAGCACCATTGGGAGGGGACCAAACCAAACTTGCCTCCTAGACCTCAGAACATGTCCCCTGGACCTGAGTTTGAGTACTTTAGAGGGAAACAAAATTGCTTAATCCCTGAAAGTACTATTTCTGGCTCTCATTGCCCTGATGTGGGAAGAGAGATTTAATTTGGCCAGGTGGAAATAAGTGATTGAATCATAACATTCCCCAATAAGCATGACCAAGGCTGAGACAGGTAAATGCTTAAGCATCTTTCTTTTTGTTTGTGCCTGCCTTCATTAAGTACAGTGGTGACAGGTTTTGTTGACAAGTTTACTATATTGGTAGCTCATGGAAATGCCATAGACATAACGTATTATACAATAACCTGTATTCAGCCAATTATCAGTACCTGATAAAATTCTAGGAGGTATGATTAAGAGGAAGATCCATGAGCATCAATGAAGGAAAGCAGTGATCACTAGGAACTAGTAAAGGTTCATCATTAAGGCCCAAATCCCACCAGATTAACGTCAACTGCTTTTTTGACAGAGTTACTGGAATAGACAGGAGACATGGGAAATGCCACAGGCACAATGTCCCTCAGTTTCAGTAATCAGTAATCTTCTCTTAATGTTGCTATGAATGAGATGGATGAAAAATGAAGCTCAATGATAATACAGTTAGCTGAACTCATAACTGATTGAAAGAATAATAATACCCAAAGAGTATTGATTAAGAGAGTGATATCAGCCATGGCATAAGCCTGGGTTCCAGGATTCTGTTTTCTGTCCTGCCCAATTATTTTTTATCAATTCATTAAATAAAGACATAGATAATATGCTTCTGAAATTAAACACAACCTATATTTATTATCTTCTATGTACAGTGTGAGGCACTGACAAAAATTAAATAGTCACTACGTAAAGGAGCTTACATTCTAGTAAGGGAATAGAATATATATACAGATAAATAAATACAAAATGTATATATAACAAAAACAAAATGATCAGGAGGGATAGAGCTTTAACAAAATGGGCAGAAGAAAAGTCTTTTTTTGGAGGTCATACTTGAGCTGAGCCTTGAAGGGAACTTGAGATGCCAAGACTGAGGAGAGCTATCATTTGGGAAGATAGAATCAGGATACAAAAAAAGTCACAACAAGTTTGGATCTCGGGTGCAATGTAACAAGAGATAATATTCAATTAAAGATAAATGTCAAGCCCAGCACTTAAATTCAATTGCAAAAGGATAGGATGAAGACCTTGCTTAACAGAGACCATGTGAAAAAGACCTCATAGTCTTGCTTGTCTGAGTCAGCAGTGATGTGGCAGCCAAAAATCTTAGGCAACTTTAGGCTGCCCTAATATAAGAATAGGAAGCCATATTTACCCTGGATTCTGGTCTTATCTAGCAACATCTCAGAATCACAGGACGTGGAATCTCATGACATACAAGGCTCAATCGAAGAGCTAGTTTTGTTTAACCCAGAGAAGAGAAGATACAACAAAGGATGGGGTAAGGGAGGGGAAGGGAATGATCATTGAAAAATAATTAGAACCCTTTCATGTGAAAAAATGGCCAGGCTTACTCTGTGAAGTTCCCATTTAAAATTCAGGGCTCATCATGATATACTACAAAGGAGTACATTTTTGTGTCACAATGAGGAGCCTGGCCTGACTAGAGGTGGAGGGGGGCTGTAAAAAATAAGGATTTAAGACAACAGTTTGATTATTATCTCTTGTCTACTTTTCCCTCACCCATGAAGACTTGACTTGGGTAATCAGAACTTATGGAAATGAAACCATACAGAAGAAAATGACAGAAATATCAGATACTCAAGAAAGAAATGAAAGGTCTCCTGTCTCTGTAGGATCTTATGCTTTAAGAAAGAGGACAATTGTCACACACATACATGCTCTTGTATGTTCTATGTATGTTCTAAACTGATGCCCAGTGATTAGTTTAACCCAGACCAAAAACCTCATTTATCTCATTGCTCAGAAACTCTCCTATCTAAGATATTTTCCTTATTTACCCCTCCCCTTTACCCCCTCCATCTGCCTCAGAGCCCTTCCTTATTCTTTAGGGCACTAAAGCTCACAGTCCACATTGGCTTACATTTGGTGATATGTAGGTTGGTCAGTTTCCTTCAACCACTCTAAGTCCACAGGTTCTAATCCATCCAGCTACACCATGAGCTCCCTGAGCCCAGGAATCTTTGGATATCCCCCTCACTCAAAACTTATTTATTAATGTACTCAGTTGTTCTATGTTTCAGGATCTTCTAAAAACAAAACAAAACAAAAAAACTTCTCCAAGGATCTGGATGAAGAGAGAGAATTTGGAACTAAAAAAAAATTTTAATGAATGTTATAAAAAAAATTTTAAAAACTCTCTCCCAGATCTAGTTCCTTGGATACTTAATAAATTCACTGAATTGAATTGAATTGAGTGAAATCTACCTTACACATCCTGGTGACTTTCTTTTCCTCAAGATCCCATTATGGGCAGGATATAATGGGCTTCAGAATGAAGGAGTGTGATAAATGTAAGACAATCTCCCTACAGTGGAATGTAAATTCCCCAATAGACCAGGCCAATCAATAGTTGATATTATAACAGTTCTGTACAGGATACAAAGCACTTTCTTTTTTTATATACCCTTACCTTTTGTCTTAGAATTGGTATTAAATAGCAGTTCCTAGGCAGAAGAGCAGTAAGTTAGGAAATATCTGAGGCTAGATTTGAACACAGTACCTCCTCCCAACTCCAGGTCTGGCTCTCTATCCAATGAGCCACCAAGAAGCCTCTACAAAGTACTTTCTTCATAACAACCCAATAAGGATGGTAGAACATGTCAGTCAACACTAACCACATTTTTGACAAGTTTACCAGAGTCCTAACTAGGAATCCCAGTGGCTAGGTCAAATTCAGCTTAATGAGAGTTGATAGAGGGTCTGCATGGATGACAATATGATCATACCCAAGAAGTGGTATTCTCAGTTAACTAATGTTTATTTAATGCATGCTTACTATGTGCCAGGCATTGTGCTAAACAGTGGGAGCACAAAAATGAAAAGAAATATAATCTCAGTCCTCAAGGAGTTTTTGTCTCAGTGAGGAAGACAAGGTGTAAAAGAAAGCTGAAAAGCAGTAAAGTGAAGGAGAAGAGGGAACCAATTTAAGAATATGATTGAGGTAGTCCAGAAGAGTGAAGTCTGGTGAGAAAGGAAGAGATGGATGCTCTGAGCACCTGTCTTAAATGGAGGTTCCAGGAGAGCCTTCCACAATCCAATCAGAGGAGGAGCACCAGGGGCATACAGTTACTGCCAGGAGTGAATTTCAGGACTGAGGTAATCTTCTAAGATAAAGAGGTTTCTGAGGCACGATGGAGAACTCCAGATGAATGCAATTTGAGGAGGAATGACCTCTGTTTAAAGACTTCCAATTAGGAAAGGGAATCTACCATCCCCTGAAGCAGTTCAGTTCTCCTTTGGACAGCTCTACTTGTTAGGAAATTTGTCGTGACAAGTCCAAATTTACCTTTTTGCCCCCTTCCAGTCACCGCTTCTGGTTCTGCCTTCTAAGATCAAATTTAATAAGTCCAATTCCTCTTCTACATAATATCCCTATAAATATAGATGTGGTCGTTGTCACATCGGGGCTGAGAACTTCTCTTCTCCAACCTAAATATTCTCTAGCAAGAGAATTTTGTAAATTTAGTTTATTTATATTTTGACCAAACTTTCAACAGTCCCTCAAGCTATTCTGCTAGGAAAGATGGAGACAGATTGTGTGTTCAGTTAAACAGTGATGTGCTTGATGGACTTAGAGCTTTGTGGATGTCTGGACCCAAGGCAGAGTCATTAATAATTCAGTGTTCACTGTGTAAAAAATAAAATTAATATATAATGATAACTTTAAAAATATCATGGTTTTTGTAACATTTATTAGTAATCACTAGAAAATAAAACCATGTGCCATGCTAGCTTAAGCTGTTCAAAAGGGCTGCTGTTCCCAGCTCTCACCATGCCATAATAAGAAGAAAAGGGGAAGAGGAACACTAGCCCCTCAATTTTATCTTCCTGTCTACATCAGCATGCAATGACAGGAAGCCAGTGGGCTCATGGGAAATGCACTTCAAAGACCTCAAAATTTCCAATAGCACAACTGATAAGGTCTACAGCAGAGTAGCCCAAGGATCTTGGGCTAATGCTTGAACCTGTGCTATTTAATGTTTATCAACAACATGTACAAAGGCAAAGAAGGAAAACTTACAAAAACCTCAGGTGACACAAAATTAGAAAGTCTAGCTAGCAACATATGGAATATTGCATTGAATCTGATAGGATGAAATTTAACTGGGATAAATTTAAAGTCTTAAACATGGGTTCATTCAGTTTTCTGATCTCATCATTCAATGCTTTCTAACCTGCTGGCAAAACTGAGTATAATCCTTCAAGGGAAGAAGTGGATATTCAATTAAATAGAGGAATTTCAAGCATTTCTGATGAAAAGACCAGTATTGAATAGAAAATCTGAAATTCAGATGCAAGACTTATGAAAAGCATAAAGAGTTAAAAAAAAAAGACATCATAAGGAATTCAATAAGATTAAACTGTTTACATTCTTACATGAGAAGATGATATTTTTAACTCCTGAGAACTTTCTCATTATTAGGATAGTTCAAAGGAGTATACATAGAAGACCTGGGTGTGAGTTAACTATAATGAGAGGATTTCAAAAAAATAAATTAAAGGGTGAGAAAGAAAAATACAGTGAGAGAAGGGGGGAAAGATAGGTTAGAATAGGGATAAATTATCTGATATGGAAGAGACAAAAAAGGCAGAGCTTTGACAGTGGAGAGGAAGAGAGGGAGGTGGTGAGTAATGGTTGAACCATACTCTCATCAAAATTGGCTCACAGAATGAATAACATGCACGATCAGTTGGGTAAAAAAATGTATTTTGACATACAGGAAGTGATAGGGAAGGAAGAAAAGAGAAGAAGAGGGTAGTAAAAGGGAGGGCAGATTGGGAAAGACAATGATCAGAAGCAAAATAGATTTTTGAGGAGAGACAGAATAAAAATAGAGAGACTAAATGGGGATGGGGGAATAGGATGGGGATAAATACACAGCTATTAATCATAATTGTCAATATGAATGGGATAAATTCACCCATAAAATGGAAGTAGATAAGAAGGTAGATTAAAAACCAGAATTTGACATTTTGTGGTTTATAAGAAACACTTGAAACAGAGAGATAGAGACAGAAACAAAGAGACAGAGGCAGAGACAGATAGAGACAGAAAGAGAGATGGAAAAAATAAGGGATTAGAGCAGAATCTATAATGCTTCAGCTGATTTTTTTTAACCCTTAACTTCTGTGTATTGGTTCCTAGGTAGAAGAGTGGTAAGGGTGGGCAATGGGGTGACTTGCCCAAGGTCACACAGCTGGGAAGTGTCTGAGGCCGGGTTTGAACCTAGGACCTCCCGTCTCTAGGCCTGACTCTCACTCCACTGAGCTACCCAGCTGCCCCCAGCTGATATTTTTTTAAAGGCAGGCATAGTAATCATAATGTCCAACAATGCAAAAAAAAATAATAAATCTAATTAAAAGAGATAACTAGGGAAACTACATTTTGATAAAAGGCATGAAAATGAAGTAATATCAGTACTAAGTGATATAGCATCCAAATTCTTAACAGAAAAGTTAAATAAGTTATAGAAAAAATAGACAGTAAAATTATACTAGTGGGGGACCTCAGCTTTCTCCCCTCAGAAATAAATAAATAGAACCAAAAAATAAAAGGAGACTCTAAGGAGATGAACAGAATTTTAGAAATGCTAGATATGATAGACCTCTAGAGAAAATTAAGTGTATAGAAAGGACTAGACCTTTTTCTCAGTGGTACATGACTCCTACACAAAAATTAAACATGTATTAGGCCATAAAAACCTCACTACCAAATGCAGAAAAACAGAAATCTTGAATGCATACATTTCAGATGTATGGGGAAAAAAATAAAGGGTTGTGAAAAAAATTAAAAATTAATTAGGGATAGCTAGGTGACTTAGTGGATAGAGTACCAGGAAGTATTGGGTTCAAATCTAGCCTCAGATATTTCCTAGATGTACATCCTGGCAAGTCACTTAGCCCCAATTTCTTATCCCTTCTTACTCTTCTGCCTTGGAACTAATACTAATATCCATTCTAAGACAGAAGATGATTAATTAATTGGAGACTAAATAATCTAATCCTAAGAATGAGTAGGTCAAAGAACAAACCATAGAAACAAATAATAATTTCACTAAAGAGAATAAAAACAATGACACAACAAACCAACATTTATGTGATGCAGCCAAAGCAATACTTAGGGAGAAATTTATATGTCTAAATGTTTAAAAATACAGAAAAATCAGATCAATGAATTGGGCATATTGGGAAAAGAACAAATTTTAAATCTCCAACTAAACACCAGTTTGAAAAACCTGAAAATCAAAGTTGAGATTAATAAAATTGAAAGTAAGAAAACCATTGAACTAATAGATAAATCTAGGACCTGTTTTTATAGGAGGCAGGAGCAGGAGGGGTGAGTTATACAAATAGACAATTGGTTAATTCTAAATAAAGAAGAAAATCAAATCGACAATATCAAAAATTAAATGAAAAGAGTAAATTAATCACCAATGAAAAGGAAATTAAAGCAAGTAATGTTCAGTTGTATGCTGATAAATCTGACAATCTAAATGAAATGGATGAATATTTGCAAAAATATAAACTGCCCATATGAACAGAAGAGGAAATAATATACTCCACTCCATCTTTGAAAGGGAAATTGAACAAGTTATAAATGCCCTCCCTAAGACAAAATCCCCAGGACCAGATAGATTCACAAGTGTAGTCTACCAAAGAACAACTAATTCCAATACATATAAATTCTTTAGGAAAACAGACAATGAAGGAGTCCTACAAGATTCCTTTTATGACACAAATATGGTGCTGATACCTAAACCAGAAAGAGTTAAAACAGAGAAAGAATACCATAGACCAATTTCCTTAATGGATATTGATTCAAAAATTTTAAGTGACATACCAGTGGAGGCAGCTTAGTGGCTCAATGAGAGTCAGGCCTAGAAATGGGAGTTCCTGGGTTCAAATCTGGTCTCAGACACTTCCTAGCTGTGTGACCCTGAGCAAGTCAGTTGACCCCCATCACCTAGCCCTTACCACTCTTCTGGCTTGGAACCAATACACAGTATTGTTTGTAAAATGGAAGGTGTTTTTTTTAAAAAAACAAAATGCTAGGAAAGAGATTACAACAATATATCACAAGAATTATATGCTATTACTAGGAAGGGATTTATACCAATAATTCAGGGATGGTTCAATATTAGGAAAACTATCAGCATAATTGATCATATCAACAACAAAAAGCAACAAAAATCATATGATTAACTCAATAGATGCAGAAAAAGCTGCTGACAAAATATAATATTCATTCCCATTAAAAAGCCATGGAAAGTATAGAAATAAATGGAGCTTTCAAAATAAGTAATATCTCTCTAAAAAAATCAGCAAGCATTATCTATAATGGGGATAAACTAGAAGTCTTCCCAATAAGATCAGGAGTGAATCAAAGATTCTCACCACTATTATTCATTATTTCACTGGAAATGCTAACTATAGTAATTATAGAAGAAAAAATGTAAGGAATTAGAATAGGCAATGAGGAAACAAAATCATCATTCTTTGCAGATCATATGTTGATATACTTAAAGAATCCTAAAGAACCTACTAAAAAACTTGTTGAAATAATTGTCAACTTCAGCAAAGTTACAAGATATAAAATAAGTTTACATAAATCACCAATTCTCCTAGGTATTTTCAATGAGTTCAGCAGGAAGAGATGGAAAGAGAAATTTCATTTAAAATAACTACAGATACTATAAAATACTTGGGAGTTTACCTGCCAAGACAAACCCAGAAACTATAGAAACACAATTACAAAACACTTTTTCCACAAATAAAGTCAGATATAAACAATCAGAGAAATATTCATTGCTCATGGGTAGGCCAAGCCGATACAATGAAAATCATAAGTCTACCTAAATCAATTTACTTATTCAGTGCCATAGTGATCAAACTATTAAAAAATATGTTTTATAGAGCTAGAAAGACTAATAAGATTCATCTGGAAGAACAAAAGATCAAGAATATCAAAGTAATCAATTAAAAAATGTGAAGGAAAGTAATCTAGCAGTACCAGATCTCATGCTACATTACAAAGCAGTCATCAACAAAATATTCTGGTATTGGTTAAGAAATAGAGTTGTGGATCAACGGAATCAATTAGGTACGCAATACACAATAGTAAATAACCATAGTAATTTAGTATTTGATAAAATTTGATTTAATTTTAAAAACAATGATCCAAGCTATGGGAACAAGCACTCGCTATTTGACAAAAATTGCTGGGAAAATAGGAAAGCAGTTTGGCAGAAACTAAGTATAAACCAATATCTGTGTACCAAGATAAATTCAAAATGGATACATGATTTTTGACATAAAAGGTCATATTGTAAGCAAATTAGGGAAGCATGGAATGTCTTATCTGAAAGAACCACAGGCAGGGGAAGAAATTATGACAATACGAAAGTAAGTATTTCAGGATGCAAAATGGATAATTTTTATTTAATCACATTTAAAAGGTTCTGCACAAATAAAACCAATGCAGCCAAGATTAAATGGTAAACAGAAAACTGGGTTGGGGAGGGGACATGGAATTTATGCCAAGTTTTTCTGATAAAGACCTGATTTCTCAAATATATAGAAAAATGAGTCAAATTTATATGACTACAACTCATTCCTAATTGGTAGAGTCAAAGGATATGAACAGGCAGTTTTCAGATGAAGATTCAAAGACACCTATAGTCATATGAAAAAATCCTCTGGATCACTATTGATTAGAGAAATACAAATTAAAACAACTCTAAGGTGCCATCCCATGCCTATCAGATTGGCTAATAAGTCAGAAAAGGAAAATGACAAATGTTGGGATACTAATGCATTGTGGTGGAGTTGTGAACTGATCCAACCATCCTGGAGAATAAATTGAAGCTATGCTCCAAGGGCTATAAAATCATGCATGATCTTTGGCCGAGCAATATCATTATTAGGTCTAATTAGAAACAAACAAAGAAAGAAACAAAGAAACAAAGAAATGGACCTATATGTACAAAAATATTTAGAGCAACTGTTTCTGTGATGGCAAAGAATTATTCACTGAAGGAATGCCCATAAAGTGAGGAATAATTAAACAAATTGTGATTTATAATTGTGATGGTATATTATTGTGCTCTAAGAAATGACAAACAGGATGCTCTCAGAACAACATGGAAAGAGTTATATGAACTGAAGCAAAGTGAAGTGAGCAGAACCAGGAGAAAAATATACCCAGTAACAGCAATATCATATGACGATTAACTGTGAATGACAGTTATTCTCAGCAATACAATGATCCAAAACAATCCCTAAGGACTTATGATGGAAAATGTTGTCCACCTCCAGGGAAAGAATTGATGGAGAATGAATGCAGATCAAAGGATACTTTTTTATTTACTTTATTTTTCTCAGAAGGAGAGGAATTTGGTGTGTGTTTTATTTCACATTACTAATATGGAAATATGTTTTGCATAACCAAACATATGTACATCTATGTCAGATTGCTTGTCTTTTCAAAGTAGGAGGGAAGGAGAGAATTTGGAATATTTTTTAAAACAAATGTTAAAAATTATTTTTATATATAATTGGAAAAATAAAATATAAAAATTCAGTTACCAATGATCTCTTAATTGCCAAATTTAATGTAATTTCTTTAATTCTTATTCTTTTTGACATCTCTATAACCTTTGACAATGTTGATCATCTTCTTCTGAATAGTTTTTCCCTAGGTTTTCATCACACTGCCCTCTCCCAGTTCTTTACCCACCTCTTTGACTACTCCATCTCAATATCCTTTGCTAACTCTTCATTTAAGTCACTGTCATTAACTCCAAGGAATTATTTCTCTCTTGACTATCTCACCTGGTGGTTTTGTCAACTCCCAAGAATTCTAATGTATCAATTTTTTACAAATAATTCTCAGATCTATTTATCCAGCCTGGATATTGGGCTTCTGATCTCATCTTTCACATCTCTAACTACCTGTTGTACATCTTAACTAGATGTCCTTTAGACATCTCAAAATCACATAGCCAAAACTTGTCATTCTCTGACCCTTCCCCCAACTTCTCCAAACTTCAGTATTACAGATGAGAGCACTATTATCCTGCCAGTCACCCATAATCACAAATTCATTGGTATCTTTAACTTCTCACTTACACTCACCCCACAAATCCAAAATGTTTCCAAGACCTGTCCTTTCTGCCTTCACAATATCTCTGCTATAAATTCCCATTCTTTTTTTCTTTCTTTATTGATTAATTAAGAAGATTTTTCCATGGTTACATGATTCATGTCTTTTCCCTCCCCTTCTCCCACCCCCCTCCTATAGCCAATGCACAATCGCGCTGAGTTTTACATGTGTCATTGATCAAGACCTATTTCCATATTATTGATATTTGCTCTAGGGTGATCATTTAGAGACTACATCCCCAGTCATATCCCCATCAACCCATGTCATCAAGCAATTGTTTTTCTTCTGTGTTTCTTCTCCCACAGTTCTTTCTCTGGATATGGATAGCATTCTTTCTCATAGGTCCCTCAGAAATGTCCTGGATCATTGCATTGCTTCTAGTAGAGAAATCCATTACATTTCATTGTGCCATAGCATATCCATCTCTGTGTATAAAATTCTCCTAGTTCTGCTCCTTTCATTCTACATCAATTCCTGGAGGTCATTCCAGTTCACATGGAAATTCCCATTCTCTTAACTCACACAGCTATCACTAGGGTATAAGTCCCAATAATTCATTCCTAGAATATTTCAATAGTCTTCTGATTGGTATTCTTGCTCCAAGCCTTTCCCCACTCTGGACCTTTTTCCACTTAGCTGCCAAAAGGATCTTCCCAAAGCATAGATCTAACCATATCACCCTCTCTTCCTATGCAATAAACTCCAGTGGCTCCTATTACTTCCAGGATCAGTTATAAAATCCTCTGTTTGGCTTTTAAAATCCTTCACAACCAAGACCTTTCCTATCATTCTAAGCTTCTTACACTTTACCCCCACACAAACACAAAATATTCGATGAGCCAGAAACACTGTTCCTTACACATGACACTTCATCTACTGATGCCAAGTGTTTTCATTGCCTGTTCACACAAGCCTGGAATGCTCTCTCTGGCTTCCTCAGCTCTTTTCAAAATTCAGAACAAGTCTTCTGCAAGAGGTCTTTTTGGTCCAACCTTTCTTTCCCACCAACATCTCCCCTCTCTGAGGTTTCTTCCAAAGAGTAGACACTATGTAGATGCTATTTATTATTATATTTATATTATTTCTATATTTATTATTATTATGGCAAATTTATATTTAGTATTATAAAAAATACTTAGTAAGTCATAGCTTATGACTATTGTTTACATACAATGTTCAGAATTGTTTACATGTTATCTTCCCATTAGAATGTGATCTCTTTGAAGGCCAGGAAGGTGTTTTTCAAGTGCTCACTAAATGCTGTTGTTTTGCTGCTGCTACTGCTGCTGCTAATGATTATGATGAAAGGGATCATTCATATATAAGATGGGTTAGAAGAGACAAGAATTTCTCTAAAAAAGGTCTTGATTCCAAGCTCAGTATGAGTCAGCAATATGATGTCAGTCAAGAAAGTTAATACATTGTTAAGCTATGTTAAGAGAGGAAAACTTCTAGGAATTAGGAAGTGATGGCCCCACACTATATACTCTGTCCTGCTCAGAGTCCAGCTAGAATATTGTGTGCAATTTTGGTTGCTGTATTTTAGGAATTAAAGAAACACTGACCCAGTGCCTGTTATGTTCCAGGCACTGTACTAGGTGCCAGGAATGCAAAAAAACAAAATAAATTGTGACCTCAAAGAGGATACATTCTGAATAGATATTGTTAAGCAAGAAGGTATCTATGGGATGATAACCAACATGGCCCCAAGATTATACCTCATGAAGAAAGCAGAAGTACGTAGTCTAGAGAAATGAAAATTTAAGAGGAATATGAAAGCTATACTTGCCCCGTAAAAAAGATATTAGGCTCATTTTTCTTGGTCTCAGAGAGCATAACAAGGAGTAATAGGTATAAGCTAAAGTGGTGAATTTAGACTTGATGTAAAGAAGAGGGCAAGAGAGAGTAACCTACTTTCAGTTATCCAAAAGTGGAATGGGCTGCCCTGGAAAGTACACATTCCACCTTACTGGAAGTCTTCAAGGGAAGTGGATTTGACCATGGACTGTCTGTGTTCTAGAACAGCTTCTTGTTCAGGAATAGGTTGGGTGAAATGGCCTTTGAAATGTTTCCCCGACTCATACTCTGTGAATCTCTGATTTTCACACCAAGCAATGATAAGACTCAAGAAATGATTGCATTAGTTAGTGAGTGAGGGAAGAGTCAAAGATAATGTCAAGGTTTCAAATATGAAAAAATGAGTGAGTGGTAGTGCCACATACAGATGCATAGAAGTCAGAAAGATGAGTGGCTCTAGGAAGAAAATAATGTACTCTATTTTGGACTTAGTTTGGGCATAATCATAGGTACTCAGCTGGAGGGGAGGACCTAGAAGATAAGTCAGGACTAGATTTTTAGACTTGGAGTTTGTATGCATAGAGGTAATCAGAGGATCATAGAGTTTAGAAATGGAAGAGATCTTAATGATTATTTTGTCCAAACATCTCCTTTTACAAGAGGAGAAATGGGAAAAGACCAGGATGGGAAAGTGACTTGTCAAAGGTAACACAGGGGCAGATCTCCCATTTAAAACTTATTTCCCTAGTGAGAATGAACCAAAGAAAACTCAGAACAGAGTTATTAAAATACCCACATTTATTTATTTTTAATTAAACTATCTTCCAATTTTTTAATATAAATTTTTCTTTTAAACTTGTCACCAAATAAAATTAATATTTCCATATACATGATAAAGCAAAAAGGGGGTTTCATATATTAAGGATATTTATTCCATATATCTTGTTTTACTTTTAAAATATATAACAAATTCAACTTTTCAAAGCTAACCTGCTTCTCTGACTCTTTCTGGATTTCCTTTTGTCCTCTTCCATGTATTTTTTTAAAAGGTGACTTTTTTCCTTCCATTCTTTCTTCCATTTCTTTCTTCTATTTCTTTTTTTACTAATAGAATTCATTTCCATGTATCTCAACCAAATCTTCCCCTCCTTATGTCATATAAGATATCATCTGGAAAACACATTTATATATAGAGATATTATGTCTTTCATGTTTCCATTTTTCAGTTAATTCTCTGGAAGTAAACATTCACAAGTTGTTCTTCAAACATTAAATCTATACTTGTATATAATGTTCTCTTTGTTCTACTCATTTCACTCTTCACTATTTCATGTAGTTCTTTCCAAGTCTTTTTTAATTAATCTGTTTATTTGTTTCTTACAGTGCAGCAGTATTCCATAACAATCAAATGCCACAATTTGTTTAGACATTCCCCAATTGATGGAATCCCCTCTACTTCCAGTTCTTTGCCACCACAAAGACAGTTGCTATAAATATTTTGGAACATACAGGTTCTTTTCCCTTTTCCCCAATCTCCTTGGGAAATAGATGCAGCAATAGTATTGCTAGGTTATAACTTTCTGGACATAATTTGAAATTGCTTTCCAAATGGTTCACAGTTCCACCAACACTGTAATAGAGGCCTTACTTTTTCACATACCCTCCAGCATTTGTCTTTTTGTCATTTTAGCCAATCTGATGGGTATAAAATGATACCTCAGAATTGTTTTGGTTTACATTTCCCTAATCAGTAGGAATTTAAAACATTTTTTCATATACCTATATGTGGATTTGATTTCTTCATCCAAAAACTGTCTGTACATATCTTTCATCCATTTATCAGTTAGGGAATGGCTCTTATTTCCATAAATTTGACAAAATTCTCTATATATTCTAGATATCAGCAAGATACTATCTGTTAAAAAATTCCCAATTTTCTACTTTCCTTATAATCTTGGCAACACTTGTTTTACTTGTGCAAAAACTTTGCAATTTAATGTACTCAAAATTATCCATTTTATATCTCACAGTGCTCTCTGTCTCTTATTTACTCATAAATTATTCTCCTATCCACAAATCTGATAGGTAGTATGTTCCTTGTTCTTCTAATTTGCTTATGATACATTCTTTTATGTTTAGATCATGTATCCATTTTGATCTTAACTTAGTGAATGATTTAAGATATTGATCTATACCTAGTTTCTGCTAAACTCCATTCCAGTTGTCCCAGCAATTTTTACCAAATAGTAATTTCTTATCCCAATATCCTGGATAGTTGTTGTAATCTCTTATAATCATTTGTTAAATGTCTGTTCTGTACCATTGATCTAACTTTCTATTTCTTAGCCAGTACCAGATAGCTTTGATAATTACTGCTTCAAAATACAGTGCTAGATCCCCTTCCTTTACAGTTTTTCATCTATTTCTTTTTCTCTCTTCCTTTCTTCCATTTCTTTTTTCTATTTCTCTTTTCTTCTTACTTTCTTTTCTTTTTCCTTCTCCTTATCCCTTCTTCTCCTTCCTTTCCTACCACCACGGAGAGGAGGATTAAAGGAGTGGTGGAAACCTTATCACAAATATGCAATAACAATCAAGCAAACCAAATTCTCACAGAAACTATGTCCCAAAATGTAGATATGTCTTATTCTACATCCTGAGTCCAGCACCTCTGTTAAGATAGTGGGCTTCCTCATCAGTCCTCAGGGATTTAACCATACCTACATTTAGGGATTAGCAAGAAAAGGAAGAATCCATGAAAGACCATTTAAAGGGCAATTATGTGGTAAAGGAATTCAATTTGTCCTGTGGCCTACAAAGAGGGTAGAACTAAGAACAAAGAGTGGAAGTTATGGAAAAGCAGGTTTAGACTCTATAAGGAAAATGTAAAGAAAAACTTGGTAAGAATTGCAGCTGCCCAACTTTGAATAATTTGCCTCAGGAGTTAGCATGTTTATTAGCAATCTTCAATCCAAGACTGGATGGCCATTTCTTGAGGGGTTTTGGAAAGACTTTGTGTAAAACATGGTTTGGACTTGTTTATTCCAAAGTTTCTTTCAGCTGTGATCTTTATGATTAAAAAGGAACAATTACAAATGTAAAAGGAGAACCAACAGAATACACAGTGTTTTGGAAACCAAAGGAAAAGAAAACATCAGGTAAGAGGGGGTAGTCCACAATGTCACAATCCAGAAAGGTCAGGAGGACCATGATCAGAAATAGCAAGTCATATTTCACAATCAATGACCTGTGAGAAAACAGATGGGAGTAGAGTACAAATCACAGGAAGTTTAGGAATGTTGACTTTGGCTGTAACCAACTTTTCAAGAAATTAGGCAGTGAGGAAATAGAAGAAAAATGGAATATCAGTCACCTAGGGTAGAATAGTGACCCCCCCTAAAAGCCCTACTAAAAATGAGGACACCCTGACTTACTGGTAAGCAAAGAAGAGCAAATCCTTGGAGAATTAGAGACTGAAGATGTATAAGAGAGGGAATGACCACTAAAATAAAATCTTAGAGACAGTAAATGAGCTAATGAGATGAAGAAAGCATTCATTGAGGGGCAGCTGGGTGGCTCAATGGATTGAGAGCCAAGCCTGGAAATGGGAAGTCCTGAGTTCAAAACTGGTCTCAGACACTTCCTAGCTATGTGACCCTGGGCAAGTCACTTAATGCCCATTGCCTATCCCTTATCACTCTTCTGCCTTGGAAGCAATACACAGTACTGATTCCAAGATGGAATGTTAAATTTTTAAAATAAAAGAATACATTCATTCAATGATCATTTTAAAATAAATTGTTAGGGGCAGCTAGGTGCCTCAGTGGATAGAGAACCAGGTCTGGAGACAGAAAGATCTCAGACACTTCCTAGATGGGTGACCCTGGGCAAATCAATTAACCCCAATTGCCTAGCCCTCACCTCTCTTCTGCTTTTGGATCCTACATTTAGCATTGATTTTAAGGCAGAAGGTAAAGTTGTTTTTTTAAAGGGAATTTTAGACGACCAAGGATACAGATACAGAAGTTATCTGCATAGAGGGTGAAGTTGGAAACTCAGAGAAGAGGAGATTTCAAAGAGAGTGCAGAGAGAAAAAGAGGACAGGCATTTTAGGGACAGCTACCCTGAGAGTTTAGGAGGGGTGAGTAGGTAGCACAATGGACAGAGCATTAGGTCTGGAGTCAGGAGGAACCAGATTCAAATTTGACCTCAGATACTTCCTAACTGTGTGACCCTAGGCAAGTCACTTAACTCCAATCATCTAGCCTTTATTGCTCTTCTGTCTTGGCAATGGTATAAATTCTAAGACTGAAGGTAAGGGTTTTTAACAGCAACAAAAGACAATTGGAGAGAGGTAAAACTAGAAGCAAGAAGACCAATGAAAAGGTCTTTTTCAATTACCTCCTGGATGTTAGAGTCTTGTGGCATCTGTTGTAAAGTGTGGGAACTGGAAGCAAAAGGAAAGAGAGAAGGGTTTGGACCAGTCATGGTGAGAAATGAGATAAGGAGCACCTTTTAGTATGGTGATAAGGTTAAGATGCAATCTTGGGCATGTCATTTCGCCATATTTCCAAGGTCATTTGCAGGTCTAGCATACTATATTTCTAGGATTCTGTAGGATCTCTGCCCTTGGGGAACTCAATGAATGATCTAATTCAGGGGGTTGATGAACTAAACAGCCCAAGAACCAAATCCAGCTGACACAGCCTGTTTTTCTAAGGCCCAGAAGCTAGGAGTCATTTTTATTTGCAAACACAGCATAACTTTATTTTAAAATATAAAACCTATTCTTACCTTCTAGGCTATACAGAAACAGTTACAAGACTTTGACCCTCTGGCTGAAGTTCACTGACCCCCAACACTGAAAGAAACCAGAGGACCTAAGGTCTAGCCCTGGCCCTACCAACTGATTACAAGTCATAACTTTGGGAAAGTCACAATTTCTCTGAGCCTCAGGTTCCTAATTTGTAAAAGAAGAATAATAGTACCCACACTGCCTACATCACAGGGCTGTCATGAGGAAAATGCTTTGTAAGCCAGAAAGAATCACAGAAATGTGAATTGCTATTATTTCTCATAGATGTCAGAAAAGATAAACAGGTAAGTGTTTTCTGTATTTGTTTATTTCTCTGTGTGTGTGTGTGTGTGTGTGTGTGTGTGTGTGTGTGTGTGTGTTTCTCCTTGTTTGTTGTTTCTTCAGCTGTATCTGCTTCAGGTGTGTGTGTAGGGGGAAGGTGTATCCAAGACTGGGCAGGTAAACTTCCTCTGGAGAAGAGAACAGAGGTCCAAAGATAGGCTTCTTACAGTCCCCCTTTACTATCCTTCCAAAACAAATACTGAACATCACATAGCATTACACCACCTGAGTATTTGGAACCAAGCTATGGCATACCCAGGTCTATACAGTCCAGAAATACTGTGATCTTGTGCCCTCCTCTGCACCCAAATCCAAATGGATAATCCCTGAGTCCCAGAATTCCTCCAACCATACTGAAGTGGAATGGGATGCAGGTGGGAGTTTCAGCGCAAATAGAGGTTGCCTGTATGTAGAAACAGATGCTAATGGATATGGGATACCTTGGTCCAAAGACAACCAGAGCCTTTGGAGGTAATTAACTCCCACTTGGGGTAAGTAGTAGGCTGAGCACTTCTGTACTCAGGCTCCACCTTCCCCAGAAGGGAGCTGAGTGACTTGCAGAGGCTTGATTTTCCCTGAAATTGTTAAATCGGTCAATAAGATAGAGAGATAATAAATCAGTGACACAGTCAGTTGTCAGTGAGTCAGGCAGACCGCCAATTTCAGGTTCTGAGTTGAGTTGATAGGGCAAAGCCTTTCTGGTAGACAATCAAGTTATTCCCAAAAGTAAGTATGAAAGTCAGATTCTATTCAGCCTGAAGAACAGATTGGGATTGATTAGGCAAAAGACCTGAATTCGCATTCCATCCCTTATGAGAAGTTACTTTATTTATTAGGTCTTAGTTTTTCTATCATTTAAAACTGGAAGTTAGAGGAGATAGCTTATGAGATCCCTTCTAGCTGCATGTCAAGGTTACTTTGTAGTATCAATGGATCCCTTTAGCAGTTTCTCAAAGCCTGTGGAGTCACTCTCAGAAAAATGACTTTAAAAGTATAAAATGAAATCATAGGGCTACCAAAAAATCAAAGATAATTGGAAATAAAAATGTATTTTCCCATTAAATTTCTAGGCTTAATGAAAATCTGGTATCCATAGAGGCCATATTAAGAACCCCTGCTCTAGAGGTATAATGCTAAAGAAAAAGAGAGAAAGAAAGAAAGAAAGAAAGAAAGAAAGAAAGAAAGAAAGAAAGA